>NC_058131.1:162902582-163002493 GCF_016433145.1 Gracilinanus agilis | reverse complement strand
GAAAGAAAGAAAGAAAGAAAGAAAGAAAGAAAGAAAGAAAGAAAGAAAGGAAGGAAGGAAGGAAGGAAGGAAGGAAGGAAGGAAGGAAGGAAGGAAGGAAGGAAGGAAGGAAGGAAGGAAGGAAGGAGCTCAAGTTCAGCCTCTTCTGGATACACTTTAGTTTATTACCATCTTTCCTAATTTGTAATGTAAAGAACTGAGTACTATAATCCAGGTAGATTAGGACAGCATATAGTAGAACAATTACCTTATCCCTATGCACTAAATTTTTATTAGTACAACTCAAGAGCAAGTTAGCTTTTTTGGCAGCTACATCACACAGCTGGACTTTATTGAGCTTGTAGTCCATTGAGACTCCCTAAAGCTTTTTGGACAAACAACTATCTCACCTTTCAGTGTGACATAGTGCAAAGAATGCTAGGGTAAGGGTTAGAGAACCTGGGGTCAAATCTTCATTCTGCCACTTACTATCTATTTGTCACTCTTGAAACAGAATGTTTCTTTTTCTAAAATTTTTGCACTAACTCTACTCTTTGTATCACCATTTTCTCCTTGAGTTATACTAAATGACAAAATGTTTAACAGTATAACAGGCTTGGAAGACTGACTAAAAAGTAAAAATCAATGTGCCACATCTGTTTCTTATTTGAATTGTTTTTAACATATTTATTCATTTCATTAAATATTTTTCAATTATATGTATAAAATTTTTAGCATTAATATATTTTAAAATTTTGAGTTCCAAATTCTCTTTCCCCCTCCCGATTCTCCCTCACCCCTTAAGAAAATAAGCAACATGATAATCAATTGTAAATATGAAATCATATGAAACATGTTTTTATATTAGCTAGGTTAAGAAAGAAAACAAACACAAAAATAAGAAAAGTAAATTTAAAAATATATGCTTCGATCTTCACTTAATTCTTCAGTTCTCTCTCTAAAGATCTAATCTTTTGTCATCATGAGTCCTTTGGAACTGCCTTATATCAGTGTCTTGATCAGATTTACTAAATCTTTCACAATTGATCATCCTTATGATATTACTTTTACTATGTATAATGTCTTCCTGGTTCTGTTCACTTCACTTTAGATCAGTTCATATGAATCTTTTGAGGTTTTTCTGAAATCATCATTTGTTATGAAACAATAGTGTTTCATCATAATCATATACCACAACATGTTTGGTCATTCCCTAATTGATGGTGAACCACATTTTTGTATTAATTCTTTGTTGCGTATCCTTGTTTTCATCATCTATACATTTCTATTTTAAGTCTAAGATGGTTGATGAGTTCCCATCTTACCATACCAGTTTCCTAAAAAAATTCACATTTCCTGCACTGGAATTATTTTCTATTGTGTTTTCAGAATTTAATTCCCTATTCCTCTTGATCTGACTGTCTTGTAGAATTTAGACTGTAAGATCCTATCTATCCTTCCTATGAACCTCTGAAATTTGTTCTCCCAAAATTCATGGTGCATGTTAGGCCATGCTCAGTTTTCTTCTCTTCTATCACAGTCTCAAGGAGTAAATAATCACTCTCTGCCAAAATTCCCATAATTTACAGCCCAGCAACCAAATCTCCTCTGTTAGGATATAATGAAGTTATTGTTAATAGATAAAACTGACATAAGTATTTTATTTTAAGACCTTTAATCTTTTGATTTATCATAGAGTTCTTTAAAATTATACCATTTGGACTCTTTCTGTCTTAGAAATCTCCTCCTGCCTATGCTCATTCTAGGTTTTTACAACTTTGGGACTGAAGTGCATTTTTGCAAAGAGTAATTTCATCTAAGTTAAAACTACTGCATGTTGGCCATCATTATGAAAGTTGAAGATGCATGAGAGAATTCTGTTCAGCTGGCAAGCCTTTGTCTCATGAGTAGATATGCAAACCAGGCTAGAATGCTTTTCTCTGGGACCAATAAAACTTTTGGACCTTTTCTCCCCAATATACGCCCCCAATACTTCTTAATAATAAACTTACTTGTGGAAAATGAAGGAAAAGAGCATAAAAGAGCATAATGATTTGTTGTCTGGAGGTAAGCTGAAAAAGATAACAAGGTTCCTCACTGTGAGTAGAAAGGGAGAAGAGTTTCTTTTTACTTTTGTCCCAGAAACACATTCTGGACTGGGCATCCTCTCATAAAATTTAAGGAAGTGGAGAAAAGAAAAAAATCCCTTCTTGTTGGAACACACAAAAGTTCACCAATATCCCCTTGCTTTAACTAAAAAGTGCTATTAAATGCATTTGACATGGGGTTTAAGTCTTAGATTTAATCAATAAGCTCCTATTGCTAAAGCAAACAATATCACAGATGTAGCTTTTAGGGATTCATTCCAAGGTAAGTAATTTTTCATCTCTAAGATTATAATCTAAAATTTTGATAGGAAAAACACAATATTGCCCCCCCCTTATAAAACCAAGCTAATCAATATCTTTCTATAATAATAAACTCTGAAAGCACTTATTCATATATTGACTTGAGTAGATCTGATATATTTGGTTTACATGCATGTGTGTCTATATATGTATATACATATCTAAACATGTACAGTGGATGGGCAGCTCTGAAAGGTTACAGCAAGACCTCACACCAGAAGAGCTAGTCTTCCTTAAACAGCCCGTAAACCACATTTTAGCATTTGTACATGTTTGATATCATCAATTTTACTGCCGATTCTCTTCTTGATTATTTCTTAAATATATGTTATATATGTTGAATTCAATATTTGAATAAGTTGTGCTTATTTAGATTTTGGAGAGTATTGTTAGAGCAGGATAACTAGTTTAGCATGGTTGTCTACAGGTAAAGTCAGTGAAATTTTCTATTTAAATTTGGTTTTCCTAAGTTGTTAAGTAAAGAAACACATAGCTGTCTGGCACAGATAAATATATTTTGGTAGAGACAGATGATTTGCCACTTTAAAAACAGAAATTTAAATTAAATTATCTTATTTCTGACAATTTGGCTCATGAGGTTCAGTGAAAAAAAAGTCAGTGCCAATGTATTAGCCTCTAATGGAATTCAAGGTATCATCAAAACAAATAAACTGTCACTCAGCATTGAATCTAGTTATCATATCTATTAGAAATTATATTTTATTTGAAGAC
Organism: Gracilinanus agilis; assembly: GCF_016433145.1. Lineage (NCBI taxonomy): Eukaryota > Metazoa > Chordata > Mammalia > Didelphimorphia > Didelphidae > Gracilinanus > Gracilinanus agilis. The sequence goes on along the minus strand of NC_058131.1, from coordinate 162,999,374 downwards.
AGAGTTAGAAAATAATATACAAATAGCCACATGGGTGTCAGTTGTCTAATAGAGAGATTCTTCTCTATCAAGAGTCCAAGTGTGACATAGGAGTCTGGATCTTATATACTCTCGTGAAGAATTCTCATGGATAATCCTAGAAAGTTGTAGAAATTATCTCATAATGTAGGGCTAATGCATTAAGTCAACATACTGATAAACAAGCTCTATAAGCTGTCCACCGAAATGCATATTGTAGTCTTGGCAACAGACATTTTTCATCCACATGGTCTTTCCTGTATGTATGGTCAGACCAAACTTTTAATAGTTACAGTTCACTTCCAGAGGTGTTGTTGGGCTTGATGAAAACAGAACAGTCTGATCCACAAACAAGGTGCACCTAGAGTTCCTATTCATCTATGGGAAATCCTTCAGCATTGGGTACTATGTGCTTGATCTCTCCATCACAGTGGCATATTTTTTCCTACTTTTTGTCTCCCTTATCGTTCATAATCAGAAGGATCTTTGAAGAGAGTTGTTTCTGTAGTTATGTCTTTCCAGGAATCTGGAAAAGATTGTTAATTGACTGAAATACAATAGACATTTAAGAAATACTTATCAACTAAGTTGTTATGAAGAAAGAACTTAACCTAACTCTCTTTTTGAACCAGAAGCCCTCTTGTTTTTTTCTAATTCTTTTCCTGTCTTCTTTCTTTTATTAGTCATTTCACTTTTCATAAAACTTCCCTACTAAAACACTTGTTCTTCTCTAAGCAAACTAAATTGATTTCATTAACTCAGGGCAATGTTTGCAAAAGAAAGGTGTAGAGAGTAAGAATAAATTGCTATGATCTCCTTGATGATTAAGGAATGATTTTAAAATTTTGAAATCACAAATAGTATTAATAATGGCAATAAAAATGACAGAAATAGGTAATAATTATCTTTTTCTGTGCTTAGATCTATGATCTTTAAACCAGATCACTTTCAGTCATCCCTAAGGGTATTCAAACACCACCAAAAACAAAAACAAAAACTTGTACTTGAAATTAGAGGGAAAGACCCAAATGTATTTATTTGTTCAGTATTAATTCTATGAGCAGTAGGTCCTCAAAAGTGGATTTTAATCATCATTTTTCTTTTCTTAAACATACGCTTTCAACAGTCACATATAACTCTATTTTATACCCATCCTTATTCTGCCCAACCTTTATAACCATGCACCCTCTCTCAATAATTAATCTACCTATCTCCTGCTTCCAAACATATTTTGACAGCTCTCTGCCTTCCTTTGAGAAGATGACCCCTCTCACACTTTTTGTCATTTGCCTATTTTTTTCACTCTCTTCAAATATTCATTATCTTTCTCAAGTCTGGATACAGGGTACAGAAGATCTGATTTCAAATCCATTCTCAGACTCTGAGTTCTGTGACCTTGGGCAATTGATATAACCTCTGTCTGCCTCAATTTCCTCATCTGTAAAATGGAGATAATAATAGTAACTACTTCCTATAGTTATTGAAGGGATCAAATGAAAAAATATTTGTAAAGCCCTATAAAGTTGGAAGTTCTTGAACCCCTGAAACTACATTACCCAAACTCCCTTTCTGTATTACCCACAATTCCTTTTGCTTTGCATATATGTGTGTGGTTTCATGGTCTGTATTTAATTTGGGTTAGCTTGGACACACCTTCTCTCTCTGGCACATGGGTGGTGTGGGGAGCAGTGCTGGTGGAGAGAGCCTCTTTGGGGTGAGTGGAAAAGGTTCCCCACGTTTCTCTAGCTCTCTAATTTAATATTAATAAATCCTCATAAAGATCATACTTTGGAGGCATTGAATATTAATTTTTAAAATCTACCACCCTTTGCAAAACCTTAAAGCTAGCTATTTAAAATTTTATTTCTTTTTATATTCTCTTGCCTCTTCTTCCACCCATTTTTTCTCATTCATCTTTCTCTTTTCTCTTCCTTTCTTTTTGATTACATAGTGATATTATTTATTGAAATATTTCTCCTTCCGCTTCCCTGTGATTTTCCACATTATGAGTACAAATTCTGACTTTACAACTCCCCAAATGTGTGATCTTGGAAAAGAAGATTCAGTTTCTCTGGGCCTGATTAGCCTCATCTGAAAAATAAAGATAATAATATTCTGACTAGCTGAAGGAATTGCGACCAGCCTGATAATTTCTGGAGCCTGCCAGATCTAAGGTCTCTGACTGTAAGTTACTATCCCAGATGTATATATAGCCAGTGTTGGGTATGTCAGAGTAGCCTGGCAAGTATGGTATCATTGTCCTTTCCCAATAGACAGTCCATGTACCATGCACACTCATTCCTACTATATGCAATCATCTCAGTTCTCTAACTGTGTGAAACAAGAGATCAGCTTCAAGAGGGTTAGTTATCTCACCTTCAGAACTGGGCAAATATTTATTCAGCAGGTAGGGTTTGATTATGTCAAGATAAATATGACTTACAGGAAATTGGGGGATTTCTTTCTGACAAAGATGATAAGAAGGTCCAGAGTTCTATTTCATACCTCAAGACATAGAAGCAGGTCTGTACACAGTTCTCACCTGCTCCAGAAGGAGTTTTCCCACATGCTAAACATCTCAGAATAATAGTAAGCATTAATTGTGCACTTTAAAGTTTGCAAAATGCTTTGCAAATATTATTTTATCCTCACAACAATTCTGGAAGACAAATGCTATTATTTATCCCTATTTGACAAATGAAGAAACTAAGGTAAACAGAAGTTAAGTGATTGTCCAGGGTCATGCAGCTAGTGTCTGATGCTGGATTTGAACTCAAGTCTTCCTGACTCCATGTCCACTGTTCTATTCACATTGCCATCAAGCTGTCTTGAGAAATTCAGAAATTCATGTTTGAAAGAGATCTCAGAGGCCATTAAGTCCAATTTACCTGTACTTGTACATTAGTTGTTTCCTCAAAATCCCTGGTAAAAGACTGTCCATCCTTACAGTAACAACTGGTACAAGGTCAATGGGCTTTTGCCTCACTTTTTTGGCCATCAGTGTTTCCAACTTCACCCCACAGTCCTTCCCTGGTCAAACCTCCTATATCAAAATCAGGTTTAGTTCATCCCACTCAGACCCTACTCCTTTCAGACTGGATTTCCTCAACCTTAAAGAAGGGAGGGAGAGGGAAGAGTTTGATTGCCCCTCTCCCAATCCAATGGCACATGATTATTTTCTGTGATGCTGCCACAACCTTTCCCTTCCCTTCCCTCGAAACCAATAGGATGGGACCAACAATTTCCTGACTCAGTCATCCTTGTCTCCATCTGGAAACACATATGATCAGTTAGCATCAGATATTTAAGCTCACATAGTCTTGGGCACCCATAAAATCTGAGAGATCATGACTTCATAAGGTTGGAACCTTTCATGCCTTCAGATCAGGGTCCTCCATCAGGGAAGTAAGGTCAGTTAATCAGCCCATGAGGGGGAAGGAATTTATATCATGGTCAAGAAAGCTGCCATAGAAAATTACTGTTCTTACCATATAACTGAATCCTTGTTGCCTATCTTTGTTGTGTTAGGGTCAGAGAAGCTGCCTCAGGAAACCACTGCTCCTATCATACTTCAACAACTATTTTTGCCCCTGATAAAAATATTCCTAGCTGTGGTTCTGAACTCAAGAGGACCTTTTGAAAAGGGGGAAAATACTGTCTGAAGCCAACCCATTCTAATTCTCAGTAGTGCTAATTGTTAGATAGTTTTTCTTTCCACTAAGTTGAAATCTGCCTCTCATTATTCCTAGTAATACTATTAATATTAAAATTCCCTGGAGACCGTATATTAATTTATAATTATTTATTAAATAGTGAAAGCAGATTGGAGAGAGAAAAAGCACATAATCACATGGCCAGTCACCTAGCTAACCTGAGCTTGCTGCTCACCTCTTGTCTCCATTCACTAGGAAAAGGGCAATGTGCTGTCCCACCAGGAAAGAAAGAGACAGCACTGCTTCCTTGATCCCTAACTTATAGCCCAGGCTACATCACTTCTTCTGGTCCTCCCTGGTTGGATGGTCTTGATCTCAGTCTGGTTCAGAGGCTTGTCTTCTGGATGCCAGGAGTCATATAGAACAAGAGGCAAGTATCTTCCAGGACACCAGGGAGCCACGAGGCATCCTCCTCATACAGATAAGTCACAGGCTCTGTTCTTAACTCAGTCAAAGGGTAGGAGTGAGACTGAAATGGATTTTCAAAACTTTCCTTTTTAAAAGGAAAGAGGGGTAGGGCTATATGTTAACTTCACACACTGTCCTCTGGGATATGGCAAAGTAAATCTAATTCTTCTACGTGACATCCCTTTTGGTGTTTGAGAGTAACTATCATGTCCCCCCAGGCCATTTATCATTAGTGTAAACATTTCCATTTCCCTCAGATGATCTCAAAGTTCATTGCCCTCCTACTTTTCTTTACATGCTTTTAGGTGCTTTTTGCAATCACTGGCATCTAGGTGGTTCAGTGGATGCAGTGCTCAGTCTAGACTCAGGAAGACTCACCTCCCTGAGTTCAAATCTGGTCTCAGACATTTCCTATTTGGGTGACCCTGGGTAAGTCATTTAACCCTGTTTGACTCAGTTTCCTCATCAGTAAAATGAGCTAGAGGAAAAAAATGGTAAACACTCCAGTATCTTTACCAATAAAACTCTAAATGGTGTCGTGAAGAGTCAGACAAGACTGAACACTACTCAATAACAACAATATATTCATTATCTTAGCCTGTAAAGGATTTAACTTAGTGTCTTCTTAAAGCATTAAAAGAGGTAGGGGCACAAATGGGCTTATGAGAGACTAAGTTAGATCTTATATAAAGGCTAGAACATTATAAGGGCTATTATATTTTTTAAGATTTATTAATAATCACTAGAAGTAGAGGAATAAAAAGTCAACAAAATAAAACCACATGCCAAGCTAATCTACCTGTTCAGAAGTCCCGCATTCACAGCTGCCCTCATTCCGAGAGAAGAGAGCTAGCCCTGCAAATCCACTGAATTTATCTCCTGTCTATGTCAGTGTATAACGACAGGAAGTCAGTGGGCTCCTGGGTAATGTAGTTTTAAAAGTACAAGATTTCCAATTGCACAGGGCTCAGTCTTCTGATCTGCCCATGACTCTCTCTGAGAGTCTTGGCCTCCTGACATCTTCCTAACCAGGCATGTGAGGGTACATATTTATCACTACCATCCCCCTCTGCCATCTTTCATCTTTATTACATCAGTGAGAAATCTGAAAAATGATGAGTTCCTCATTGAATCAGTCCCAATTGAATTCAACTAACCAAATATTTATTAAATTCTCTTGCGATTGGTACTAGAGACACAAAGACAAAATTCCTACTAGAGGAGTAAAATACGAAAACAAGTAAAAGTGAGATATATCATCATACAGCTATTTTTAATGTTGTCTGACTCTTTAGGACCCTATTTGGAGTTTTCTTGGCAAAGACAATGCAATGGTTTTCCATTTCCTTCTCAAGCTCATTTTATATATAAGGAAACTGAGGCAAACAGAGCTAAGTCACTTGGCCAGGGTCACACAGCTAAGTCTCTGAGGTCACATTTGAACTCAGATCTTCCTGACTCCAGGCATGATGAGGAATATAGGAAGCAATCACAAAAGAAAGAAAGATCACTTTGGAGGTGGAGGAGACATGGAGGTCAAGAAATTGTTTCTATGGAAAGCAAACTAAGCTTCCAAGAAAACTTGGGATTCTATGAGGCAGATGTGGGAAGGAAATGCGTTCCAGTAATTTAGAAAAAAATAGAGGTAGAACATGGACTGTGGTATAGGAAATAGAGAGGAAGAACTGTGAGGACATTTAGGGGACTAATACCAATAGAACTGTGAAGGTAGGTTGGAGCAAGTTGGGGAAGAGTTTTAAATATCTGGCTGAGTTTTTATTATATATTAGAGGCAATAGGGAAACTCAGAATACTTTTGAGCAACAAGGGAACATGGTTCAATTTTTGTTCTGATAAACTCAGCTTGGGAGCAGTGTGGAGGATGGATCAGAGAGGGGAAAGCCTAGATACTAAGAGAACTAGGATCCTATTGGAATTGTTTAAACAAGAAGAGATGAAGGCCTTAGCTGAAGTGGAGCTCATGCAAGAGGATAAAAGGGTATTGAGATATTAGATGGCAGCTAGGTGGCACAGTAGATATAGAATCAGGTCGGGAGTCAGACAGATCTGAATTCAAATCTGACCTCAGACATTAGCTGTGTGATTCTGGGCAAGTCACTTAACCTCTACCTTAGTTTTCTCATCTGTAAAACAGAAACAAAAATATTATTTATCTCCCAGAGTTGTTGTGAAGATCAAATGAAATAACTGTATTGTGCTTGGCACATAGTATTATAGGAATATTAGTTGTTTATTATTTTTATCATAGAAATATTATGGAAGTAGGATAGTCATACTGATTGGAGAAGAGAAGAATCAAGTGTATCTCTGAGGTTGTAAACCTGAGTGACCGGAAGGATAGTGGCACTCTTCATAAATAAGAAAATTTAGAAAAAGGATGGATTTGAGAAAAAATATATCATGTGCCATTTTAGAAAGGTTGAGTTGTATGCTTATAGTATAACTGGGATACATACAAAACTGTCTAGTAGAGAATTAATGATGCGAGGTTGATGTTCAGAAGATGTTTAAGGGCTGTATATAAATCCTTAGAAGTCATCTTGGTTAAGCTGATAATTAAACAATTCACTGAGTCACTGAGATCACTAAGGGAGAGAATAGAGAGAGAAGAGAAGAGGGGCCACCAACAAAGCCTTGAAAGATGTTTGCATTTAATGGCAGGACACAAACATAGGAAAGGAGGCTGAGAAGGATCACTCTAGACAAGTAGGAGTATCAAAATATTAGCCTTGCCATGGAAATCAATGGAAGAGAGATTGGACAGAGGGATAGGATAATTGGCAATTTCAAATACTTCAGAGAGATCAAGACAGCTAACTGAAAGAAAACTCTTTAAATTGATAGAAAACAGGGATCAGAAAACTATGGTCTGAGGGCCAAATCCAGCTCTCTTGTCTGTTTTTTCTTCTGCTCAGTAAAGTTAAGGATGGTTTTTACATTCTTGGCTTAGAAGAAGGTACAAAAACAGGCAAGGGGCAAGATTTGGCCTTTGAACCAGTTTTCTGTATATGGAATTTAGATGAGAATTCTTATAGGTTATCTTATCAAGAGTCCTTATTTTTTAAGATGAGAAAATTGAAACTCTAGAGATTAATTGACTAGCCAAAAGTTGAAAGGGTAAAAATAGCCCGAGTGGGATTCAAACTCAGGTTCTCTGGACCCAAATCCAATACTCTTTCCACTGAACCATGATGCCTCTAGATTGTCATTAACTATAGAGAGTACAATCATTGTTAAATGATGGAGTCAGAAGCTAGATGGCAAGGGATAGAGGAACAGAGATGGAAAAATAAAGTCAATGAGCATAGGTAATACCAAGAGCTCATCTGTGAAAGGGAAAAAATAAATACAATGATAGTTTAAGGCAATGGCAGGATCAGATGAAAGTCTTTTCGAGATTCTGAAGACCTAGGCATATTTAAAGGTGGAAGGAAGAGGACACTGAATAAGAAGAGACTGAAAATGAAAGAAAATAAGTGAATGATCAAGGTGACATGTCTGTTGAGGAGATGGGAGGGGAAATAGGATCAAGGGCAAAAAATGGAGTGGTTAAACATTGCTTTGGGGAAAGCCTACCACTGCATCAATGACTGGAACAGAAGAGAGGAGAAAATAGGAGAAGATGATGAGCTTTGAAATTATGGTGGTAGAAAGATGGGAGAACTTTTATCCCAGAAATCATCATGGATAGAATATTAAGTGGAACTCAAGAATGTTGGTGCTTAATACAGGTAGAGTTCACTTTACAGAATAAATAAATTTTCTGAAAAGAAATTAAATTATGGCTTAGACAAAGTAGGGACTGTTCATTATTTAAAGAAAAAAATTAAGGTAAATCCTTTGTTAAATGATCATTTTATGAATAAACATTTGTCGTCGTCATCTCTCTCTTTTCTGTCACTTCCCACAGTTATTGTGAGACAGATATTTGTAAAGTACTTATCACAATACCTGGCATGTAGTACTTAATATATGTTTCCTTCTCTTTGTTTCTTTGTTTCTTCCTCCCTTCCTTCTTCCCTTTTTTTCTCCCTTTTTTCCTTCCTTCCTTCCTTCCTTCCTTCCTTCCTCCCTCCCTCCCTCTCTCTCTCTTTCTCTCTTTCTTTCTTCCTTTCTTCCTCTCTCTCCCTTTTCCTATCCTTTCCTTCCTTCTTTTACTCTTTGGTGTTCAGGTGAGGAGGACAATGATGAAGAAGAGAAAGATGGGTAGGGGACATCATCTATGGACTACCTCTTCCTTACAAATAAACACTGTTATCATCTTTGTGTCTCTCTTAAGACCTAGTACAGTACTATACAAGAACAGATTCTTGATGGATTTCACTTTGTGTTAATTTTCACCTTAACAGCCAACTTTTGGAGGATATGTACACAAAAAAAGATAATAAGAGCAGGGACTTTCATATAGCTGTGCATCCTGCCCCTTTTTTTAAAAAAGCAACATTTAATGGATACAAAACATAGGACATGTATCAGGTGCTCAATGAATTTTTTTAAACAATAGATTCCATAAAAATTTGTAAATGTTCATACCCTTTGATCTAAAGACCTCACTGCTAGGTATACATCTTAGAGCAGTCAAAGGTAGAAAGGAAGGTCCTGTGAAATCCAAAATATACAAAACAGCATTTTTTTTTTGTTGGAGTAAAGAACTAAAAGCAAAATGAGTACTCATTGACTAGAAAGTGGCTGAATAGAATATAGCATATAAATGTAATGGAATGTTACTGCTATTCCTTATAATTATAAGTAGAACTGAGAGAAACATGGAAAGCCTTGTGTGAATTGATGTCAAGATAAGAAAGTAAAACCAGGAAAATTATATACATAGCTACAGTGATGTAAATGAAAACAACAACAAAAAGAAGTCAATCGTTATGTAATTATAATGACCTATTTTCTCAGTCTTCCTATTTATCTCGGCCACAAAATGTGTGAGGACCAATTTGAGCTCTGGAAGAAAAGTCTAGGCAGGGCATTCTATCCCCTTCCTTTAAATGCCTCACCTAGCTGCCCCATTGTAAAATTACAGTGTGATAAAAATATAAGGTAGGTTTCTAGAGAAGACCTGTTCATCTGAAAAATTCAACTAATTAGATTGATAGATATATAATGAACAAATTAGTCCCAGAGTAACTATTATCTAGGCTCTGTCAAAGAAGGACAAAAAAGAGCTTTCTGGCTTCTATGTATTAGGCTTTACATAAAATAGAGAGAAAATTGAAAACTGAAAAGAAAAATGAGTTAGTCCTGAGTGTTTAGAAAGCAACACATTGATAAAGAAGACACAAAGGCCATATAGCAGAGTCTTCAAGAGCCACATGGAGAAGGCCAAGAATATGCCTAAATGATGGGTAGAATAAAAAGTCAAGAAGCAGATCTTTAATTAAAGATGATACCACATTAATCCATTTTAATTCAACAAACATTTATTAAATTCCTACTATATTCAAGGTCATTAATAAATAGTTAATCTGAATATGAGTAAAATCACCATTCCACATAAATTACTATCAGTCCACCTGTACCACACAAGCAAAATCTCACTGGAGGTGCTAATACTATAACCATTAAGATTGGTCCAACAGATGGCTTGCTAAGCAGATTCTGGGCAACAGGTCATAACACAAACTGTATGGTATCTGGCATGGCACAGTGATTAAATATTTTCATTGCTCTTGCCTCCTTGGTTTTCTTTTATAGTCTTTGCTCTCTTTCTCTAGTTGATTAAATAAAATATCACATGCTATTTGGCCAGTCTTTGGGGAAACATTGGGCCAGATAGGGCAGGAATATTAGAGTACAAAGGCAACTTCAGAAGTAGGTACAGAGTAAGTTTGCCAATCTGATGCAAAGAATAAGACTTTGCCAAAAGGAATGGGGAACCCATTCTTCCCAGAATCTCTTTCCTCTCTTTCTACCCCCTCCCCCCAAGAACCTCTAGAGAAAAATTATCATGCCTAGAAGAAGTTGGGAGTGTTTCAGAGGATCTTGGGTGACTCAAGGCAAATCTGGTACAACTGGCAAGCTTGACATAGAACATAAGCCAATATAGTTATCTTTTCCTTGTTCATATTGGCATTTAGGTAACCTGCAGATCACCTAGTAAACTTAGTCCAAATATGAACTTTGTTATGAAAAGGAAAGATCTGGTAGAACTACAAATTAAATATTGCATTTTGAACTCAATCAGTAAGGCATCCCATTAGACATACTAACACTCTCCAAAGAGAGATGCTCCTAACAAGTTAAAAAAAAAACCTAACATATGCTTAAGCACCCCCCTCTCCACACACATCCACACACATAAGCACACGTGTAATCTGATCAAGTTGATTGGGAAACCCAATAAATTCATTTGGGACTTCCTTGACCAATCTTGTGCCCCTCCTCACATAGTACTATCCTCAAACTGACATTTTTCATGAATGCCTTTATGAAATCTAACTAACTTCTACCCTTCCTATTCCTCTCATTTAATTTGCTGATTAGGGGTATAATGGTAGGGCTCTACCCCTAAATGACAGATATATGGGGTGAATGTTTCTCTGAGAGGCAATGCAGTACACTAGAGGAAAAAACCCTGGCTCTAGAGTCAGGGAAGTTAGGTTCAAATCTCATCTCTGATGTTTATCGTGTGTGTCCTTGGGCAAATAAGGACAGGCACTTAACCTTCCTGGGGTTTAGTGTCCTAATTTATATATTTTTTAAAAGTTGAAATAGATAGCCTAAGTGGTCTCTTCTAGCTCTAAATCTAAATCAGCAATTATGAAAGTATAAAAGATACTTCAATCCATTTGTCCTTTTCCTATGGCCTACTTTTTATTTTTAGGTGTTTACTGTCCTCATCTATAAAATGGGGAAACAATAACACATATCTAAAAGGGTTGTTGAAAAGTCAAATGAAATAGCTCTGAGAATACAAAGAAAACTAAAAAGAGTTCCTCTTCTCAATGAGTTCACTTGGGAGAGTCACCCTCAGTTGTGTCATCTCTAAGTATCATCTCTATAGCTCCTATCTAACAGGTTTATTGTGATGACCAAATGAGATAATACATGTAAAATATTATACAGAACCTTAAAGTTCTACATAGATATTGTGTTTTAAAATATTACTATTATTAATCATTTAATCAATATGCATTTATTAAATACCTAATATGTGCCACGAATTAAGCACTGAGAACACAAAAAGAGCTAATAAATAGTCTCTGCCTTTAAGGAGCTTACAATCTAATATGAAAACAAGCTATATGTAGGTAAGCAGGAAAACTTAGGAGAGGAAAAGTAGAATGTAGAGGGGTTAAGGAAGGCTTCCTTTAGGAGGGAAATTTCAATTAAAACTTAAATGAAGCAAGGGAGATTATTAGTCAGAAAGGAGGAGGGAGAACATTCCAGGCATGGTGGACAGCCAAAGTAAATGCCCAGTTAAGAGAGAAACTGTCTTGTTTGTGGAACAGCTAGGAGGCTAGTGTCAATGGATCAAAAAGTACATGTAGGAGAGTAAGGTAAAGAAGACTGGAAAGGTAGGAGGGAGCTAGATCATGAAGAGCTTTGAATGTTAAAAAAAAAAAAAACATTTTTAATTGCCCCTGGAGGCAATAGGTAGTAGCCACTAGAGTTTATTGAGTAGGGCAGTGATGTGATTGGACTTGTGCTTTAGGAAAATCATTTTGGTGGCTGAATGGAGGAAGGAGTGGATCAGGGAGAGATATGGGTCAGGCAGACCCACAAGCAGGCTATTGTAATAATTTAGGAATGAAGTGATGAGGGTCTTCTTTAGAGAGGTCAAGTATTGTTGTTATCTCTAATTTCATTCAGTAGGAGTGATCAAATGGTATGAGAATTTGTGGTGGGGAAGGAAAAAGATGACTATCTGCCTGGCACAGACTCTTCTATCTTAGAAAACTACCTTATTAGCCTGAATATAGTGCAATGTTTTTTCCCCAATATGTACCTTTGAAAGTCGCATTCACACTATATTCAAGCATTTCCAACTTTGAAACCATAAGTTGTGTATTGTGCACCTCAGCATATGTAAAAAGCATGGCTATCTCCTGGGGCAGATGGGAAATGCAGATCAAATGCCCTTTTGTTTTGATATTCCATCAAATGTCACCATTAATATTAAAGGTTACAAATTAGCATTGATTAAAACTACTGGAGGGGCAGCTGGGTAGCTCAGTGGATTGAGAGACAGGCCTAGAGATCCTAGGTTCAAATTCGGCCTCAGCCACTTCCCAGCTGTGTGACCCTGGGCAAGTCACTTGACCCCCATTGCCCACCCTTACCACTCTTCCACCTAGGAGCCAATACCCAGAAGTTAAGGGTTTAAAAAAACAAAAAGAAAAGAAAACTACTGGAAATGAGAAAACTAGAATAACTATGATGCTTGCGGTTACAACTGATGAGTGAAAACTGACTCCTTATGTCATTTCAAGGCGTAAAACATTACCTAAGGGAAAGTCACCATCAGGAGTGATTTTTCATGTGCAGGAAAAGGGATGGATAAACAAAGAACTTGTTTTAGATTGGTTAAATTTGGTTTGGAGTAGGCATCTAGATGCGTTACTGCATCAGAGAGGAATGCTCATACTGGACACATTCAAGGGTCACCCGACTGAAGATGTGAAGAAGAGAATTGCTGAAATGTGCTCAGACCTAGTTGTTACTCCAGAAGGAATGTTGTGGCAATTACAAGTGTTAGGTGTAGTAATTAATAAGCCATTCAAAGATCATTTGAGGAAAGAATATAATGAGTGGATGTTGGCCACAAACCATGAACTTACTCCATTGGGAAAAATAAAGAAACCATCGATCACTATATTAGGGAACTGGATCAAAACCACATGGGACAAAATCTCCATAGAGTCCATGGCGCTTGGATTTTTAAAAAGTTATCTATCAAACAGTATGCATAGTAGTGAAGATGGTGTTTTGTGGGAAGAAGAGGATGATGGCGATGATTCAAATGATGTTTCCACTTCAGGAGATGAGGAACTAGAAGAGGAAGAAGAACATGATTAAATATTGGAAGGTAGTTTCTCACAAGTATCTATAAAAGTAATACATATTTAATAAGTGTTGGCATTAAAACTTCTTTAACTTGTTTTCAGAACCTTGAAAAAACTTCGAATATTAAGTGCCTGCGTTATTCACGAGTTAAGAGAATTGTAATTTAAAAGTTGTAATTTAAAAAGAGAAAATAAAATGGGTGTTTCCTCTTTCTGAGTTATCCCTCAAAATACTTGGGATCTCACTATATTGGGGTAGTATTATATTCAGGTTAATATGGTATATAAATTGAAGATCTGGAATTCTTTAACTGGATAATATATCGAGTAGCTACACCATTTGTGGTACACAACAAAGAAAGTAGGAATTTCCATAGCATTCACAATGAAGTCATACTCCTGCCTATTGAATTTAAAGGGAGGGAGACAGAGGTCAGATTTCTCAGGGACCTTTTTTCCAATCAGAATTTTGGCTGAGATTATTACAAGTCTAATGGATGAAGGTTTCAACCAGATTAATCAAAAGGGAGGTTTTGGTTTCCTAGGCAAATCAAATGTCATAGCCAAACTAATCTGGGTTTTTTGTGGGGTGTGTGTGTGTGTGTGTGTGTGTGTGTGTGTGTGTGTGTGTGTGTGTTTGTTGTATATCTTTGTTTTTATGTTAAGGTCCCGATCTTAATCTCGACTCCTCCAGGCTCATGGGCTCTTTGTGGAAGAGGTGGTGATTTTCCATTCAGGTGTATGGGAATGTTATCATCAAAGATATTTCTTCTGTCTCATATATTGTGTCCAGAGTATTTTATTATCTAGCTTAAAGATTCTTAACACTGAAACCTCCAGGAGGGCAAATGAAATAGAAGAGACAGTTGGTTTGTTAGCTCCCTTTTATAGACTATACAGTGTGAATGTTCCCTGTGTCCCACTCAGCCAATCATCTTAGAAACAGCTCAAGTCTCTAAAATTCGATCAGGAAAGAATCAGTAAATATGTTCATACTCTCCATCGGGAAGAAAGGTGAAATACAGGGATCTAGGCAACATAGGTTTTCCATTTGCCCCCAGCCAACTCCATTAGCTAAGTACGCACCATGGTGTTTTTTCCGATCCTTTACTTCCTTTGAGGAGTATACATTTTTGAGATCATCTTCCTCCACCAAAGACAAGCTCAGGACTGAAACTGGTCCATACCTCACCCCAAATCTGGCTGTAATGTCAGCTCTTCTATTCCCTGATTCCACTGGCCCTTGTATTTTGCTATGGGCTCTGCAATGAATTACCGAACGTTGGGCTCATAATTGGAGTGCTTCTAACAGAAGTCACCCTCAGAAATCTGCAAAACAAGACAAAACAAATCCCTATACCCTATATGCTCATGAAGTTGCTTGGAGAACTCTACAAATTGATGAGAAATTTACTTGAACATTTTTCTTCTTATCCTCAAAGATATTATGACTTTATCAAACTCTTTACTGGAGTTGAATTATATATTATTTTTATAGTACATAAAAGCATAGCATAGTGAATAGAAAGTTGGATTCCGATCCAGGAAGACTTGGGTTCAAGTTCTGCCTCTGACAAATACTAGCTATGTAACCCTAGGCAAGTCATTTAATTTCTTGATTCTCTAAGAAACTCTAAGAAGCTAGGTTGAAGAGAAGGTGCCCACCTACATTGCTAGAGGGAATTTTCGCACTGTACAGTTTCCTATACCAGTGAAATCAGAAGTCTAGTCCCTATCCTTATCCTATTTACTTTCAATTTCTTTTGATCTAGCAGCCAATTAACTTTGTTAAAAATGGAAGTGAGATTAGTTTAGCATTACCTGTTTTTGATAAAGGCATGTTGGCTCATGATCAAAAAACACTCTATTAATAATATATTATACAAAGGTCAGAAACAAGATAGCAAATTAGAAGTACTTCCTAGCTCCCCAACACAATTCCTCCTCAGAGATTTGGAAAACACTGCAGGCTGAGTCCTGATCCAAAAGTCTAAGACAAAACAAAACACGATGATTCATTATTCAGTCCAGGTTGGCATGAAGAGGCAAAGAGTTCTGTGGACACTGAGGATGTGAGTGTATTGCGTGTTTCATAGAGCATTCCAGAAAAACAGCTAAAAGAAATCAAAATTGACTGCCTGTCCCGACAGTCCTGAGCAAAGAGTCTGTTGTGATTGGACACATAAACTAAGAAAAAGGTGCAGGAAGTGATGCAAAAGAAGCACTTTTAAAAGGGATTGACAACTTCCTATAAGTCTCTTCTTGTTCATTTCTGGACCTGAAGGAACTCTGGCTGGGACCTTGAACTTGGTGAGTCTGTTCTTAAATTTCTCCTTAGAACTACACATGGGTGAGGAAAGGCTGACTCCATTAACCTCCCTGGATGTACTAGCCTCTGGAGAGGTCCTTGATTAGGACAAACCCTCGTGGCTAAAACCTTTGTTAATTGACTTTTAGACTCTCCAACTGGGACCTCTGGAACCCTGTTGGAATAAAGCCAGGAACTGAGGACATAGTCTAGTTCATTAAGCTAGATCTCTTACTCTATCCTCTTCTCATTTCTCTACTTTCACTCTCTCCTATATTTTATAAATAAATTACTAATCATTTTAGGAACTGATATTTATTCAATTCCTTGGTGACCACACCTTTTTATTATTCACCCAACCAAACCCTAATTTTTACCCCCTTACATTACTCACCACTGAATAGAAAAGTGATGAACTGAAAATGTGTCTATACACAATATGTAATATATGTATATATAGATATATGTCACATTTGTGTGTGTCTTTCTTTTGGACATGAGTAACATGGGAATTTGTTTTGCTTTATAATATATTTTGTAATAGCTTTATTTTTCTTGCTCTCTCAGTGGGGATGAGAGAGCTATAAGGGAGAGAAGGCAGACTTTTGTTGGCTGAAAAAATTAATAAAAAAAGAATCTCTTTCTAATAAAATATTAGAGAAAGGGCAAAATGGTTTCTCTTAAAATGGTGACAGTTTTTTGAAGGAAGATAAAGGAGAGAGTCATTAAGAGAAAAAATAGAAAAAATCAACAATTAAATACAACTTTAAAAGGATAATGATAATACATTCTAGGATTTTACTAGGGAAATTTTTAAATTTTACTTTCTTTCCCATTCTGGAAATTTTGGACAATATTTACCTATCTCCCATTTTGTGATAGCTAGCATTTATGAAGCATGCTAATGTTTGTAAAAGACTTAATGAATATTACCTCATTTTATACTCACAACCAACTGGCCTAGTAGGTGCTATTATTATCCTCATTTTAAAGGTGAATTAACTGAGGCAGATAGAGGTTAAGTAGTTAAGAGACAGAGGTCAAATAACTTGTCCAGGGTTGCATAGATAAGTATCTAAGGCTAGATTTGGAAGCTCAAGTCTTCCTGACTCCAGGTCTAGTGTTCTGTTCATTATGTCACCTAGCTACCTACACATCATGAATCCTTCTTGATGCACTAAATGACCAATAGTGATTCAGTGATTGTATTATATGAATACTTTCAGATTTCTGCCAAGGAACTTATCAGAACTAGGATGATTGAAATCATTTAGATTGAAATCTTGAAATCTCTTCCTACTTTCCTCCCTTATTTTGGATTTCATTTTCCTCTTAAGTGTGTTTGCTTGGTTCTGTTTAGGAGCATTCATTTTTACTGAAAAGAAAAAAAATAGGAGTCAAATCATTTTGCTCTATTCCATCTCAAGCAGCAGGCCAATCTGTTCTTGTTCTTCTTGTACCAAATATAACTTTAAAAACCAAATTTGCTCTCCTTGGGATTAATTTTTCTAAGCTTCACCCTATTCTGGACCTTACCCTTCATGACTCTTTCTACAAAGCAGGACTACTTTTGTTTTTTTCTTTGGAACTATTTTCCTGATTCTATTTTTTTTAAATATATGGCCTTCTTAAATCAAAACTTGTCAAAAAGTTCCTCTGTGAATCCATATTGGTCTTAATTACCTCTCCATTTTCTTCCTCAATGGGATCATTTGTGATGTTTTTTCCCCTTCAGAATCTCATTTTTGAGAGCTTCTCATTCCTCTTGAATCATCTTCCCTCAGGTCATAGGACTACCCCAACCCTCTCTCTTGTTCTCAATCATCTAGCAATCTATTGATCTACCTAAATACAAATCCATATTTATCTATTGATTGACCTGGGGCTTATGGCTGGGAAGAAATGGCTAGCATTTCTGGTGTAAGAGCTTTCCAAGTCCTTTTAAAGGTTTCTCATCTATTAATGGTGTCTACCTGTCACCCCATTTCTCACTTGTGTCTCCAAGAAGCTGCAGCATGCATACCAGTCACCCCCTGGCAAAACCATTTCCAGAGGTGGGCTAAACCAGGTTGAGGAAAATTGACAGGCCCCATGTATATGAAGATTTCCCCCCAGGGGAATGGGGGGATGAGAACAATTCATTCCAATGGCCATGCAGGTGACTGAAACAGGCTCTGTGGACAGCCTAGAGCTTGATCAGACATTGAAGATACCAAGGTCATCCACTGTACCTCAGGCCATCTCATCCTAATCTTCTTGACTTTTGCCTTGCCAATGAACTTTGATGACTCTGAAAGACAGAATGAGCCTGATGACTTTGTGCAATTCTGACTCACTTAAATCCAATTCATGTGCAAATCAAAACATTACCTTTTCATGTCATTGATCCTCTATGAAAGGAAGAAACAACAATTTATATTTGTTGCTATATTTATATTTATTGATCTATCAATCTATTAGCCTATTGGCCTGTCTATAAATATAGATACATACCTATATCTATTGATCAACCTATGTGTCTATATGCATATCTATTTCTATCAATATTTTTATCTTTCTATATACATATGTTGATCTATCTATTGACCTATGTATATAATGCCCTAAATTTTCAGAAATCTGATTTCTTAAACACTAGAGGAGATAGCTAACCCAGTCCAGTGTTCACATCTTTTACTATTAGGTCATCCATGATGACTTGGCCACTTGTCCCAAGGGTCTTTTTGCTCCAGCTTCAATAAGGAAGCTGCTTGGATAGAACTATGTCCAAATGAGAATATTCTGCTCAATGCTTTCTCTACCTTCTGAGAGACACAACTGTTAGCAAGGCAGACAAAAAATTAATCAAACGCAAAGCTTTCAGCAAAATTAACTTTTGGAAGAAAATAATTAAAATATCTGTCAACCCATGAGATAAAAACACAGCAATACAATATGGCTGAAGTCAAGAAGACAAGTTCAAATCCAGCCTCAGACACTTAACAGCTATGTGACCCTGAAGAAGTCATCTAACTATCACACACCTCATTTTCCTTATTTGTAAAATTTAAATTAAAATAGCATCTACCTCTTAGGGTTGTTGTGAGGATCAAATGAGATATTTACAACTTTTTGAGAGTCTTAAAGTGTTTTATAAATGCTATTTATTACAAAGTCAATTCTATGACAGAGTGTGTATAATCTTGATATGATATAAGTTGAAATTTTACACAGTGGAAAGAACTCACAATATTGGAAATTCTGAGAACTGGGTTCTAGTCCTAATTCTAGTCTTATTTCTCCCAAACATTGCTATGGGGTCAAATGATTGAAAGGGATTTTGTGGGACCCGGATTCATAGGATCAAAGATTTGGAGCTAGAAGAAATTATAACAATGATTGAGTCAAATTCCCTCATTTTACAGATGAAGAATATGAGGCATAAAGAATTTAAATGATTTGCCCAGGATCACAGCGCTAACAAATATTAAAAATAATATTTGAACCCATGTCTTTTTGACTCTAAGTCCAGCACTCTGTCTGCTTATTAAGTTCAATGTCATGATTTTAGTTGTTTGAATTTAAAAACATGATAACTTTCCACAGAGACATACATATAACTTTCTTCTTGCTCCCTCTAAGGCTTTGAAAAATAGCCAAGGTACCATAAGTAGCCTAATTCACAGTCTTATTTTTCTCTTATTTAACTCTCTCACCTTCTGGAGAATCCATTGCCAAGCATTCTTTTCAGAACCAAAAAAAATGTTTCTATAGTCATATTTTAACATTTCTGCAAAACTGCTCCTGGTACACCAAAGCCATTATCTTTCCAGGGAGAGTAAGCTCTTGACTTTAGACAGAAGAACAAATATTTTCCTTGATAGTGCCACAACCAACAAAACCCTCCGTTGTTCCATGTGAGAGATTTACAGAGTGTTTGTATTACATGAAAATCCAAGCCAAAGGTTTGGAATTGTATTGACTTCAAACAATGGCAGAATGTCAAACCCATTTTAAAAAGTTCCTAACATAGAAAACTAGTGAATGTATTATGTGCCTTTGAATTTATTGTTGCTTTGAAATGTTTATTTTTTTTTCTTTCTTCCTACATAACTGGACTATTTTCCTGCTGTGTGAGACTTTCAGAATCAATGAGGTTGCCCTTGAGAAGGAGACAGTGGCAAGATACAAAAGAGATCAGAGAATAGTATTTTCATTTGTTAATGAAACCAGAGAAAAAATGGATTTGCTTCAAAGTGTGTGGTGGTTTTGCTCGTGCCACTTTTCTATGATGTGGTGATGGTACAAGCAGGTAGGTAAGGAAGACTCAGTTTCCTTTGTCTGAAGGATTTTGGTTTATCAACTTTATTGCAACCTAGAAGAATATTAGAGTTGGGTTGGCAGTACCTCCCTTTTCCATAAGGAAAGTTGGGGTTGCTTTCTCAGAAACCAAAAGATTAGTAATAGCAGAAATCCCATAATAGAATCAACACAGCAGGAGAGTTTAGTCCAAACAAATTTTAAAAAATACTTATGAGATACATGCTACATGCAAAAATTAGTGTCAGATGCTTAGAATTAAAAAACAAAATAATAAACTATTCCTGCCTTCATAGAACTTACATTCTACTGGAGATGAGGGGAAAGGAGGAATAGGTTAAGTATATATAAGGTACTTTGAAGAATGTGGAGATTGTACTAAGAAGTAAGAGGTCAGGAAATGCTACCCATAGGAGATAAAATAAGCTGAATCTTGAGGGCAGCTATAGACTCTTAGAAGTGAGGGAAGAATTCATTATATCCTGCCTAACCTTTGTAAGGACAGAGCAGTGGAAGATGAAATTCTAATATTCACTACCTTTCTCAGGCTCTTCTTCTTTGACTCTGAATGGATCTCAACTGCCTTTCTGTATTTGAATCCCTCACAACAAAACCAGCCCTCAAGAGAGTTGTAAAGGGAGCTAAGCTATTTTCCATGCCTGACTGAGTTTGGGTCATTTTCCCCATCTTTATAGATCCTCCCCACATGCTAAGGATTCCCTGACTTTTCTGACTCTTCCTGTCATCTGACAAGCATCTTCACCCCAAAAGACTAGGGATTTCTAAAGTACCTTCAGAGGCAAGTCCCTGTAGCCCACTAGACTTTAATGGTCTTATTTGTAATGTGAAAGAGTTGGAATAGAAGGACTATGAATCCAGCTCTAAATCTATGATCTCTGATGTCTGCCATTAACAAGGGGAACCTGGGAAAGGAAAATGCTTTATTCTAAAGGAACAAACATCAAAAATGGCATCTTGAACATCAGTGATAGAGCTATTTGGCAGGTTGATGAGTTCCCAAATTGTTCCCTATAAGTGATCACTTTTACTTAGCTATCTTCCCTTTAGTCCTTACTTTCCTATTGCTTTTTTCCCTTATGTGTTCTGATATTGAAGACTCTTCTACACTCTGATTCTACAGGACCTTTTCATATTTTTCTCCTCCATGTACTCTACATCTCAGTCTGATTGGGATGCTTTTTGCCTCTCTGCCTCCCCCAACCACTGGGAATATAAAGAAAGACAAGAAACTATCCCTTCTCTTAAGGAGCTCGCAGTCTAAAAGGAAAGACCACTTACAAACTATGTACAAACATGATGATCGGATAAATTGGAGATAATCAGTGAAGGGAAAGTACTAATATTAAAGGAGATTGAGAAAGATTTCCTGTGGAAGATGGGATTTTTAGTGGAACTTGAAGGAAACCAAGGAAAATAGGAGGCAGAGATGAAGAGGGAGAATATTCTAGGTATGGGGCACAGCCAGAGAAAATGCCTGGAGTCAGGAAATGGAGTCTCTTATATAAAGAGTAACCAGGAGATCAGAGTCACTGGATCACAGAGTAGTACACCGGGATGAGTAAGATATAAGAAGATGAATAAAATAAGGAAGACTAGAGGACCTTCAGGTTCTTTTTAATATTTACTTCCATTATTATCCTGTGACCTTCCTCAAAACTATTCAGAAGCTCTCTCTGTTTGTCTAACCTCTGACACCTTGATTTCTCATTTTCTATAAGAAGGCATGTGATGCTGCAGAAAGAACATCCTGAGAGTCAGGGAACTGGTTCTTTTCCTGGTTGCACAACTAATTACAAGGTATAACTAACTTTGGACAGTTACTTCCCTTCTCTCTGCTTGTATTTTTTAACTGCCAAATGAGGGAGGACAGTTCTAAGGGCCCTTTCAGCTCTGAGATTTTAGACTTCTTTGATTTCCCAGTCATTTGTTCCCCTTTAGAACAAAACTTCTAAATATTTATTTTCAGATTTGTATTTTCCAAAGGACAACTGGACATTGTCCCAGGGAGAAAGGTGGGAGTCATCATCACTATTTCTATTATTTTTAAGCATTATTGTGTTTCCCTAATTTTCAAAATAGATGCCTTTAAAAAAATAACCATTTCTCAACATAGTACTCCACCATGGACTGTGTCTTTCAATGAAGAAAACTAGTTAAGTAAAATTTATCAAAAAACTACCAAGTCTAACAAGACATACTATATCCTGCACCTATAATACCTATCTTTCCTCTAAGAGAAAGGATATGCATTCCATTCTCTATTATCTAGAATCCAAATTATTCAATTTTTTTTTTACTTTTCCTGGGGAAGATATGGTGTGAGAAACAATCAGTTACTAATGACTTAATCAATTTATGATCAAATAAATAACCTTTTGAAATGGACTTGTGGTCTGCCAGCACAGGAAACTGCCTGAACTCCATAATGGATGTTAGCCAACTGTATGCATAAAATAGTGCTCTGTCAGATCACAAGATAAAACAGTACATAGAGTAATGTGGCTGGAGTCAAGAAAACAAGTTCAAATCATTCTTTGATTATTTCAATTATTTCCTTTGAATTCAGAAATATTCTGTCTTTCCCAATGAAATTCCACCTGGAAGTGGTCAATTATGGGAATCATGGATATTGTGCTTTTTAAAAATTAGTTGTGGATGACTTGTTATATGATACTTTCTATGGCAGAAGGGAAAATTGTCACACACAGCTGGGCTTGGATCCAATCTGTGTATAAGCCCTTCATGCCATTTGGAAGATTTCATCCTTTTAATACTAGCCCTGTCCTCTCTCCCTCCTACTGTTTCTCTAGCTTGGTTCCTCAGACATGTTTTGTTCCGTGTCTGCTTTACATCTCTAACTTCTTGGAATTCTGTAACCTGATGCTTTTCCCTTGAATTAATCTTCATTGAATGAGATGATTATCATATGATTATAAGAGCAACTGTGATACCTGGCTTCAGAAATGCCATTCAGGGGTTTGGCACTGCTCCTAAATCCAAGAGGAGACTCTTCTTTGGATGCTTGTATGCTTGTTGGGTTCTGTTGAGGAAATGCCAAACCTGGCCACATAACAGTCACTGATTCCTTATGCTAGAAAAAAAAAAGAATGTTTACAGATAGTAGGTAATAAAAACCTTATACTTTCATTTTTCTTGTTGTATAGTTGGTCTTTGCTCTGCTTAAAGTAAAGTACTTAAAATATTTATGACATTTCAGTTACCTCAGATACTTAGGATACTTAGGGTACTGAAGATACTTTAGTTGTTTTCAGTTTCATACGACTCTATTTGGGGTTTTCTTGGCAAAAATACTGGAGTGGTTTGCCATTTCCTTCTCTAGGTCATTATGCACATGAAGAACTAAGGCAAGCAGTGGTAAGCGACTTTACCTAGGGTCACATATCTAGTAAATGTCTGAGGCTGGATTTGAACTCATGAGCATGATCTTCCTCATTCCAAATAAGTACTCTATTTGCTACATGACTTAGCTGCCCAGGCTTTCATTAGCATTTACAATATCACATACATTATTTTATTTTCTCCTCTTAGCAATCTACCAATAAGATGGATATTATCACTCTTATTTTAGGAATAGGGATAGGATCTGTGATTTCCTTAGTATAGAGTATACCAAGAAAATTCCTTTTACTGATAGGAAAGTTTCGCCTCCACTATATCTCATAGTCTTAAGGAGCTGGCTAAAGCATCAAGGGGAAATGGAAGGAAAAAAGCATTTATTAAGGGTCTATCATGTGTCAGGAACTCTGCCTCTAGATAAAAATGAAGGTCACTTTTGAGTCACAGGGAGAGTAGGAAAAATACACTACTTTATTAGATTAAAGCGATAGATAATAAAACTCGATTTTGCCAGAAGGTAGAATGATGAGGCAGTGAGAACTAGGAGAATATGATTCATTCAAACTAAACAGGACTGAGAGAGAGATTTTTAGAAGGAGGATAAGATTTTCTTAGGGTGTCATAGAACTTTTCGGGAGGAGAAAATAAGGAATCTGCAGAATCAATGAAGATTGTCCCAAAGCCCAGGGGAACAATCTTTTTGAACTGTGAAGATCCTCTTCCAAACCTTTCGAGTTGAACATCAGAATAAAACCCAAAGGAACCAAGATCAGCTGAAGAGCCAGAGCCAGGAGAGACAGCCTGAGGACCCATTCCTGGTGGTAAGATTAGGAAGAGGCTTCTGGAAAGGACTGAGACTCAGGCCAGTCCTGGAAGTGATGCCAACCCAAATCAATCTCAGGCAAAACATCTGCATGTCTTCATTTAATTTCAAGACCAGTTAAGAAACTTGAACTTTCTGGAAAAGAAGCAAAGATCTTCATCATGTATACTGTTATGAATAAAATCCTGCAACCATGTTTTCATGGGTTGCAAACTGGCATTTGCCAATTTAGAACACAGAACCTGGCAGAGGACCCAAGGCAGGTGCCAGGGTGACACTTGAAGGAAGGGTATTAAAGGGGGTCCCCAGACCCCTGACTTCACTTCTGGCTCTGATCTCTAGGGTTAGGGAGGAAAAGGGTGGAAAAGTGGGCCCCTGGGTGGTCTGGGTGGTTTGGGATAGATTCTTTAGGCAGGTAGGAACAACTACCATTGCTAGCCAAATTCAACAGTATACTCATCAATCCTTATTATAAACAAGAGACAAATTGTACTATCAAGACATCACCATCTGACCCAGGGCTTAGTAGCCCTGGGTCAGCTACCAAGAATATCAGAGTTGAGATTGCCCTCACGGCATTCTTATACTGCTACACCCAAAAAGACCTTTCAATATTTCCTAAAGTAGTTTAGTGATATTATTTGATCAAGATCTTAGCTTACCTCACCCACTTTCCAACTCCCTTTTACCTGACTTAATTTAATTGCCAATAAACCCATTTAACCTCAAGCTTAAAGATTTTTGAAAGTCATTGCCTTTACCTTTATCAAAGACCAAGGATCACTAGCAGTCAGATAAGATTATTAGCTCTAGTTGGCAAATCTTTATTAAACAATTAGTTCAGGAAGTGCCAGCCTCCTTCCTGGAGACTATACCAACTGTCCAATAGAATTGATTCCAACTTCCAGGCCTGAGGCAAAGAATCTTGATCTTAAAGGGATCTTGACTTTTGCTAGTGAGAGAGTCCATCTGCCTCTCTTACAGCTTAGGTGCAGGACCCCTGTTTCACACACCAACTTCAACATCTGCCTGAAGGCCCCTTGGGCTGGCCTAACCAGCCCCTGCATTACAATACCTTCATTCATTGTCCATGTAACCTTTTTAAAATTTCAATTGCTTTGTTGTTTACTGAAGTTTCCAGGAAAGTTACTCTTTTGAACCTTTAAATCACTTGTAGCTTGGTCAGAGGTAATAAATCTGTGTTTACATACCTCTGTCTGCATAATGCAAGGGAGATACATGCCTTGGTGGCCAAATGGTAGTTGTTGACCTGGATCCAATCCATCTTTGGAGGCCAGGAAAATTGGGAGATCTGTGTTAGATGGACAAATAAAAAGCAACCCAGGAGGGATAGAGTCAGAGTTGAGGATAGACACAAACCTCTTTATATATGATACGTCCCCTTGAAACAAAATGTTGAATCTGAGATGGTTCATCAAACACTATTTGTTCTATCTATGAACTAATGTTTAAACTAAATAAAAATGGTTTAGATATTGAATTGGAAATTCAAGCTTATGATGATTATGATTCAGGGTATGTTGATGAATCCATAAATTAATGAGAAAAATATATAATTGAAACCATCTCAAGTGTAGCAGTGTGGATAGAGTACTAGACATGGAGTCAGGAAGATGTGATTTTTAAATCCTGCATCAGTTTAAATCTGTTGGATGTATGGCCACAGTCAAGTTATTTGACTTCTATGAGCTTTTGTTTCCTCTTGTGTCAAATGAGGATAATAATATCAGTAATACTTCTCTTAGAGAGTTGTAAAACAAATAAGAAAGTATATAATGTGCTTCACAGACTTCATTGTGCTATATAAGTATAAGTTATTATTATGATTGAGAAGTAGCCCTTAACAAAGGCTAAAGAGCTGACCTCAGAGTCAGGCAGATCTTTCTGCAAGTCTTACCATTGACATATACTGCTCTACGGGCCTGGGTATCACACTTAAAATTTCAGGGCCACCAAGGTAATTTCTTAGATTATGAAATTACTGAGAAGTTGCTGAACTGCATAGTAGGATCATAAATTTATACTAGAATGAATATAAACTAACTAGACTCTCTAGACTAACTAGTCCAATTCCCTTGATTTTAAAAAAGAAAAAAGTAAGGTCCCAAGAAGTTAAATATTTTGGACAAACTAAGTATTAAGTGGAAGATCTGAGATTTGTACCCAAGTCTTCAGACTTCCAAATAAGCATTTTTTTTCATTGTACCATGCTACTCCTTGATTATAGTGAAGGCATTTAAAGGGAGTTTTTCATAAAGGATATATATGAATAAAGGAGGTGGAGAGAAGAGGTTATATACAGATATATCTATCTATCTATCTATCTATCTATCTAATATTTTAGCACTTATGTAATATGAGAAAGGAATCATTCATCAATAATGCAATGCCGTTTACCATATAGTTAATTGAGTCTTTACTATATGCAAAGTATTGTACAGGATGCTGAAGGATACAAAGCCTAACAAAAAATTAGTCCCTGACTTTAAGGAACTTTTCATCTATTAATAGAACTCAACTATGGAAGATCATGAAGGATATGATAGTCTAAAAACCATATGGAAGGAGAGATCCCTTTTAGTTGGTGTAGAGGGATGGATGAGTAAGTTTTTGTGGAGAAATAATGCCTGCAGGGAACGTTGAAGAAATTAAGTTAATTAATTTTGACAAGAATAGCTGGAAAGGAGGATGTATTTCTGTCGTGTTCTGAACACAGGCTCACAACAGGGGCTTATAGCATACAGCAGAGGCAGGAAGGGACAGAGAGGTTGAAGAAAGGTGAAGTGGTAGAAATGTAAAGAACAGGAAAGGGAGGAAGGTGAAAGGGCTGAAATAGAAAGCTGAAGTTAAACATTGGGGTCAGAATTAGAATCAAATAATTGGCATCCATGGGCCTTTAAAGCCTGGCTAAGTGGTTTGCATTTTCATAGTGGCAATTGGAAGTGTAAGAGAGAGAACATTAAAGGTTTCTGTAGAAGCAGCATGGCCAAACCTACATATTAGGAATGCTCCTTTGGTGATTGTGTTCAGTTTTGATTGGCTATAGAAAAAAATGAAGGCAGAGAGATCAGTTAAGAGGTCATAACAGTTATCTAGATGAGAGGGAATAAGGGCATGCACGTTGGCGAAGTCAGTGTAGGAGTAGGCAGATGTTAGAAATATAATGGGAGGGGAGGCAACAGAGCTGGACAACAGATTAGATGTAGACAATAAGGGAGGGAGAAAAAAATCATAGTCATAAATCTCGACCTGAAAGGGAGCTTAAAGGTCAGCTCATCCAACTCCTTAGTTTTATAAATGAGGAATCTGAGATTCCTTTTGATTGTGACTTACCCAAGTTCATAAAAGTAATAAGCAGCCAAGACAGGATTTGAACTGCTTTCACAGTAAGTGCTTTTCCCACCATAGGATACTGTATCTTGAAGTCAAGACATTAAGACTTTGGAAAAAAGAAATATGATCACTATCTTCAAATATGTGAAGAGCTTATACATATGTAAGAAAAATTCCTATAGTCTATTTTCATAGGATTAGAAATAGCGGGTGGGAATCATAGGCATAATTGTCTGACAATGAAACAGTATTCACAGAATCACAAAATCCATGAATCAAAAGGGAATTAAGAAGCCCCTGAGTTCAACCCATTCCTGAAAAAAATATTCTTTGCAAAGCTCCTAAGAAACCACCATCTAGCCACTCTAGTGAGAGGGAAGTCACTTCCTGTATTTCTAGATTGCTCTGATGCTAGAAAGTTTTTCTTTACATCAATTCCAAATTGGTCTCTCTGCAGTCTCCAGTTATTGCTCCCGATTTTGTCCACTTGAGTCAAACAAATCTAATCTCTCTTCTGTGTGATAGCTCTTGAAATATTATAAGTTAGCTATCATTAGCTTTCTTCTTCTGGGTCTACTCTTTTCCAAAGTGAATTCTTCATTTCCTTCAACAAATAGCTGCACAGAATAGCATGGCCTATTATTACCCTCTCACCACCTTGCTTTTCCTCTTCTGGAGAAGCTCCTTGCTCATCTCACACTTCCTAAAATGTGGAGCCTAGAACTGAATTCCCTACTTTAGAAGTGGATTGACCAGGGTGTAGCATAGTGGAACTGTCACTTCCCTGATTCCTGAAATTATGATTCTCAACATAACCTAAAGTGGCATTAGTTTTTGTTGTTTGTTTGTTTGTTTTGGTTACCCTGGCACATCATTGATACAAACTGACCACTTTCCTCTCAAACAAACAGATTTATGTCTCACTTATTACAAGGACATCTTTTTCATTCTATGATTGTACTATTGACTTTCTGAAAATAAATATCTATCTTTATCTCGGTTTTTGTGTCCCTAATGCTTATCACAGTCCCTGATACATAGTAAATACTTAAGTTCTTTTTCATTCTTTCAGGAATAGCAAGTAGGCCAGTATACCTAGATTGTAGAGTGGATAGAGGGGAGTAATGCATAAGAAAATTAGAAAGCTAGGAAAGGGCTGGACTGTGATGGGTTCTAAATCCCAAAATATAGAAGTTTACATTTGGTATGAGGAAGCTATTAGAATTTTTTGATTAGGTAGATGGCATGATGAGACTTCAGCTTTAGAGAAATCACTTTGGCAGCTGAGTGGAGGATGTCTTAGAGTAGGGAAAGTCTTGAGACAAGGAGACTAGTTAGAAGTATATTGCAATAGTCGAGTTTAGAGGTAATGAGGACCTAAACTAATATTTGAGTGGAAATACAAGGATAGATTGAGAGATGTTGTGTAGATAAAACTGACATGATTTAGCAATGGATCGAATATGTGGGGTGACTAAGAGGAGTCCAGGATGACACCGAGGTGGCAAACCTCAGCAACTCTGAAGAGACCGAAGATTAGGAGGTAAAGGGAGATGATAGAGGGAGCAATTTGTTGAAAAATATAGAAGAGAATGGTATGAAGAAAGGTGAGTCTTAGCAAAGAGAAGAATCATTTCTCCATCAGACACTAGAGTAAAGGAGAAGATAGGAGAGAATATTTATTAGTGGTATGTGAGATGAAGAGAAGGGAATAAGATGTGGTTCATGTCAAATGTCCTCAGTTTTTTTAGTAAAGTCTGAGGCAAGATCTACAGTTGAGAAAAATGGAGGCAGAGAAAGGAGAAGAAGAGGTTTTACCATCCAAGAGGAATGGTGGTCGAGTACCTACACAGAAAACCCCAAAAGTTTCTGATTATGGATGACTGGATCATAGGATTTCCAGGTAGAAAAATAAATTAGAGATAATCTAATCCAACTCCCTCTTTTTAAAGAAAAGGAACTGAACCCCAGAAAGATGAAGAATGACCTGTTCGACTTCAGACAGGAAGTTGGTAACAGGATTCACATTCAAAGTCTTCCAACTCCAAGTCCAGTTCTCTTGTCACTGTCAAACTGATTCTTTCTATGTGCCATGTCATTGTTCAATAGTGACACAATTTGCAAATAATGCTTTCCATTTTCATTTTGATGGTTAGGACACCTTGGCATTGTGCAAGTTAATATCACTTCATTGGCTTGTATTTGCCAGATTTCTATTTAAAAGATTGTGTATCATAGAATATTAAAGACTTGAATTCTTTTTTTTAAAACTCTTACCTTCTGTCTTAAAATCAATACTGTGTATTGGTTCCAAGGCAGAAGAATGGTAAGAGCTAGGCAATGGGGGTCAAGGGACTTGCCCAGGGTCACACAGCTAGGAAGTATCTGAGGTCAAATTTGAATCCAGGACCTCCTGTCTCTGGGCCTGACTCTCAATCCACTGAGTCACCCAGCTGCCCGCTAGGGACCTGAATTCTAGCCATCTCTGTGCTTTAACATGCTATATGACTTTGAACAAATCACATAACTTATTTGACAATCAGTTCTGAATTTTCTTCCAGCTCTAAAACTATGTTCTAGGGCCCCTTCTAAATTTACCATTCTATGCTCCATTTTCTAAAGTCCTTCTAATTCTAACATTCCAGACTTTAAGTTCTAAGGCCTTCCAAGGACATTATACACATACACATACATACATATGAAATATTTAATTATTAGATTTTTATAAGTTATATATGTATAGTGTTTTATTATTAGATTATAGATGTGTTTGTATTTGTAGACACACACATACACACATACATTCCTCCAGCAGCACATACACTTTGGTCTTTGCTATAACTATACAAGAAGTTTCACAGGGTGAGGAAGCAGCAGGTTTTCCTTTTCCTAATATTGTCTTAATTATCAACACATCTTTATTCCTTTGCAGTGTGAGGTTTTATGAATCTAGTGAAAGAGGCTAAAGTGAGAAGAAAACTTTGGAAGCCTCCTTAAACAACAAAGTTACTCTGATCAATGAACAAGTAGAAGACTTGGTCACAACATTGTGAAGCATCTGAGTTGGAATAGAATTCAAAGACAATTTGGTCCAACTGAGGCCTGAACAAAAATCTTCTCTGTGATGTTCCTGAAAAGGAAATCATTGGGTCTTTACTTAAATATCTCCAATGAAGAAGTACTAGCTACTAGGATATTCTCTTTGGGGAGGGCTAAGTGTTAGTTAGGCAAAGTGATTCCAAAACACAAATGATCTCAGCATAGAAAGAGTTTTTGCTAATTATCACTGCAAAGAGCAGGGAGATAAGTGGGGCAATGGATAACATGCCAGGAAGACTCATCTTTCTGAGTTCAAATCTGGCTTCAGACATTTTACTAGCTAAGTGGTCCTGGGCAACTCACTTAACCCCCGTTGCCTCAATTTCTCATATGTTTGTGCTGGAGAAGGAAATGGTAAACCACTGAAAACCCCCAAAAGGGTCACAAAAAGTCATATGTGATTGAATTACAACATAATCACTGCTAATAAAAAGGAAGAACAGTTCTGCCAGGGCTACGGTGATGAAATGTCTTTGAAGGGCCAAGAGTTTTTGTATGTTGTCTTCTTTACCTTAATTGAAAACATCAGAGTAGATTCAGCCCACTTGGCTTCCATCCCCTGCTTCACACTAATCACTGTCCCAACAGAAAAAATAGCCATTCCATGGTCAGTTCAAAAATAGATGAAATATGGCCATGAAATCCAGTTCACTGACCTGAGCTTCACAAGAGAACCTAGAGCCCTGTGGAACAGAGTGATAAGATAACCAAGGACCAAATGCTCTATGAACAAGGGTCAGTTATTTTCTGCTAGTAGGGAAAATAAAGGAAGAATGGCATGATAGGAGACCTGATTCAGTCTCAACTTGTGATATTGGCCTTGAACAAGTCATATAACCTCTCTGGGATCCTAGTCAAAAGTGAGGAGTTGGATGAGAGGATCATTAATGTCTTCCAAATCTATCATTTTGGGGATTAAGTTCACTGTATTAACTACTTTGAAATGAAATCTTTAATAAGCCTAGGAAAAATCTTGACAGTGCTTTATTTTTCATTTGTAGATAAGAGTTCAATTACCAAGGCATTGTGGAAAATGTCTTCTCTAGCATTTCATGATCTAACCAAACAAACATGACTTATAACTACATATGACAAATACTTCAAGATACAGAGACAGATGGAAAGACAGAGACAAATAGAGACAGATAGAGAGAAAGAGATAAAAATAGAGTTAGAAGTGGAAAAAGATATATATATATTTAGAAGTATAGGTATAGATTAATATAGATATAATAATATAGATTATATAGTTCTAAACATCAATATTGCTATAGGTATATAGGACAGATAGAGATATTAATTCATCACATATATATGTATATATATATATATGTATTTGTCAATGAAATAATGGACTTGCAACATGGAACATGTATCACTGGGGAAATAGAGAAACATCAGTGACCAGATTTCCTTGAGTTACTCAATAGTGGTAGAAAAGGTTAAAAAAAAGAGAAAGAAATTGATTAATCCTGGAAATAAAGGAAGAAAATAGAAAATCATGTGAGAGAACTATTAAAAATATTTTTAAAGTGAAAAATTGAAAAGAAAATGTCTTTTGGAGCTAGATTTTATATATATTTGCAATATATATATGAAGATGTAGCACATAAATACTTTGTGATTTCATCACTCCACTGATGCAGATCTTAGCCCCTCCTTGCCTTTACTAGTCAGCCTTCAGACTTCATGAATTGTGATGGCTGAAAAAAAAAGTATCACCTCATGCCAGGTCTCTAATGATGAATAATGATGAAGGATTGTACTTAAAAGACAGACCCAAAGATGGGTGGCTCTAAGGTCCCAGAGCCACCTCTTTGCCATACTGAGGCATTGAGGGAGGACTTTAATGGATTCTCAATATTTCAAAGATTTGTGATTTTATGTGACATTTAAGGCGCAAAAAACACACACAAAAAAGGCTTACTTCTGAAATCCATGAAAGTCAAAATGAAATAAGCTGTTTCTATAACAAGCCTTCCCAGCCTAGATTCAGTCTTCCCAGGCCAAGAACTTAATAGTCAGGACTGTGATAAGCAAGGAGTTAGTAAATGTTTTCCTGGGGTGAGACAATTTAGAAGACAAGATCAGCATCTTCCAAAGGAAGCACTTCCTTCCATCCCCAACCCCATCCTAACAGTGGCAACACAATTCTCCCCAGCTCCCTTGACAGACAAACTTTCAATAAACTAGAAACTTGGCATAGTCCAAAGTAGGCTTTCTCTTCCCATCCTTACTCACTACTGCTATTTTCCAGCAGTTTATAAACCTCACAGCATTCCTGGGGCTTGCTTCATTCCCCGAAGGACTTATTCCAGGTGAGCTTTTCCCCTTATCCATTCACCTTTACTAGCCCTTGATATAGGTAAAAATATTGTTTGCTATGGCTATGCTGAAGATATAGTTCCCTCACCATTTCTTGTCTGACTCTGTCTCTCTTTGCCTTTCTGCTTCTGTTTCTTTCATTGTCTCTGTCTCTAGCTTTCCCTCCTTCATTCTCTCACTCTGTCTCTCTTCTCCACAACTTTCATTCCCTCTTAGATATCAATATGGATAGCATTTTAATTGGATTTCTTGATCCAAATCTTCTCTCCTGATATAGTGATTTTCCAATGAGCTCTTTAAAATATTCTCACCAGAATAAATGATCAATGGCAGAAGGTTCAACTAACTTGTCAGAGAAGTATTTCATATATTGGGAAATTTTCAATAAAACAGATTTGTAGTATTCATTCAAATGTTCATGCAAGTTTCCCTGATCTCAAATTCATTTATTTCATCTTAATGTCTACATTTAGTCCTACATTTAGTTCCACTAAAGTTGTACTCTGGTGCCCCATTGTGGTATGGAAGTAACACTGGGTCTTTAGGTTTCATTCTAGAACTGGGAATTCCTATCACACTGGAAAGATTTTCAGTTTGGCCCACCAGTGACCCATCATTTATCTGATTTTCCTTGGGTTAATGTAGCTTTGCTCAGAAAGACTCATCACAAAACCACTGGCCACCAGTTGATGAGTTTTTTGGTCATCACACTTCTGGAGGATATGACACCCATCAGATTAGCTAAAATGATAAAAGGACAAAAAATGACAAATGTTGGAGGGGTTGTGGTACCAACAGGCTGTTGGTGGAGCTGTGAACTGATCTAACCATTTTGGAGAGGAATTTGGAATTACACCCAGAAAGTTAAAATACTGCATATAGCCTTAGACCCAGCAATACCATTGTTGAGTCTATTTCCCAAGAAGATCAGGGAAAGAGGAAAAGAATCTATGTTCCAAATATTTATAGCAGCTCTCTTTGTGGTAGCAAAGAACTTGCCTGACAATTGGGCAATGTCTAAACAAATTGTGGCATATGATGGTGATGGACTACTACTGTGCCATAAGAAATGATGAGCAGGCTAATTTTTTCAAAACTTGGGAAGAAGTACACTTGATAATGAACAGTGAAATGAGTAGAACCAATTTGCTTAGAGCAGCATAATGCTTAGAAGAAATATGCATATTTCTTCTAAGCATTTTGCCACTCCGAGCAAATTTGATAACCTGAGATGTACCATAAAGACCTCTCATCCATCATCTTCTAGCTCACTATCATTAGATATGTCCATGTGGTTCAAAGAGTAGAATCTAGGTTGGGTATACCTAGAAGCTGAGTGACCCCAGGATGAATAATTGAGTCTTCTATTTTATTTTTCATTCCTAGTTGTGAATAAAGATGAGGGGAAAAAAGGCACTCATTTATCTCCAAATCAGAAATTTGCCAGAAGAATTCCTTGGGGAGAAAAATGATGGAAAGAGATAGGATATAATTTCTCAATATTCCTAAACTTTTGGGGAGTGGAAGGCAAGGGAGCAGGGTCAGAAAGAAGGGAGGGGAGTCATTTTGGCTCCTTCTGATGGCTTCTGTGTTAGTTCTCTGGCACAGCCTCTTGTTCATGTGGTGGTCACTGAAGGCAATGAATGTTCTGTGTGCAAAAGGGCTGCAGGACTGGCCTTGTGACTGGGGGCATATTACATAAAAAAGGGTTATTATACAAACGAAACTATGGGTATTTCGTGAAATTGTAACCTGAGAGGCAGCATACATATTGTGGTGGAAAGAGCACTGGACTTGGGAGTCAGAATATGCAGACTTGACTTCCAATTCTATCAGTTACCAGCGGTATAAATTTGGGCAAAAGTTGCTTAGTCTTTCTGAGACTCATTTTACTCACCTGTACTATAAGGACATTACTTACACCACAGATGGCCCCTTGGGGGAGAAAGGAACAAACTCATGTAAAATACATAAGTATTATATACATGCAAAGGGACAAAATTCATTCTAATAACTTATCATGGCATTCTAATGATTTAGCATTGCTATTAGGATGTGAACTCCTTCAAGGCAGAGACTGCATTTTTGTCTTTCTTTGTTCGATCCCTGAAGTTCATAGTGCCTGGCATATAGTATTCATTTAATAAATGCTTGCTGACTGACTGACTAGAGGGGTTTTGTTTTTAAATTTTAATGATAGCTGTTCTGGTTTTTGTATATTACCTCCATTTCTGATTATCCTTCTTCTTTTTATTATCCAGCAAGCCAGCCTTTGTAACAAAGACTTTTTAAAAAGAAAATAGAGTCCAGGAAAAATAGCTACACATCAATCAACTCTGATAGTATATTCAATATGATGCTATATCTGCAGTTCTCTATTTCTGCAGAGAGAAAAGGGCTTTTTGCATAATTTCAACTTTTTTTCCAAAATGGCTGCACTAATGTGCAACTCCAGATATAAGCTATTAGAATACCTGTTTTCTTGAAGCTTTTCCTACACTTTTCCATCTTTTCCCATCTTCGCAAATTTGCCAGCTATGAGGAGAAACATCGAAGTTATTTTGATGTGAGTTTTCCTAATTATTAACTGTTGGAAGCAATCTTTTCTATAATAGTTAATTCTATAATGGTTAATAGTTTGAATTCTTTTGTGAGAAATACTTGTTCTTGGCCTTTGACCATTTAATTATTGAAGAATGATTGTGGGTAACCTCGAGTTTTCAAAGACAATGCAGTAAAGTGTAACTCTGCCAAGTCTTACCAAAGTGAAATGACTNGAGAGGGAGAGAGAGAGAGAGAGAGAGAGAGAGAGAGAGAGAGAGAGAGAGATTATTGTCGTTTGTTCTTTGTTTTTGAAGGGGAGCAATGACATCAAAGGGCAATGTCTTGACTTGCTCATAAATTGGATTTAAGTAAGTCAGACTTGCTCAAAGGCATCAGCCTCATTTTCTCTTCCAGAGTCATCAAAGTCCAGTAGCAAGACAGGACAACTGACAATATTCTAGGATGCAGTGGATGACATTGGCATCTTTGATGTCTGATCAAGCCTTAGGGGCTCCATGGTGCCTGTTTCATCTGACTTTGTGGCCACTGGAACAAATTGTTCTCAATTGCCATTCCACTAAGAGACTTTCATATGCTTGGGGTAGATATCTCCCTAACTCACTGATGGGTTTGAGAGTTGTTAGTTATTCTCAACCTGATTTAGTCTTCTTGCTGATCTAATTACCCTAGTGTGACTACTATACATGCTACAGCTTTTTGGAGCCTCAAGTGAGAGTTAAGAGAGAAATGGACACCCAAGGTGGATGAGCAGCCCTGAAAAGGGCTCAGTAAGCTCTCACACCAAAGGTTCTATTCCTCCCTTAACACCCCATATACCACATTTATTATACATTTACCATAGCTCTTGGGATTCAGATATAAGACAGCAAGACATTTTCTCTCCTCATGACACATATTATTTAGTGGGGAGAGGGGATAATAGGGCTTAGAGAGACCTACGTAGAACTTTGGCTGGAGCCTGATGAATAATACTGGGCTCTGGTGGAGACCTGGCTAGTAAATGGAGAAGAAAAGAGAATGGTGAGATTGAGGGTGGTGGGGGTGGTAGGGAAATTCTGACATAAACAGAAACTAGAAGCATGGTATAATAAGCCATTATCATAATTGTAGTGGACAGACCAATGAATTGTAGTCAAAGACATGGTATTGGAATCAGAAGCAAGGTTAGAAAAAAAACAGAAATTAGAATTATAGATTTAGAAGGAAATTTTCCAGAAATCTAGTCCAACTCCTTATTTTACAACTGCAGAAAAGTTAAACGTTTTGCCCAAGTTCATACAGGTAATTAGGTTGCAGAAAAAGGATTTGAACTTGGGTAGTGAGATTCCAGTGCCAAGGTTCTTGCCACTTTTCAGAACATGATCTTAAAGAGTGAATAGAAAGAAATGAGGTGCCAGTTTCAGAATGACAGATATAGACGTTAGGATACAGACAGAATATTGGGCTAGATAATGTGCATCATAATCAAATACTTCAAGGACACACACAAAAATGTGTTCCAGCCAGCCTGTTCTCCACATGTCCAAACCCCCATCAGTTGGGGAGCTCATCCCTCCATTACCTCCATTTACTTCCACAGAATTTATGGGTCAATAGATGTGGTAGCTTAATCAGGGCTTAAATGTGGGAAAAGGAAAAAGAAAAGACACTTCCATTTCTTTATTCCTAACAAGACTGTAATCTTGAGCACTTTATTTGGTAAACTGAGGCTTTGTGAGTGAAAGAAGAAAGAATCACACTAAAGGAAAAGTGGAGGTTGGAGGGCAGGATGCCACAGTGAGTTAAAAAATGTGGCATATAACTTAAAAGGCAACAAGATGGTAGAGTGGATAGAACACCTGCTCTGGAGTCATGACCTGAGTTCAAACACAGCCTCAGACACTTACTAGCCCTGTAATCCTGGGCAAATCTCTCTACTTCTATCTGACTCAGTTTTCTCAATTATAAAATGGGAGCAATAATTGCATCTACCTCCCTGGATCAAATGAGGTAATATTTGAACTTAACACAGGGCTTGGCATATAGTAAGTGACTTATAAACTCACAAGACATTGTTGAAGACAGTACCTACTAATCTTCCAAGATAAGAGCTAGCATTGCCCAGCCTTTAAGTTTATTTATTATTTACCTAAAACCCTAAGCAACTGACAGTAAATCTAAAGCTCAAGCCTTTTTCCAAAGACTCATGACACAGAATCATATGTGAAAAAGCAGGTACATGGAAAACCACCCAATTAGTCAGGTTCTCCAGAGTTACATTGCTAGGCCACCTAGAGATCTTACACAGTGCTCTTTCTCTTCCTCCTCACGTCAATAAAGGACACTTTAATTTATAGTAGAATGGAAGCTCCGCATTAAGCCAACATCAGAGAGTGAGAGAGGACCATGTCTTTGTTAGAGCCATTCAATCATCACCACTTCCTTGTTCTCACAGCTCAAGACTTTTCTGCTTCTCTGAGTTAACATTCCTGGCATTAGAGGACCATTCATTTCTACAGCAGGATAATATGATTAAGACTCCCTTTAATGGAGCTCTAATTCTGAGGCTCTTCCGGAATTCAGAATTGAATTCCTCCCAGTCTAAGCTTTCATCTAATTCAGTGATTCCCAAAGTGGGTGCTACTGCCCCCTGGTGGGTGCTGCAGTGATCCAGGAGACTGGTGATGGCCACAGGTATTTATCTTTCCTATTAATTGCTATTAAAATTTTTTAAAAAATTAATTTCCAGGGGGCTAAGTAATATTTTTTATGGAAAAGGGGCGGTAGGCCAAAAAAGTTTGGAAGCCATTGATCTAACTCCTATTTTAGGATCTTTCATTCACTTGATGCTCCTACAGAACTTGCATCAAAATAGCTTGGTGGAAATAGGAGAGTAAGTGGTATTTGTTATGTTACTTTTTCCTTATCTTGAGAGGTTTCTCTCTATTATCATCTATTGTGCAGGATCAGGGAAGCACACTAGAGTTTGACAATTCTAATCATAGAAACAGAGTATGCCATTATGTGATCAAGATGGTGCTTATATGCACGTCATCATGGGCCGTAGATTGTGGAGATGAGAGGTGGAGGTCAGGAATGGTGTGCAATGCGGCAAAGGCTGTGAGTTTCTTTACACTGGGTCTACAAACGGGTCATGCTTAACCACTGCATGCCTACTTAAAGAAACTAAAAAGTAATTACTTATTTTATGGAATTAAAAATGCTTACCATTTACTTGCTCTCTACTTCCTTGAAGAATAAGGGGAAATGACTCAGACCTTTGCTCTCCCTTCTCTCTCTCTTCTCTCTCCTGGCTGTGTTTCTTCCAAGAGAAAGAATGGAGGAAGCTAAGGAGTTATTTCATTTTCCTCACTAGCATTAATTCCATTGATTCTCTGTGAAGTTTAAAAGTCTTCCCAGCTTAAGATCCTTATCAAAAATTGCTTATACTAAATAACTAAAGAGATATTTTAATAAATGACAAACTTATGGAAAAGTGCTAAAGATGGCATAACTTATTTTCCCTAGAACATAGGATAACCCATGCAGTTCTTTCAGGGAGCAACGTGGCTCAAAATAATTTGTATTTCCATTTCAAAATTAAAAAATAAAAAATGAACAAAACCAACATTTATTAAGCACCTGCTGTTTGCATTGCATTTTGATAGATGCTGGAAAAAAAGTGAAGAAAGTCATAGCTTAGCAGACCCATAACTCAGCTGGGTAGGGCAACAGTTTTGTTTCTGACAGGGCTGCAGAATAAAAAGTGTCTAGATTCATTCAGTTTGCCTTGTCAGTGTCGTTAAACATAGCTCCTAATGTTGGTATACATGGACTGAGGTAGAGACCAGAGGCCTTATTGGATTGAAAGACAAAACTGAGTTCAAGGAACAATAGTTTAGGACAGAAAAACAACACTTAAAATAATGGATTTAGTCCAACACAGGACAAATCTGATCTCCAGATATTGATTGTCAATGCTAACCCTCTTTAGTTGTAAAACTTATTTCAGGAATGAGCCCATAATCATAGCGGTCCTCCCCAGATTGGCACATATGGCAGCCTATCCACACTTTGTCATCCAGTACATTTCTTATCCATGTCTTTCCAAAGGAGATGTGCCTAATGCACTTGGAATCAAGGTTCCTTTGGCTATATCATCAATACTAAAGAAGCCCTTGGTCTGTCCATCTGTTCTACTTTAGTCTTGCTATATGACAGAGCTGCCTCTTGTTTGACGATAGATTTCATTAATAATATCTTTTTATGCTACTTTGTGTGTGCATGGATGATTTCCATCCATGTAGCTTTCATAAGCAATTGCATGGAAAATGCTTCAAAACTTATGGTTCTTTTTAACTTCTAAGTGATGGCCCTATCTATGTCTTTATTAGAGGTTTCATAACAGGGAACCTAAGGGGATCAAAAGAAAGAAATAGAAACATCTCTTTTTTGTTTTTGTTTTCCTTTTCCAAAGTAAAGGATTTCAAGACAGAAGAGACCTTGGAAGCTGTCTAAAACGAGCATCCCCACTTTACAGATGAGGAAACTGAGAGCCAGAGAAGTGAGGTAACTCATCCAATACCACTCAGGTAGGTAGAAAGTGACAAAAGCTAGATTTGACCCCATTCCCCATCACTGTTATACTCCTTTTGGACTTCTTTGATTTCTCCATCACGCCCTCAGTAACCTGAGCAACGGGAAATCTATTTATCTTGCAAGATCCCATCAGCTTAGGTATTCCCATTTCATCAGTGCCTTCTGTCCCTCTGATTGGAAGGTGAATTCTATTTAAGGAAAGGAGCCAAGACATCCATTCCCTCTTTTCCCACCCTTTCAGACTTCTCTGACTTCTCCTTCAGGTCCCTCTGGGTATCTTCCCTTCTCCCCCATTCAGTTTTAGTTCATATACTGTCTTCCCTCATTAGATTTTCATCTCTGTTGAAGACAGGAATAGTCTTTATTTTTCCTATTTGTTTTCCTAGAAATGAAGCAGGTGGGTGGCTCAGTGAGTAGAGTGCTGGACTTACAGGCAGGAAAACATCTTCCTAAATTCAAATCAGCCTCAAACACTTACTAGCTGTGTGACCTTGGGCACCTCACTTAATCCTGTTTTTCTCAATTCCTCATTATAAAATGAGCTAAAGAAGGAAACAGCAAACTACTCCAGTATCTTTGCCAAGAAAACCCCAGTCAGACACAACTGAAGCAAGTGAACAACAAAATCCCCAGAACTCAACACAATACCTGGTACATAGCAGGCACTTAATAAAACATTTACTGACTAATTATACTCTCTGACTCCAAACAAGGGTTGCTAGCACTACGTTGCATTTCCTCCCTCAGTTAAAGTAAAAGAGTATGAATAGTTTTCATTTGATTTTGTTTTATTTTAAGAATATCCAGGTTTCTCTGCTTTTTCAAAATTGGGATCAATACTCAAGAGGCCATGGAGGGGAGAGGGAAATATTTTAGGCACATGACTTCTGCTGTCAAGGAATAATGAATAATTCATTTTGCTCCCCTGGGTGAATTTGTTCTTGAAATATAAGGGTTTGGTTATTTGTATTTGTTTGTTGGTTTGTAAATGAGTCAAAAAGAAAGTGGGTGGACAAAGGGGCATGCTGGAATCTCTTAGTCAGTCCTCACCCATGGCCCCCTTGCTTTTCTATGGACTTGATACATGGGTCAGTCTGGGGAGGGCCACCTTTCACCTCAATCCAAACCTTTGGACATTAGAAGAAAAACTTGCCAGGACTGAAGAAAACACAGCCACCTAGATTAACAGACCTCGCCAGGAACATTCAGAGCCGTTAAATCCTTAGGGACCACCAGAACAGAACACTAAAAAGCAAAAAGCCCCTAACAAAATCAAGAATACGGGGTAACAAGACAATGGGCTTCTCATCCGAGTAAAAATTCAGACTTCAAGAACAAGCCAGCCCTTGGGATGACAGAAGGAAACAAAGGTAGAGCTGTTGAAGGCTTACAGTACTTTGGTTCCCAAGAAACTCAGTTTCCTCACTTTCTCACTGGGCAATTCTCCATCTGGAGAAGGCTCCCTTAGGCTCTGCTCTGAAGCCATTTCCTGGACTACTTCTCAGAACTGTAATTTTTCACAGATAAAGTTCTGGGGATAGGGAGAAACTTTCAGGCCCTGACGCAGAACAAATTGTGAGTGTCAGCAGTTCAGTGGAGGTATCTTTCAGCACCCACTTTCATTAGCAACCCATTGGAATTGAGAAATGGAAGAGGTGGATCTTTCAGAAGTGGTTCTTCTTTGTTTGAAAATAGATTTGAGGGGGCAGTTGGGTGGCTCAGAGGATTGAGAGCCAGGCCCAAGGCATGGGAGGTCCTAGGTTCAAATCTGACCTCAGACACTTCCTAGCTGTGTGACCCTGGGCAAGTCACTTAACCTCCATTGCCTAAGCCTTACCACTCTTCTTCCTTGGAACCAATACACAGTATTGACTCTAAGACAGAAGGTAATGGTTTTTTAAAAAAGAAAGAAAGAAAAGGAGAAAGAAAAAAAGTAGATTTGAGAGATTCAGCCTGGGAGAGAGGGAAGGTTATCTGTGGTGTCTGTGGTGTGTGTGTGTGTGTGTGTGTACTATACATGTGTGTGTGTGTATAGTGAATCACTGTGGAAATTTAAAACAATATCAATTGACAATTAGGGGGGGAAATGCATTTAAGTAAGCTACTGGACCTGCTGGAAGGAAAGATGGTTTTGCTCCTAACTAGCTACATTACTTCAGGCAAGTGGTTCAATCTCTCTTTTGGCCTCAGTTTTCTTCTTTGTAACTACAATGCACTCAAGGGGGTTAATGTGCCTTTCAGAGAGGGCCCTTGGCCAACAGTTTCCATATTCAACCTTGTCTTGTCAAGTCAGGGACATCACCTTTGACCAGCTTTCCACTGTACTTTAACTATTGTGCTGAACATGGGCTTCCACATTCAAAATACTTCTGAAGTCCGTCTGGTGGAAAGAGC
The DNA here is from genome assembly GCF_016433145.1 of Gracilinanus agilis. Classification (NCBI taxonomy): domain Eukaryota; kingdom Metazoa; phylum Chordata; class Mammalia; order Didelphimorphia; family Didelphidae; genus Gracilinanus; species Gracilinanus agilis. The sequence goes on along the minus strand of NC_058131.1, from coordinate 162,957,077 downwards.
ACTAGGCTTGGGGTCAGCCCCTGCAGATACTAGTCCCCAAGTAACCCCCTTTCCTTCTCCAATTTTATTTGTGCTCTTAGTTTTGCAATTTGCAAAATGTAGATATTAGTCCCTACCCAGAAGAGATAGGTAGGCTCAGCAAGACGAAAGGAAAAAATAGGAAATGAGAATAAGGGAAAATGATGATAAGGAACTGATTAGAAGAAAGAAAAAGGGAGGGCAAATGTGGAAACTGAGAAAATAATACTTGCAAATATCCTTAGCAAGGCTTAAAAACCAGGATTAAAAGAAGTAAAAGACATGAGGTGGGGGGAGTTGGGGATTAATACAAAATTATGTGCTGGACAAGTCACTTAAGCTCCATTGCCCATCCCCTACCATTTTTCTGCCTTGGAACCAATACACAATATTGATTCTAAGATGGAAGGTAGGAGTGAAAAAAAAAAAAAGAAATTATCTGGGAGAAGTGTTACTATTCAGTGTCCAACTCTTCTATTTGAGATTTTCTTGGCAAAGATACTAGAGTGGTTTGTCATTTCCTTCTCCAGCTCATTTTACAGATGAAGAACTGAGGCAAATAGGGTTAGATGATTTGTCTAAGATCACACAGCTAATAAATGTCTGAGACTAGACCTGAACTCAGAAAGATGAGTCTTTCTGACTCCAGGCCTGGCACTCTATCTGAGTTCAAGGAACAATAGTCTAGAACAGAAATACTACACTTAAAAGAATGGATTTAGTCCAACACAGGCCAAATCTGATCTCCAGATATTGATTGTCAATGCTAGCCCTCTTTAGTTGTAAAACTTATTTCAGGAATGAGCCCATAATCACAGTGGTCCTCCCAAGATTGACACATATGGCAACCCATCCACACTTTGTCATCCAGTGCATTTCTTATCCATGTCTTTCCAAAGGAGATGTGCCTAATGCACTTGAAGTCAAGGTTCCTTTGGCTATATCATCAATACTAAAGAAGCACCTGATCTGCCATCTAGATGCCCAAGGAGAAGTAGAGCTAGTAATAATATCTTTATTTCATACGATTCTTTATAAGATGCAAAGTACTTTGAAATATATCAGTCCATTCTAGGAGGACAGGAGGACAGCTATTATTATCAACTCCATTTCACAGATGAGGGAAATGGGACCCAGAGGCTTAAAATAGCTTACAACTTGTAAGGGGCAGAGTCAAGACAATAAATAGCCAAAGCCATGTTCTGTTATTCCAAATTCAGCATTCCTTGCACTGTACCTCAATATCTAGGCATAATACAAGATACAATATCATCACAAAACCTCCGGAGCTTAGGACGGTTATTGGCACATAGTAGGTATTTAATAAATGTTCATTGACTAACTCTGTCATAGCCTTTGACATGCAGCATGGTATGATGGAAAGAGTGACAGGTTTTCGAGTCAGAGGACCTGGATGTAACTCTTGTTTCTTCTTTCTATATGACCTTGGGCAAATCACTTAACTTCTTTAAGCTCAGATTACTCTTCTGTAAAATAGGGAACTGGACCACATATCCTCCAAGGTCCCTTCCAAATCTAAGTCTATGCAATTCTGTAATTTATTCATTCATATAATAAGCATTTATTAGGCACTTATGTACCAAACACTGTGCTAGAAGGTAGATAAAGACAAAAAAATAGTCCTCAAAGACCTTATATTCTATTGAGTAAAAACATGTACCAGGATCAATTCTCCATAAATATAAATATGTAAAAGGTAAATTCAAAATAATTTCTGGAGGGAAGGTCATGAACAATGAACTTGGAGGAATAAGGGAAATTTTTTGGCAGGAGATGATTCTTGAACATCTTGAACATCAAGGATGTTGAGGAAAACTAGGAATATTTTTTTAACCCTTACCTTCTGTCTAAGAATCACCACTGTGTATTGGTTCCAAGGCTGAAGAGTGGTAAAGGCTAGGCAATAGGGGCTGAGTGACTTGCCCAGGGTCACACAGCTAGGAAGTGTCTGAGACCAGATTTGAATCCAGGACCTCCCATCTTTAGGTCAAGCTCTGAAACCACTGAGCCACTTAGCTGCCCCTAGGAATTCTAATAGGCAGAGGCATGAGGTACAGTCTGTGCAACAGCTTTGTGATAAGAAATGGAATATAACAATTTAGGATTTACAAAATATTTTTCTCCCAACAACTTGTGAGGGAATCTAAGTATTATTAGCCCCAACTTCACAAATTAGCAAATTGAGTTCCAGAGAGGTAGAATGACTTGTTCACTTAATTTGTTATATAATGAACATCCGAGACAGTATTCAAACCCTGTTTTCTGGACTCCATGGTCAGAGTTCCTTCCACAAAACTGCACTGAATTTATACATATCAAATTCTATCCAGTTTGACAAATGTCTCTTATTTATAAGAGTATACAAGCATACCCTACATAACCTTGTCTTGGACGAGATCATTTAGCGATAATGTCAGTATATTATGAGCAAATTGTACTCAAAATGCTGCTGTAACAATGTTTGGCTAATTGCCCATTTCTAACATTTGAGATAATGTTCCTATGGAACTAACTGTCCCCTATTAAAAAAAAAATTCCAGGAAACAATCTTTGATTTTACAAGAGGGAGGTGTGGGAACCACATACAGTATAGGGCTTACATGTGAAGCAAAAAAAAAAATACTAATAATAGTGGTGTCTAGGATATATATGGGATTGTTTGCTTTTCTGAGAAACTTATATAGAGAATAGAATGGCAGAGTAGAAAAGGACAAAGAGAACATTAAGTTCAACCTCTCGATATTCAGATGGACAAGATGAGATCAGAGAGATTAAAAGTGACTTGCCCAAGGTCACACAACTACTAAATGGGAAAGTAAGGAAGCGAATCTGTATCTCTTGACAGCTAGTCCATTGTCCTTTCCATTACACCTGACTACCTCTCATATATTAACTCATTTAATCCTCACTCCAATTAAGGATAACATTCTAGAACAGATGTTCTGTTATAGACTCCTCTGGTAAAAACCTTTTTCAAAATTAGGTTTTTAAATAATTGAAAGAAATGCTAAATTTCAGTTAGAGATTAGTGAATATAAAGGTGAATGTGTTTCTCTCCTAATCGAAATTCGTGAACTCTATTCACAGATCCCTTAGAGGTCCAGAGATTACCCCCCTCCTCATCCCTGCCCAGGTTAAGAACACTAGAAGAATTCATTATAATGGCCAAAAAAGAATGCATAAGGCCAAAAAAAGTTTGAATTGCAAGAGAACAATTCCAAACTAATAAAAGAAGGTCTCCATTATGCTTTTTGTCACAGAACAATTTCACTACTTGATTATTTGAAGATATGTAAAAAAGGTTTATATTTAATGTCTTAATGTAAGCTCCTTAAGAGCAGGGACTTTGTTATTTTTATTCATTTTTCTAGTGCTCCAACATGACATTGTCCTTTAAAAAGTTCAAATAATGGTGGTACTATGAATTCCTACTGCCTTTCCTGCTCACTCCATAGTAACTATGAATTCCTGAACAGAAAAGGGCAGCATCAGCCCATGTGAAGTCGAGATCTACTTTTTGAAATGAAAAATACAGAGGAGGAAAGTTATATGGATTGATGGAAGATGAAAAAAAGCAAAATCAAGAAAGAGGAAGAATAGGAGGAAGGGAAGAGGAAGGAAGGAAGAAAGAAAGGAAGTGTGTGAGTGTGTGTGTGTTTGTGTGTTTGTGATCAAGAGCCAACATGGAAATTTTTGTTATATTTTAAATTAAATATATTGTCTAATAAGAGTTACCATAACCGACATAAGCGAATTATTAATTATCAAAGAATTAGAATAAAACAAAATTTAGAAAGACTAATACTATGTTCAATAGTTCCCCCTTTTATGATTCAGAAAATAATTGACTTTGCAATAATGTAAACCATTCTTTGCTACAAATAGCAATCTTTGCTTTTGTGTTGCTATGGAGGGGCTGATATTAGAGATGTCAGGATAACTAACTAGAATAGAAGATAGAATGGTATTTATTCCACATAAACAAGTATGTGGTAGCATCATAGCAAGATCTGAGGAAATTCAAAGAAAGGGAAAGTTCACAATGGGAGAGGAATCAGTAGATGAAGGCTGTTGACAAATTCTGAACCTGAAGTAAGTAACCTGGGATAATCACCTCTGCCATTAATAAAGTTTTCTTAATGCATGCCTAAGATTAGATTAGGCAATAATTCTGCTGTATTATAGATTTTATCCATAATGTTGTTTGACCAAGCTTATTATAATAATAACATTTAAATAGCACTTTAAGGTTTGCAAAGCACTTTACATTCATTATTTTCTTTGATTCTCATAACTCTGTGTGGAAGGTGCTATTGTTACTCCATCTTACAGATAAGGAAATTGAGACGCAGAGATGCACAATGATTTGCCCACAATCCCATACTAGAAAATATCTGAGTTAAGATTTGAACACCATTCTTCATGACTCCAAATCCAATCATCTAGACACTGCTTTATATAGAATCTCAACTTATGAGCTCTGACAGGTCACAGAATCACACAGAAGATCAGAATTTCAGAGTTAGAAGGAATCTCAGCAGCTTCCCAAAATACCTATACATAAATTCCTAACTATATAGCAATTGAATTTATTTCTTTGGAATCCTATGTACAAACATGTGTCTGTGTTATGCACTTGATATTAAAAATCAGAAGGTTTCTATGGTTGCAAATATAAGGGGATCTTACATGATTTTGATATATGCATGAGAAGTTTCTTTATTGGGAAAATCCTTTAAGGCTGTGCTTGGTTTTGTTGACTGTATGTTTATGTGTGTGTGTGTGTGTGTGAACAAAAAATATATATACACAGCAAGATTCTCTACATTTTTCTATCAATAGTACAGTCATGGAGGCATAGCTCATTATAGGAAATGATTTGCAAACACTAACCAGTGTCTCTGAAGGATGCCCATCACTTAGGGAATAGCGGGAAAAGTTGTAGTATGAGATTGTGATGAAATACTATTGTACTATAAGAAATGGTGAAGGTAATAGTTTCAGAAAAACCTGGGAAGACTGACATGAACTGATTCAGCAAAGTGAAGTGAGCAGATCCAATAGAGTATTGTACACAGTAATAGTAATATCATAACAATAATCAACTTTGAAAGATCTAGCTACTCTGACCATTACAATAATCCATCACAATTCAAAGGGGTTCAGAATGAAAAATGTTATCTACCTCCAAAGAGAGCACTCATGGATTTTGAATGCAAAATGAAGCATTATTTTCTTTCTTTACTTTTCTTGCTTTTTTCTCCTAATATGAAAATGTTTCCTCTGATTCCATTTATGTAACTGAGGTTGTATTTCTTACTTTTCCTATGGGTAGGGGAGAGGGTGAAAAGAAGGAGAGAATCTAAAACTAAAACAAAATTTTAATTAAAAAAAGAAAGAGAAAAATTTTGCCATTCCCTTCTCATATTTTCATCAAAGATAACTTTAATCCACTTGTAGGTCATTCAAAGTAGGCATGTCAATCAATAGTTATTGACTTGTGGGTTTCTTTTGGAGGTAATGATAAAGTCTGAAATTTTAGCCCTTATTTCAGAATCTTTCCCTATCTGATAGATCATGAAATGATTTTTTAATATTTCATAATTGTGCCATCTTGCACACAGATATCTTTTGAGTATAGTTGGTTTGGTAGGTCTGCTCTTTCCTATTTTGTCTCATCATTTCTCATGTACTACATCAGGTATTGAGCCATTCAAGAACACAATCATGTATATAATAGCATTTATGATGAAAACAGTTCATGACTGAAACACTAGAAAAATCTTTTCCATTTTTTTTACCTATTTGTTATTCTTTTTCCAGCTTTTTCTATAAATGCTCTTGTGATTATTTGGCTTGGCTGAGTCTTATGCCAAGTTTTCTGCAGACTTCTTTTTGCTTGCATTGCTTTTTATAGTTTATGAAGTGATGCAGCCCATTTCCCACCATCCTTCTCAGTAACATTTTATAAATGACTTTTTACTCTAGATCATGTGTGACATATCCTTGGCTCTGGTGATTCTTTGCTTGGCAAGGAGATCATCTGGCTAGGCTAGTTTCTGGACATGTTTGGCATCTTCACTATGGTGATTGTTTTACATCCATTCTGAAACTGTCTTTAGCAAGGTCATTATCCTAACCTTCTTTCATTCTCTCTTTTGTTAAACCAACAATGTGTTTGAATAGATCAAGTTGAAGCTATTCTATTTGTTCTCTGTGTCTTTTCTTCATCCATATCCTTTCTTATTTGTTGACTCTGACCTCCTTTCAGAATGAGAAAACTGATTCTGAAATGACTCCCAAATCAGTAATGTGGTGTACAGAATCATTTTCTGTCTTTAAAGATATAGTTATTTCTCTTCTTAAAGGCAATATTTAAGGTTATGGAGGAATGAAGCTTATGTAAAACCTGCAAAGGTTTTGGTTCTCCTTTTCTAAGCATAATTCATATTCTCCAAATATATTTTTCACTATTATCTTCTAAACCCACCTTCATATTGAAGCCACCAGGCAGAAAATTATATAATGTCTTGGTTTACAATAACTTTTCAAATTCTTAAAAAAAAAACAAAAAACCTTGCTCTATCCTCTACAATGATATTGAATCATATGCTGCAATTATCTCCCTAGTGGTCTACATACTTATACTTTTGAGCATCTCAAAACAAAATTGCCAACATCCCCATGAAATATCATTTCCAATTTTTTTAATGAATGATGAAACCAACTCCACTAGTTTCCTTGCTTGCCTCTCCAGAATGAAGCTGTGAACTATATTTCCATTTATCTGTCACTTCTTAATCTCTTCTGGTCTCATTTACAGAGAGATAGGTCAATCAAAAAGCATTTATTAAATACCAACTATGTGCTGGGCACTGTGCTAAGCACTAGAGATAAAAAGACAAACCTTGTTTTCAAGGAGTACACAGTCAAATGGAGAAAATGACATGCAGATAACTAAGTGTTAGGAGAAAAGATAAGTACAGGATAAATTATCTGTATGGGGGGGGAAGGAAGGGTGGAAAGTCTCTAGGGGAAGACACTAATGTTAAAGAGGATCAGGAAAGACTTATTTAGACTGTGAGATTTTAGTTGAAACTTGAGGGAAGCTAGGGAGGCAAAGATAAGGAGGAAGAAAATTCTGAACATGAGAGACAGTCAGTGAAAATACCTTGAGTCAGGAGATGAAGTGTTTTGCATGAAGAAATGAGAGATTATATGGATATAAGTAAAATGTAAGAAGACTACAAATGTAGGCATGGGCCAGGTTATGAAGTACTCTGAATGCCAAAGAGAATTTCATACTTGATCTTAGAGATAACAGGAAGACACAGGAGTTTTTTGTTTTTTGTTTTTCCTAAGTGGAGGATGGGGTAGGATTTGACATATTCAGTTCTGAACTTTAGGACTATCACTTTGACAGCTAAATAGAGAATAAACTAGAATAGGGAGAAACTTGAAGTAGAAAGTCCAACCAGTAGGCTTTTGCAATAGTCTAGGGATGAGGTGATAGGTGCCTACACTGGGGTCTGGGCAGTGCAAAAGATATAAGGGGATTCTTGTGAGAGATGTTATGAAGGTAAAAGTATTAGGTGTAGGCTATAGATTGGTTGGGGTCAGGGAAAGGAATGAGAGAGTATGAGAAGTAGAGGATGATACCTAGATTGTGATCCTAGGGTAGTGGAGGAGGGTGGTGCCCTCAACAGTAATAGATTGCCAATATCAATAGATATTAGGGAGAAGAGTGCTACACTTGAATTTAGGAAGACATAGATTGAAGTCTCTCCTGCAACGCTTAGCTCAGTGATCATGGGCAAGCCATTTAATCTCTATGAGTCCCATGAAAATTCCCTTCTCATCATAAAGGACAGGGTTCCTCAGACTGATGAACTCATAGATCCCTTCTTTATTAGTCAATATTGATAGGTTCAGTTCAATTCAAGAAGGCCTTATTATGAAATCATATTAGAATAGTAGAATGCATTCTGAAAAAATTCTGAAAGACTTTAAATGCCCAATAAAGAGATTTGTCTTTTAATCTAGAGGCAATAAGGAGCTCCTGAAGATTCTTGAACAGACAAGTGACAGAATCAGTCATGCTAAAGAAAAACAGTTTGGCAGATGGGTGCTGAGGACAGCTTATATAATGGGAGAGACTGTAAACAAGGAGAGTAATCAGGAGTCTAGGACTACAGTGCAAACAAGAGATGAGGAGGAATTTAAGTAGAGCAGGGGACCTGTATGAGTGGAAAAAAGAGGGGAGATGCAGAGCTATTCAGAATAGAAGATGTTCTAATTCGTTTCTTCTCATAAGATCAACCTGTTTCTTTGGCTAAAGAGGTCACTTTAAGAGTACTAACAATTAACTTAATAGCTATAGATGGTTGGAAAACTGTGATGAATACTGTTCCCTTATTGCCTTGGTTTCAGTTAGTCCTCACCTTAGAGGCCCAATCCCTTTGCAAAGTTATGGTTGACAGAATCATGGAATTTTAGAATGGCAAAGCCTTCAACGTTCACAAAGTTCAATCTATAAGCAATCAGGTGGTATAAGCACCAGTACAGAGCACTGATTCAGGAAGACCTGAGTTCAAATATGACCTTTGACACTTACACTTTGCAGGGCACTAAGGATAGAAAGTCACTGAGAAAGTCATTTAACCTCTGTTTGACTTAGTATCTTCAACAGTAAACTCGAAGTCATAATACTCCCTACCTCTCCAAGTTGGTGGATCAAATAAAATATTTATAAAGTACTTTGCATAGATTCTGGCATAATGTAAGCACCATACAAATGCCTTTTATCTTTCCTTTCCTCCTATTCATTCAAAAGAATTCCCACTACAGAATAACTGATGTATGGTCATATAGCTTCTACAAAAGAGGAAAATCACCATCCATTCACTGTGTTGCCATTCCTTTCCCTGGCAATCCTTGAGAATTCATCACCACTGCTGTGATTAGAACTCTCTTTTTGCTGGAATATAGTGACTATACCACCAAATATAAATACTGATGTTTTGTACGCATCATTCTCAATCCCTTTACCAGAGGAATGTTGTATTTCAATAAGGAGAAACCAACGACCTTGTAAAACATTACATTCTTCTCTTGGTTAGTTCTAATTTTTAAAATGTGTACTTTAGAGAAAGCCTAACTTTGGCTTCTGACGACTTCCGCCAATTGATTCTAGTTCTGCCCTTTGGATCCAATAGAACAGGTTTTAAACTTTTTCCATATGATGACCCTTCAAATATTTGAACACACCAATACCATCCTCACTTGTTGGCTCCTTATTTTTTGTATGTTGTCTCCTCTATTAGACTGTGAGCTCCTTGAGGACAGGAACACTGTTTTATCTTTCTTTGAATCTCGATCACTTAACACAATGCTTGGAACACAGTAAGCATTAAAATTAATGTTTATTGACTGACTGACAATCTAAATACCACCAATATCTTCCCTGATCTTTAAATGGCATCTAAGAAAAGCTCTTTGGCATTATAATTTCCTTCTTTAAATTCCTGAAAGCTAATTATGTTCTTAACTATGGTACCCAAACCAAATACAACGATAGAGTTTGCCTGAGCAGGGAATAATACAGTGGGTCTATGATAGCTAACATTTACATGACACTTTAAAGTTTACAAAACACTTTATATGTGCTGTTTAGTTGTATCTTCACAATAATTCTGTAACATAATTGATCTGATCTGGACACCATGTTTTTCTTAAAACCACTCAGGATCTCCTTAGCTTTTCTGGGTGCCATATTACACAATTGATTCTTCTTGAGCTTGTAGTCCACTAAAGTTTCCAGATCTTTTTCAAACTCATGGCTAAACATTTCCCCCCTAGACTCTACTGGAATAATGAATTTTTTGAGCCCATGTATAATTTTTACATTTATCCTTATGGAATATCATCTTATTAGATTCAGTCCAGTTTTAGGCTCCCTCAATCTTTAAGGATCACATCTCTGTCATCCAATGTGTCATATTCTTCCCTGTCATATGGCAGTTGGAAGAGCATGCCACTTAGGCTTTGACTCAAGACAGCACAGGACAACTATTCTCTGAAGAATTGGGAAATCCCTTCTTAGGATTTGATCTTAAACCAACCGATCAATTAATAAACATTTATGAAAGCATCTTCCATGAGTCAGGTTCTGTGCTACGAGTTGAGGATATAAAAAAGGCCAAAGATAGTCTTCTCAAAGAGCTTACAATCTGTAGTAGGAACTATTAATGAATATGCTTTCAATCTGACTAGTCAATCAATTCTGAACCTATACAATCATATCATTTTCTAATTCATGTTTTTTTTTATATTTTCTTTAAGACTAGTATAAGATATTCTATCAATTTTTTTGCTAAAATTTAAGTTAAACCATTTGTTGTTGTTGGACCGTAGCTCTCCAATGGGGATTTTCTTGGCAAGGATATTAGAGTGATTGATCATTTCATTCTTCAGTAGATCCAGGGATCTTTTTGTCAGACACTTAGTGATTTGCCCATGGTCACACTACTAGGAAGTATCTGAGGTCAGATTTCAACTCAGGTCTGGCCCAGCACTCTGTCCACTGAGCCATAGTTGCCCCTTAGGTAAACCATATCTATATCTTTCTCCTAGTCTACCAGTTTAGTAACTTTCTCAAAATATAAATAAGTTTAGTCAGACATGGTTTGCCATGATGGCCCATTATAATCGTCCTGTGATTTTAGACAGTATCACTAATGATCCTTTTAATAATATATGCTAGAACTTTGCCAAGAATTAAACTACAGTATGTGTAGACTCCTTAAGATTAGGCTTCTCTGTGAAAAGTCAAGAAAAGCAATTGATGGCTTCTCGTGAATATTTCTCACTGCAAATCCTTTGGATACCCATTAAAGTGTGAGCTCCCTTTAATTCTCTCCCAATAGATTCTCCATTTCTAATCAGGGCCTTGTGATTTTAATACTATCATAATATTAAAACTCTGTTTGTCCTCTCTTACTGCATAGTGCCTGTGGGAACATATGAGGTCTCCTGCCAGTGTTAAATCCCCAATGAAACTTGGTCCCAGGAAGTTAACACCAGCTGAAGGCCTTTTGTGGCACATGTGGTGTCAATGGATAGAGGCCAAAGGAGCAGACAGGCCATGCCCTGGGGCTGGAGGAAAAGAAGGATGCTGTCTCAGGGCTGGTAAGTGTCTTTGGGGAGGGGTTATCATAAGCAAGAGGCACTCATCCTCTGGTTGAGTATTGAGTGCAAAGCACCAGTACTTATATTGGGTGGTATAGTCATTACGTTCTAGCAAAAAGAGAATTCTAATTATAGCAGTGGTAATGAATTCTCAGGGATTGCCAGGGAAAGGAATGGCACCACAGTGAATGGATGGTGACTTTTTCCTCCTTGGTAAAACCACAAAAATGAATTAAAAGGTGTTTCTGTTCCCTTCATGTCTATAGCCTATGATCCTGAATTCCAAAATAATCTAATAAGATGAAAACTAACTTTAGTTATACATTAATTTCCATCGAAAAGGAAAAAAAAAAGCTCTACCAATCATTACTCAAGGTAATATTAAAATAATTCATTAATAAAAGCTGAAGCAACAGAACGGTCATAGATAGAAAGGTAAGAGCTAACTGCCTCCCTTTTGGTAGGGATTAGACCTTGTCATTGGTGGTGGTGTTTTACTTATTTCCTCCAAGCTTGATCTTTTGTAAAAGAACTGGTAGAATGAGTTCTCTCTTTGCCAATAAGAAAACTTCCTTATAGAGAGAGGTACTGGGTGGGTGGGAATCTTGCTCCCCACTCTTATTCTTAAAAGGAAAGGCCTAGTGGAAGACTTAAAGAACAAACCCCTTTCTCCATCACCCCTACCCCCAACCTTAGATGTGGCTAGGAACAGTAGGAATAATTTGAATAACTCTACTCATTTAAATAGTTATAATAGCTAGCAATTCTATGTATAATTCTTTTAAGTTTGCAAAATCCTTTATAAGAATTATTTTATTTTATCTTCACAATAAGGTAGGTGCTGTTATTATTCCTATTTTATGAATAAGGAAATTGAGGCAGATGGAAGAAGTTGAGTGACTTGTTCTGGGATCCAAAGTGATAGTTTGGGATTCAAAGAGATAATTAAGGGGAAATTAGGGTATTTCTTTAGCTCTGGAGTAGATGAAGTGTTCATAAAGCAGAGGACATTCTTCCCAAGTATCTGACGAAAAAGAACAACTAAATTTATATTTCCCCAATCCGCATAGCTGAATGTGGTGCTAATGATTGGAGATAGAGAATAGAGGTTTTTCAGCTGACTAGGGGAAGCATCTGTGATGCCAAAGCCTGAAACTCTGCAGACCTTTTTCTCTGATTGACCAGTACTCCTGCACTTGACTCCATCTGCTGGGACATGCTCAGAACTGCTGTGAAGAACCACAACTATCATCTGCTGGGAGATTTGTCTAAACCGCTCAATACGTGACCAGATCTCTATCCAGATCTTTGGGAGAAGTTTTTTTTTTTTAATTAAAGGATGCCTGTCTTTTAAGAGCTATGTTAGTCTCTTTAGGAATACCTTTGTGATGTGAGTCTCCTTGATTTGGGGTTTACATAAATTTTATTTGCTTCAATGCTTCTGAAGTCAAAAGTTCCCAGACTTTATTGCTGTGGTTAGTACCTCTAACTATGTCATAGAATATATTATCTCCCTAGGGACAAACCTCTGAATTCCAAAATAATCTGATAGAATGATAACTAAATTTAGTTATACATTAACTTCAATTGAAGAGAAAAAGCTCTATCACTCAAAGTAAGATATCAAAAATTAAATAATAAATGCTTAAACAATAAAGGTAAGATCTAGCTGCTTCCACTTACAGAGGAAAAGGCTAGAGTGTGTAGATGTTGGAAGAACAGAAGTGGAGGAGTGTGATGGGGCATACTCAAGCTCAGTAAACTTTCTGGTCCTCAGTGCTGTCCATCATTCAGTTCATATTCAAGTCCATTCCAACTTTGAATGATTTTCCAGACCTTATACCCCACACACTGTGACTTAAAGAACTAAGGACACCTCCCCAATGGGCTAAAGCAATGGAGTAGGTATCAAGATAGAGGTATATTCCAAATTGTTCTCAAAAAAAGGGAAGAAGTAAACATTTCAAAACTGACAGAGAAGAAAAACGTTCGCATGTATAACTTTAACTTTATTTAACTGATTTTAAAATTAAGTTACTTTTTCTACTGTCATTTACTACCCATGTGATTGCAGATAAGTCAATTGCATCTCTGGGCCTCAGTTTCTGCATTTGTAAAATGAAGGGGTTGGGTTAGATGACTTCTAAGCCTTCTTTAAGTCCACTACCCCTATTTCTTTTTGACTGCTACCTGCATTGTACTGCGCCATGTCTGTGGAGGTAAAAAAGTATAATGTGCCACCTCCACCCTCAAGGTGCTTATATTCTACTCAGGAAGGTAAAGGATTTAATTTAAAATTAAATAGCCAGTTAAGAGAGAGGTTCTTGAACAAGCTGTAATTCTTTAGAGATGTTACAGTATCACTATGAAGTCAGTAGGGGGCATCTGAACCATAGCTAGAAGAACAAAGGCCAACGAATATATAGATTTATATTTATTTATTTATTCCTGTTGGAAATACTACTAATGGTGAAACAGATCATCATCATAAAGTTCACAGTAGCTTATTCCTCCTTCCTTGCATTACCATACTTAAGGAAGAGGGAGAAAATGCTGTGCTAAATATGAGAGGCATTCATTTAACAAACACTTATGGAGAATCTCTGAAGTTCAAGGCATTGGCTAACCTAGGAAGGAGTGGGGCTCAGGGGAGTGCTGCAAAGAACCAAAAAGAACAAAACAAGAATCCTTGACTTTCAAAGGGTTTAGAGCCTAATGGAGGCAGCAGCAAACGTACTTGTCATTGTTCTGGTTTTAATGTAGTACAACATACAAATACAGTTCCATACATGTGTAGATCTACATAGTATTTTATATTATGTATAAAATATATTCCTGAAAAGTAGCATGGCATAGAGGACATGATTGGACTTTAGTCAGGAAAAACAGTTCACATCCAGCTAGAATGTGAGCAAATCATTTATCCTCTCAAGTAATTTTTGAAGATTCTAAATTAGACTGAAGAGACTGATTCTCTAGATTGTGGAGGAACGCTAGTGGATATTTCCATGCTAATGAAATCAAATAGGCCCCTAAATCCATAGAAATGTGTGCCTTTCTCTAAATCTCAAGAAACTCTCCAAAATGCCAAATTAGACAGGAAAGATTTGTTCTTCACATTGTGGAGGACAGGCTAGAGGGTATTTCCAAGGTAATGAAATGAAAATAGATCCTTAAATCCATAGAATTGTGTATCACTCCCTAAGTGACTGTAAGTTCTTTGGAAGATGGGGTGTGAGGAAAAGGAGCAAGCATTTATTAAGTGTATATTAGGTGTCAAACACTGGGCTAAGCACTTTACCAATATTGTCTCATTTGATCTTCACAATAACTTCTGAGAAGTAGGTGCCACAATTCGTCCCTGGTTTGTAGATAAACTGAGGCTAAGAGAGATTAAGTGACTTGCCCAGGGTCACACAACTAGTGCTAGATTCCTCCAGACTCCAGGCCCAGTCCTTTAGCCCATGCTTCAAGGCAATCTTCCCCTATTCCTCCTCCATAGAAAATAGTCATCCACAAAGTGGCTGTATGTATGTATACATTTTCTATGTGACTATCTCTCTATCACAAAAATATATGGATATTTAAACTAGCTTGGTGATTTGCTTTATTTGCTACCAGCTTAAAAATATATATATTCTTATTGTTTTTCTTTTCTTTTTCCTTATTTAAAACACTCCTTTCATTATTCAGGCTTTGGGTCTTATGACTGGCTTAAAAAGTGTTGGTGTTTTCCCCCTGAGTGCTCCCAGCATCAGCAAGATTGCAGTAAAGCTTAAGAATTTGTCTGGATTATCTACATAACATTCTTAAAATTCTCCCACACTCCCACCATTTGTTGGGAGCAACCCTCCCCAAAACCCATCCCTGTTTGCTTACCCAGGCATTCTTTTATTGAATTTTGGTCAGCTATAATGATTGGCCATTACTCTTCGGGCTGGTGCATCCAGCTTGGGCTAGATTTTGCTTGCAGTTAAATCTTCATATAACCCAGCTTCCTGGAACATCCCTAGAACAGCTCTTTCTGAATGTTAAACTCTCCACTTAGGCTCAGATGGTTTTAACTACACTGGTACTGAGGAAACATGGAAGACTAAATGAATAGCCAAATCCATTCATCAGTATTCCAACGCAGCAGCTCCAATCTCATGTACCAACAGATAGGGTCTAATTGGAAAATATTCTGAGGACAATCAGAGACTACTGACCCTTATCCTCTTATTCAAATGACTGTCTACTTTAACTTTTGGCCTACTTGGCCACTTTAGTCTGTGTAATTTTCTGGGCAAAGTGGGACATTTAATTTTTTTTCCCTAGTAAACATCTTCTGCACTTTATTGCTTATAAATATTTTTGAATAAGTTTTTTCTTAAATTTTTTGACACTTTTTTTCTTTATGATTTCATTTTTAGACATTTTAATTTATTTATCTATTTGGGGAGAGAGTCAGTGTGGCAGATAGAGCCTGTAGTGAATAGAGAACTGGCCTAAGAGCCAGGAAAACTCGAGTTCAAGTCCTGCCTCTGACACAGGCTGTATAACTTTGGGCAAGTTATTTCATATTTCATATCTCTTCTCTCACCTGCCAGTCCTGTATGCCAGTGAAATCACAGGTCTAGTCCTCTCCCTAGATTTTTTTTGAGGCATCATGGTAGAATGGATATCATTCCCATTTGGGTCAGGAAAACCTACGTTCAAATCTGGCCTCTGATACTTAACACTGATTTTGTTCCTGAACAAGTCACTTAGTGCTTGTGTGCCTCAGGTCTTATCTCTTAAATAGTAAACAGTTTAAGAGGTTCTTTGCTGAATGGGTTATTAGATTAGATGATATTGGGTAATGGAATGAGTTAGAGGTAGGGGACTTGGAGTTCAAATCCTTGCACTGTCATTTACTACCTGTGTAATCTTGTATAAAATCTCTTAAACCTTTGGAGGTTTGTTTTCCTCATTTAATAAAAAAAAGGAATTTGAACTTGATGAACTCTAAAGACCTTTCTCCCTTCAAATTTGTGATCTAGAGGGTTTTTTCCAGTTATCAATCTTTCAAAACTTTGAGATCATTTTTTTTTTTTACTTTTTATATTGTGTTTTTATTGAGAAATTGAACGATAGGGTAAGAGGGGTCTGGAGCATGAACAGAGTACCTTAGATCGTGTCCTTCTCTATGTGGAAGAGGCTAGGGACCCTGTTTTCAGGAAAAACCTTGATGTATGTTGGAGAGACTGTGTAGGATGCTTGGATATTCTGTAGTCAGACCCAGTTAGCTAAACCTAAGGTGAAGAAGGTCAGTTAGGTAGCATGGGGGATAAGGTGCAAGGCTGGTATCTTAAACTGGTTTCAGATCTGGTCTCAGACACTTCCTAGTTCTGTGACCCTGGTGAAGTCACTTAACCCCAATTGCCTAGCCCTTACTGCTCTTCTGCCTTAGAAGGCATACTTGGTATCTCTTCTAAGATGGGTTAGGGTTTAAAACAAACAAGCAAATATGGTGAAGAGACTCTTTGTTGACTACAGAAGCATTCAGAAAGAACTCTCAGGCTTGGCCTAGCTAGATGACACAGTGCTCTCACTGGGCTTAGACTCAGGAAAATTAGTTCAAAGCCAGCCTCAAACATTTGCTAGCTGTGTAACCCTGAACAAATGACTTCATTTCTTTTTGCCTCATTTTCAACTGTAAAATAGGGATAATTACAGTACCCATCTCCCAAAATTGTTGTGAGGATTTAACATGATGAAATTTGTAAGAAGAGTGTGGCACCAGTGCCTGGCATATAATAGATGACATATGAATGCTATTTTTAATAAATTATTATTGTTATTTTCCTTAGCCTTCACTTTTGAAATCTGGTAAAAGTTGAAACTATAAGAAGAGAGGCTTTGGGGTCTTGACTCACTCTAAGGCTATATGGTCCCATGTTGTCCACTGCATTTGTTCTTTTCAGTTGAAGATGAAAGAGATTACAGCCTTGATCTCATGAGTTTTGAAAGGACAAAAGGATGCTCTGGTATCCTGGTAGTCTAGAGTATGGGTTTTATATACAGTGGGGCAAGGAATAACCTTTAGGAGTGACCATCAGGATTCAAACTCTATACTAGTCAGAAGGACTCATCTAGTAGTTATGCCACCTTTGAACAGGAATTTCCTAGAACCAATGCTATGTAGGAACTGAGCTAAGTTAACTCACCTCAGTTGTGTAGAGGACAAAATGTATCCCAGGTATTGGGTAAAATGTTTGTATTTTATTTGTTATTTTTCAAAAGTAAATATGCCTTTGTAAAGGTTAATTGATGTTCCGTGATTAAATGGAACTGAAACATTAGTAACTGGTCCCTAACTGTGGAAGGAATAGAGCTAGTGGAAGACTCCAACCATGTCAGTAGAGAAGACAACCCCACAAACCACTCAGTACATTCTAGAGAACTAGGGGTTAGATGTAGCCTGCAACAGACTACGACGATGTCACCTTTCCTCCCTAAAACATACAAATGAAGAAAACACCCTTTTCAGGACTTATTTATCTTTAAAATGATTAATTTGCAATACACCCTGTTCTCTTCTCAAGGAATCCTACAGAGAAGCTTACTTGCTTATCTTTATGATTCTATGGGTCATTAAAAAAAAAAACTTCTCTATGATCTAAAATCCTAAAAAGTTCATCTATTTCATAAAGCATCGAAATTTCACTTTATTCTGTACTGTGACAAAGCAGGACTGACTCCAAAAAATTATTAAGACATCATAAAAGCCTATGTTTCTGGCCTGTGGGTTTCTTTCACTTGGTCATTGCCACAGATGAAATGCCACTTACAAAAAGTCAAACCCCTCTAGCTGTCATCCTCCAAATAACCTTGCAAAAGCCTGGGACAGTCCCATCTTTAACCCACTGCAGGAATAGCTTCCACATCATGTGAGCCAAGGCATGCGTGTTTAGGCACCTGATGAGCAAAGAGAAAACAGCCAATTGGAGGGGAGCTTTGGTCTCCACACCCACCTGTCAATTTCTTATGCCCTGGAGAAGAGAGAGTAATGTTCTTTTTCCTTTAGTTTGAATCTCAAGCCCATAGAAGTTGCTGTGAGTTCATTATTCCAGGAAATATCGGGCCAATTAACTGACAAACAGAAGTAATAAATCTAGAACCATTACAAAATTGTTTATAATTTAATTTTTAAAAATCATTCCAGGCTCTGTGTATGTATGTGTTTTTTTTAAGAATGATAATGCATTTAGTACTGTTTTATATAATAATAATGGGTGACATTTATAGGTTATACATTTTGTAAAATACAATCTCATTTGAGAGAATAAATATAATTGTTTTCCTAAGAAATAAAAGAAAGGTTTAAACATTAAAGCTGACTTTTTGGCAATCTCCTTTATCTCTGATTCTCACCCCACCTCTCCAAAAAAAGGAGATTGATGATGGAATTTTAATTGAGATATTTGATTTGCTGCTGAATACATTTCAAAATTCATGTCCAATGCATGAATTTATACATTAAAGGTATTTAGTTGTAGCAAAAATTTTAATTTATGTTTGTTGTTCATATTAGAAAATCTCTTTAGATATTAGTATATAGTTAGTTCATTTGTTGGGTAACAACTAGTAGTATGAATTCTTTCAAAAGTACAGCATACACTTTTTAGAAGGGGCTTTTCATTTTAGTAACTTAAAAATGCAAATAGTAGCATTTGTATAAGGAATGAGGGAGTTCTGGTCTAGTGCCAGGGGTCTAGAGCCAATGAATAGATGGTTGGGTTAGTGGATTGAAAATTCTCAGAATGTGGATTAGTTTTTCCATCTGAAAAGGAATTAATTCTTTTTTCCCATCTCAGTTGTATATTATTACCCTCAATATTATTTTTAAAAAAACAAAATCCTTTAAGGTTAAGAAAATAACACAATTGAAAGTCCTGAACTCTGACAAAATACAAGTCTAAGACAGCTTTTCTCTTCTAAATTTTAACAGCAAAGAGTGTGACTTAATGGAGAGAATACTGTAAGGAGCAAAAGGACCTGGCTTCAAATCCTGATTTGACTCCCTTTGTGACCTGGGGCAAATCACCTTTCAACTCTGTACCTGGTTTCCTCATTTATAACAAGAGAAGTTGGTATAAGATGATCTCTGAGGTTCTTTCCATCTCGGAATTCTGTTAATTAAAGTTATGTGACATCTCCATTCAGCTTTCTGATAATATGGTGTAATTTTTGGGTACCTGGAAAGGTTCTCAGATGGCCCAGCATTTTAATAGGACAAAGGGGAAACTGAGTAAGTCTGGTCCAGTAGGTACTGGATGCACCCTTCATATTAAAACACCGAAGCACATCTTGCAAACTAATTTGAGGCCCTTCACAACCACCACATAATCCCAGAGAATTGCCTGGAGGGAGAGAAAAGGTAGAAAGAATAACTTTAAAAGCTGAGAATAGGCCAAAGATTCTCTTTGCTCAGGACAAAGCCACTGCCTTAACAGTATAAGCCACAGCTTAACAGTATAACTTTCAACATAACAAAATCAACGAAAAACTTTCCGAACACAACTCATTATATATTTTTATCCTTTTTTTTTATATTAGTAATTATGTAATACCCTAGGGAATCAGCCACCTGTGGAAAAGCAAGGGGCAAATGCGCACAGAAAACAAATTTCGCTTCCTGCCCTTTCCCCCTCTTCTTGCTGGCAGGGTTGATTCGTATTACAGTTTGCTCAAATATTTGGAAGTGAATTTAGGGCCCTCCCCCCAACTTATGATTTTATAGCCAATAGGTGATGAGGTTTATTTGCATATTTCCAGTCACATAAAAAGCCCCGGAGTAGCAATCGTGTCAGACTCCTGACTTGGGAGCCCTTCCCTCACTTTAAAGGGCAACTTTGCTCTGCCCGGCACAGAGGCTTCCCCAGCCCGCCCCCAGCCGAGCCCCTGCAGTCCAGCGCCAGCTGAGAGGGAAGCGTGCAGAGATGGAAGGCAAAGCATTGATCCTGGTCGTCCTAGGCTTGTGCTTCCAGAGTCTGGTCACATCCAGAGGGGTGGCCGCTGCCGGCTCGAACAGTAAGTTTCACCTCCTGCCCCACTCCTTTCCCCAGCAGACCCAACTTCGCTTGCAAGTTTGCGGGGCTGCGGAAGTGAGAGGCTGGAGGAGGATGGAAGGACGAACCTGATGCACACCAGAGAAACGGTTAAGGAAAGGGGTACTGGGGGTGAAAGCAGAGATTGATAGGGCATTGACTGGCAGCCCCTTGGGGAGACGGCTGCCTGGAGCCGGGGTTGAGGGGTGCACAGTTGTTTTTTTCTCTGATGGTTGTAAGACTGGACTTGATAGATGGTTTGTTCTGGTTATCACCCTCACTCCGGGTTTCCGCGCGGCCGCTGCAACCCGGCGTCTGCAGCTTCTGGTGCTTAAGAGTCAGTTGCCTTGGCTGAGGTACACCGTAGTCGCTCGGGATGAGCACTGGCCGGCCAGTGGTGGTCTGAGGGAGTGTGAGGGGCGGGACGTGGGAGGGGAAGGGCCCCGGATGGTGGTGACCGGCGGTAACCCCACAGAGCTGGGAGCGCAAGAATGAGAGGAACGCCGGCCAAGGTGACCCTAGTTGTGGCTGGCAGAGGCAGCTTAGTTCAGCTCCGCACAGCTCAGCTCAGGCCTTGGGGCAAGAGGGAAGGTCTCAGTCTTCCCAGAAGATCCGAGGGGCGGGGAAAAGAATGAGGAGTTTCTGAGGGACGAATCAGGAAAGAATGCCTGCATTTCTAGGAGAAGCTGGCGGTCGCGCGCTCTCCTAACTCCATGTGGACTGGGGGGGAGGGAAGAATATGCAGGAAATCCCTTCAAACTACCCTTTGGTTGCAGAAAGTGATGGTGCACGGGAAGCTTTCCTAGAAATGTCTCCAAACTCAAAAAGCTTATGATGCTGTTAGAACTTAACAGAAGTCTAGGAAAAGCACAATCAGGGATCGATGGGGTGCCTTGCTGCAGAGACTTAAGAGGTGTACTAGCAGTCAGACTTCCAAAGCCGAGGAGCCTGCTAGCTCGGCGCGTGGGGCTGCCCCAGTGGACTGTGAGTCCCGTGCCACGTGGACTCCTGTTGGCCGCTAGGTCTAAGAGCGTGGTTTCAGAGCTCGGATGGACACGGCCAAGTCGGGGTGCTTTTTGCTCTTCCTAGAGAGCAGCTAAATTGCAAGTAATTGCAGTCTGGAACTAGACGCCAAGCTTCTGTCTTTAATTGTAAAGAGTTGCAAAGTTTCTTCTAGGGCAAAAGCTTTGCCCACAATAGAGCCAGACAGTCTGAGTAATTGAAATAATATTCTGGGAAAGAAAAAGAAAGGGAAAGTCAGTCTTCCCAATCCCTTAGGTCTTATACTGAGAGTTTTATTTTATTTTTTAATGTCTCAGCGAGGCCACGTGCTGCGATTAAGAGATCCTATGTCTGATCATTCGGCTAGTCTGAGCTTAGAATGGGAGTGTGTGTGTGTGTGTGTGTGTGTGTGTGTGTGTGTGTGTGTGTGTGTGTGTGTGTGAAAGAGAGAGAGAGAGAGAGAGAGAAAATGAATGAGTGTATTTTAACGTTCGATTTAATTTGAGATTGGAAGAAGTTACTCTTGCTAATGAGGTAGAAAGCAGGAACATTCACTGAAAGATCTTGAGTGTCATGCCTGACTTTTTGGAGTCTGCCTCACGAAAAACACTAGAAAAGATAATGGGCACAAACTGGGTTGAATTCAAATTCTAAAATAAAAAAATAAAAATTTGACAAGTTTTCCTCCCTCCCCCCATATAGATTCAGTGTGTGTGTGTGTGTGTGTGTGTGTGTGTGTGTGTGTGTGTGTGTGTGTAATATTATTAACTCATCAGAGGTTAGCTGTTAATTTTACTAGTAGATTTAAAAGACCATAATAATTTGGGCAAGTTCTTTACTGCTCCAGCGGCTCCTCTGTAAAATGAGGAATTGGTGAGGATCTGCCCCTCCTGTGGTGTAGTGCTAGGATCATTTAAGGTAAATAGATGCTTCTTTTGCAGATTCAAAACTAGTTCCTGCCAGAGAGAAGCTGCCAGGACTGTTCCTGAGGAAGGTGACTTCACTCCCCCAGGTTCCTTTTCCTATACTTCTAGAGTAGCTACTTTTAGCTTCACCTGCAACACTCCTTACATAGATCTGATTAGAAATAGCTTGTGAAGGTGGCAGAGAGCCACTACTTTCTAATGGCTTGATCTTAGCCACTGTCGATTTTGGGATGACCTCAGAATTTTTAGTCAGAGGATCTGGGTTGTGTCATTTAGCATAGTAGTTTCCTACAAATATTCATTTATTCTTGATGTGTCCTTTTTTGTGTCCTTTTTTACATCCCCCCCCCCCCCCCAGAGAACCAGTGACTTCATTGGTTCAAGAGATTCCCAGTGTGGAAACTCACTCAACCAATGTAGACCATTACTTCATCTTTAACTTCTTGTCTAGCAGCAGAGATCCTTCTTAATTCATTGTTTATATGTTGTGGACCTCTATGGCAATCTGATGGTCTTCAGCTCCCCTAAGGTGTTTGTAAATGCCTAAAATTATAGTTTTTAAATATTTTTTTAAGATTTAAATATTTTATTTTTTTAGAAATATTTTCCATGATTCCATGATTCATGTTTTTATTTTCCCCTTCACACCCCCTTCACCCCCACCCCCCCATCTCAAATGCACATTTCCACTGGTTTTAAATATTTTTTTTAACCCTTAACTTCTGTGTATTGACTTATAGGTGGAAGAGTGGTAAGGGTAGGCAATGGGGGTCAAGTGACTTGCCCAGAGTCACACAGCTGGGAAGTGTCTGAGGTTGGATTTGAACCTAGGACCTCCCGTCTCTAGGCCTGGCTCTCAATCCACTGAGCTACCCAGCTGCCCGGGTTTTAAATATTTTTAAAGTAAGTTCATTCACCCCAAATTAAGAACCTCTATTTAGAGAACTGCCTGGGGCATTGTGATGTTGACAGCTTTTACCTTATGTTGAAGAACTAAGTATTTGTAGGAGACTGGTCTTAACTCAGGTGTTCCTGACTATGAGACTGTCCTATCCACTCACTTTTTCAGGCTGCCTTTGTTGCTTGCTATATAGTTGGACAAATGGTTTCTTAGATAAAACATATTAGAATCTTAAGGCTCTAAAAGAGCCTTAGGGATCATCAAGATTAACTCTGCATTTGACAATTAAGAAAGCTGAGAAAAGAGATATACATAGTATATATACATATAAAAAATACATGTACATAAGAGAGAGAAGAAATAGACATAAGACTGATTGATATTTTTATTGAAAAGGAGACAAGATGGAAGAGGGAGAGACTGAGGCAGGAGAGAGGTGGAAATCTACCCTGTCTTTTCTATCACCATCCTGGATGTTCCTTTTTACATGAAAGAAAATTAACTATCTAGAGAAGTCTTTATTCCCAGTTCTGTAAATCTGTAATAAAGACCCTCATAAATTTATAACCTTTTCAAAGGCTTGTTTTCCCCCTCTAATTCCAAGCATCTACTTTGTCACTACAAAGACAGCCTGTAATTTACCTTAATGTTTAAGAAGTTTAAGCCCTCAAAGTGAAGGCTAAACAAAGGAAAGGGAAAGGGTCATTTGAGATTTGAGGCAATGATTGCTAAGTATTTTTATAATACTGATACTTCTTTGCAGGACTAAGAAGAGGAAGACATCAGAGAATGAATAGTTTAGCAGTCTGGGAAGATAACAACATTCTAGAGACATGATTTTGGAAATCTTGTCAGTAAAAAAGTTTTAGAATGCTGTCATAATTTTATTTGGGGGAAGCTAGGTGGCTCGGTGATAGACCACTGGGACTGGAATCAGTAAGACTCATCACCACTGACCTCAGACACTTACTAGCTGTCTGACACTGGGCAAGTCACTTTACCCTGTTTACCTCAGTTCTTCATCTGCAAAATGAGCTGGAGAAGAATATTCCAGCATCTTTGCCAAGAAAACCCCAAAATGGGGTCTTGGAGAGTCAGACACAACTGAACAACATAAGTTTATGTTAGTGTGCAGACGTCCCATTATTCAAATAAGATTTGAACTTGGTTGAAATCTTTGTTAAAAAATGTATCTAAGTTTGGGTTTGCTTTTCCTTTTTATGCTTGCATTGACATTGTGCCTCCCTTTCCAAAGTGGGAGGCATATTTGGAAGGTTTTTGAAGTTAATGATGTAGTTCCAGTTTATTTCAGAAATGTTCACAGAATTTTAGTGGGAAGAAACCTTAAAGAGGAGTTCATTAGTTCACAAGACTTGAGGCTGGAAGGGACCTCAGAGATTAAATAGTCTACAGGTTAAGAAACAGAGCCAAGATGGTTTCCCACATTCACATAGGTAGTAAGTTGCAGAACAGAGATTCAAATCCATCTTTTGACTTCACATTGAGTAAGCTTCCTCTATACAAAACAACCTGTTCATTTTAACAGATGAGGAAGCTGAGGTCATGATAAGAATGACTTGTCCAAGGTCACACATTTCCCTACTTCCTGATTCCTGGCTCATAACTTTTCTGGACCATTTTTATGTCTCCTTCATTAGAAAAATTCCCCCCTCCAGCATATTTTATGAACAAAGTTGAGTTTGCATGATTGATTCTGTTTATTTTTGACTGTGGCTCTTTTAAAGGAATAGTTCCATTCTTGCTGAATGTGTAACTAAGTGAGCATAATTAGCAGAAACATACAGTCTTGAATGTTTAATCTTTCTAGGTATACTTAGTGATTTTAGTTGTCATATTTGTAGGCTTGTCGACTAGAGTCGACAAGTTCTTTTTAAACTCACCAACTGTTGCTATTATGTGCCCACAATGTTGCAGGCAATGAGGATAGAAAGTTAAAAAAAAACCACATCCTTTCCCCCAAAGGAGGTTACAGTCTTGTAGAATAAATCTAGGATCCAATGAATACTTGTAATGGTGGTGAAATAAGTGTAGATAACTGGTTTTTTCCTTGCCCCAGCCCTTTTCCCAAATTACAGCAGAGTGAACCTGCTTTTGGAAGCAACCTTGATAATCAAAGTAGCTCTGAGTTCATTGATTCCAGGTGGATAAAGGACAAACAATCTCAGTTAAAGGATATTAGAATACAGTAAGGCCAACTCCCTTATTGTGGAAATTAAAAAAAAAAAATAAGGCTCTAGGTAATCTGATAAACAATGGAAAGGAGTTTAAAAGGCTTTCTAGTCAAAAAAGTCCAGTCTTTAATAGAGTTGTTTAGTTTACATATTTGTCTGTTGGCTTGGCCCTTAAAAACAGCAACTTTTCTGTTGTTAATCTGGGAGACTGAGGAAGCATTAGAATGAGTGTCTTCTTTTTCATTAGCTAAATATGGTAGGGTTTTAGATCCACTTCTTAATGTAATCTTTTCCCCATCCCTCTTCTCCAGAAATGTAAGAAGTTTAGCCTTAGGTAATCCCACTGATTAAGAATTTAAGTGATGACTTTTCTGGCTACTTTTAAATAAATATTTGCTATTTTTTTCTGGGGGGAGGGGAAGAATAGTTAATATTAAAATAAGCATTTAATTTGTACTCATGATGATTTGAGAAAGTGTTGAATTTAGGAGGCCAAATCCATCAAATACTAATTTGGACCAATTTTCTTGCCCTCCTCCCACCCCTTTTACCTCTTTTTTTTTTGGAGTTATCCACTCTATTACTTTGGCAGTTAGTAGATGCAGTCTGAGTAAAATTCCAGCCACAGCAATTTTTTTAAAACTGCTTATTGTTTAAATACTTTAGTTCTTCCTGGAGAGGTCACAGCAACCCTAGAAGAAATTTCATTTTAAATGACCCTTGATTCTAAAGACCCTTGATTGCAAATATGTAAACTAAATGACTATTTTAGTCATCTGCATTTCTCTTGCTCATTGAAAAGAACTTCTAGCCTATCCAAGCCATCCTTGGCTTGAATGCTTAGCAGAGACTGTTCTCCTATGCCTGCTTCTTCTTTTTTCTAATAGTAATTGAGATTCTCACTCAGGGGTTTTAACCTTTTTCTGTGGCAGTCTAGTATGGAACTCTTCTCAGAATAATGATTTTAAATGCCTAGAATATAGCCCTTAGAATTACAAAGGAAACAAATTTTATTGGAATGTAGTCATATTTGTGTGTGTGTGTATAAAAAATGTGTGCACACAAATATATATATACACACATACATATAAACAAGTGTATGGACCTCAGATTAAGAACCTTTTTCCTAGTAGAAAAAATGCTGAACTTGGAGATAGGAGAGGACTGGTTCAAATGGTACCTCTGGCACTTTAATATCTCTGACCCTCAGATTCTTTACCTGCAAAGTTTTAGAGGATTGGGTCAAGGTCTTTTTCCAGTTCTAATATTAAGATCCCATAAATTAGTTTTTTCATCTTTAAAATTTCCTAATCATTTTGATTTATATATCAACCTCATTTCTTATCTCTGAATTATTGTCTGCCTAGACATTGGACAGTTAGGTGGAGCAATGGGTAGAGAGCCAAGATTGGAGTCAGAAAGACTCGTCTCTTTAATTTCAATTCTGGTCTTAGGCATATATACTACTTGTGTGAGCCCAGGTTGAGTCTCTTAACCCTGTTTTCCAGTTCTTCATTTTAAAAATTAACTGGAGAAAGAAATGGGAAACCATTCAAGTAATGTTGCCAAAAAATTCCCAAATGGATACACAAAGAGTCAGACGCAACTGAACACAGATAAGCATTTTATTCTCATTAACATCCTCAATGAGTTAGCTATTTATTTAGGAAACAAGAAATGTAGTAGGTAAGCAACAGTGTTAATTGTAACACTAAAAGCCATATTCTCAAGCATATCCAATAACCTTTCTCTAGTATATCTTATTGATGGACTTCTCAGTTTTCTGAGTTAGAAGTTAAACATTAATTAGTCCAAGCAAATTTGGGATAAAATTATCAGTAAACATCTTGACTCCAATATTTTGCTTTGTTGGTTGTCTTTACAAAAGGCAGCCAGTAAACTCATCATTTTATGTAAAAAGGCACCATTCTTAGTCTGAAACTCAATTGGAAGGAAACTTAAACATTATCTAGTCTACCTTCTCTATTTTATAGGGACCCCAAGGATGCCACAAGTGAAATGATGGACCCAAGGTCGTACAGTTGGTTGGTGACAAAACTAATTCAGATACTATATGACTTATTAGATACTAGAATAGTTTGCCATTTCCTTCCCTAGCTTATTTTACAGATGAATAAACTGAGGCAAAGGGGTTAAGTGACTCACTCAGGGTCACATAGCTAGTAAATGTATGAGGCTATATTTGAACAAATGAAGATGAATTCTCTTGATTCCTATGCCCCATTCCAAGCTACCCTTCACTGCACAAGAGCAAGTTCTAAATCTCTTCCACAAGGAGGTGAATTAAATAGAACTCATTGGCTTTTGCTCTATCACCTGGGGAAATTCAACCCTTCCTTTGTGCCAAAACAAAGTTGGGGGAGTTCTGTACAGTAATTGGATTTCAGATTTCCCAAAGGGGTTTCTAACAACAGGTTACAAGAGTATGTAATGTTTATTACATATCTAAGTGCTTGCCAAACAAAAATCTTTAGACTTCCTACCATTATACGTATCATATTCCAAAACTTAACACAGAATCTTGTATCTACTAAGTCTGTTGCAGTGAATTCAGGAAAGCAGTTGAGCATGGCTAAGATCTATTTTGGTTTGGGGTAAGGAGACTTAAGTCTAAATAATCAGATCCAGAATGCAGGGAATGTTCTCATAACACATAGAAACCTGTGGGCTATTTTTATTTGTAGAGCACAGTGTTCATAGCTGGGGAAGGTACAAAGATGAAATAATGCATGACCCCTGTGCTTAGAGAGCCCACACAGTAATAAAGGGCACTTGTGCTAGGGGAACATGCCCTTCAATTGGATGTTGAGAAGTTATTTAAGAAGACTCTTGAATTCCTCCACATTAAAATATATCCTGACAGTCTTCAGTTTCCTGATGCTTCAGTTCTATTCACTAAATTCTCTGCTTAACTCCCTCTCACCCAAACGGAGCTGCTATGCTTCTGTACCAGCCTTAAAGAGTTATCTGGGAGCTCCAAGAGGTTAAGTGATTTGCCCTTAGACACTTCTAGTAGGTATCAGAACCCAACCTGGAACTCAGGTCTTCCTAGCTGAAGGCCAGCCTTCCTTCCACTTCTTTTTTTACATTTACATAGGGCTTGGAAAAAAAGTTTTCTTACAAACAACACTGAAAGGTAGGCAGGAGAAGGTTAAGAAATGTTTTTTTAATTTGATTGCAGCTATTTCAGGTATGTTTTTGGTGTCTTTATTGAAATGAAAATTGTATTCAAGACTGGCTTTTCACCAGGGTCTAGAACAGACTCTTATTTAAAATTCAGATCTTTCCATAAGAATATCTTTTTGCCAAGGATGGTTTTTCACCCTGAATGCTGCCTTTGGTGTTCAAATGAAACATTGGTACTGAATCACAAATCACTTATTAGAGTGTTTGATTTGGGTAACAGATTATTACAACTGAAATAAAATCATTGAACATTCTTAAGAAAATATTAGGCTAAATTTATTGATCCCTTGGTAATCTTTGGGTTCCTGTTATTAGCACTGTTATTGATCTTCACCAGGTCTCTCTTTACAAGTCTAATTATTTCTTAAATCAACAAGTTTCCTATTGTTCTTGTTAGAAAAATAAATGGGAACTGACATAATGCTTGCTAGAATTCCAAAGGCTGCTAAGGTTTCAGAATGGTAGCAAATTCCAACCATAAAGACATTGTTGGCCTCTTAAAGAATAGCTTAGCAATAAATGGAAAGGAATAATTTGTCAACAGATAAACAAAAAAGCCTATGATTTCCCCTACAGATATGTACAGATTCTCCTTACCTAACACTGGGTTATAAACTTCAGGCAAGATGTTTGACTGATTTTTCTCAGAATATCCATTCTGGTATATTCTTGTGTGTTTCTATAATATGGATAGAAATTGCACCTTCTTTTTTATTAGTAATGGGACTAATTTCTTTTGCTGATTTTGGTAGGTACCTTCTCTGCCACTTAGAGAATGGATCCTTAATAAATACTGATTGAAAAACTGCCTAGAGGTTAAGTGACTTGCCCAAGGCCATGTAGTCAATATGAGTGTATAACTTGAACTTGGTCTTCCTAGCTCCAAGTCTCACTGTCTAATAAACCATATTATCTCTCCTTATGACACCAAGGGTAGTTTTTGTGACATTAAATTCTATGGCCAACCCCTTCACAGATGATTCATTCAATGCATCTCATTCCCAGCTGTCTCAGTTTTGATTTAACTCCTAAGAAGCAATAAATAACTTTTCTTGCCTTAACTTTGACCTCCTGTGGAAGACTGCATAGACAGAAATGCAAAAGGATATTTAGGGGAAGGAGTTTTAGGTTTTGAAAGGGGGATCTAGTTTTTCCACATAAAACGATTCATCCCTCTCACCCTTAAATGCAAGCCCTTTAAAAGGCATTATTTTAAAAAAAATCTTTGTAATTATAGTCACCATACCTTCCTTGGTGCTTCATAAAGGTTTTGGATTGAATTGAATTAATAAAATTATTATTTTCCTTTTCTGT
The DNA here is from genome assembly GCF_016433145.1 of Gracilinanus agilis. Taxonomy (NCBI): domain Eukaryota; kingdom Metazoa; phylum Chordata; class Mammalia; order Didelphimorphia; family Didelphidae; genus Gracilinanus; species Gracilinanus agilis. The sequence continues at coordinate 162,927,238 of NC_058131.1, read as the reverse complement.
TTTCAAAGCATTATTTATAAATTGGTGGATTCTACCAACAAACTTCCTTATCCTTGGGTCCATGGCATGGTCTTATCAAACACAATGCTCATCCATTATCTTTTCCACTAACAGGAAGAAGAGGAAATGAAAATTTTGAAGACATTGAAAGCAAATTTGCTCTGAGGACACCAGAGGAAATCACTGAAGATAGATGCCACCTGGTTCCTGGAGACATCAATTCTGTGGCTGGCTGTAACTTCAATCATAGCAGCAAAACCTTTGTGGTGATTCATGGATGGACGGTAAGAAAGCACGCCCAGCATGCCCTGGGAAGGGGGCTCTACTGAGCTTCTACAATCCCAGGGTCAAAGTAGATAATGATGAAATCCAGGTATTAGACCTACATTTGGTCAATGCTTTTGCAGGGTTCTCTACTGCCCTTTTTTTTTTTTTAAGCCTGCTATTTTGTGAGCATTGTGACATGTTCCAAGTCATTGCTAACTGTTCTCTTCACATGTTCATAAATTTGTCCCAAAGAAGAGAATAGGCATTTTAATTTTCCAGACACTAATATTTGTTTGTTTTTTGCTAATTCAAGACCCCCGGTCATTTCATTGCCCATTTTAAAAAGGTTTTTATATGATAATTTTTTTAAGTTATGAGGCTTTCTCTCCCTAATCTCATGGGTTATGGTCCTTGAAATTGATACTAAAAGATTATGAAGACAGGAGAGCCAGGGAAATGAATGAAAGAATGAACGTGGATTTGGCCATATTTTCTTTCAATACAGAACTTCAGCGCCTTTTCCATAAGCACAATTTAATATTACTAGCAATAATTTTTATGTGATTGGTGGAAGAGTGGTCAATACAGTCAATAAATATAGTGGGTTTATCATCATGCCATAAAACCTCTTGTTAATGTGATAAACAATATTTTTATTATAAATATTAGCTTGTTAGATATGAATGTATACCTTGAAATAGTTTTAGGTAGTAAACGAATCTCTGAATAAATGAATTAATTTCATTGAATTGACAGATCTGTGCTGTTAGCATTTATCTAAATGAATGAGCACTGGCCTGGGAGTCAGGAACTCTGTCACAGCCACTTATTTGTTGCCCTTCTTATTCAAATCACCTGGGTCTCTCTTTAGGCCTTGGTTTCTTCAACTATAAAAAGATGAATCTCTTAAGGTTTTTGCTTTATTGCAGTATTCTACAATTGTATTGTTTAAGTTTTAGTTCAAGAAACACAATAGATTTAATATTTAGACGTTATTGCCCTACATGATGTCTCCCATTTCACCTTTTTTTTTGAAAAGTGCTCTCCTGTCCAATATAGCTTTGATTTGTATTTCTATTTTCATGAAGGTCTACATTGACTCAGCTGACTTTTAAATCTGCTTTAAGATTTGTGAATAATTTTACCAGTAAAATCTCATTTTATTCTCATAGCAACCTTGAAGGTGGATGTTATTCAATCTCCATTTTAACTGATGAGGAAACTGAGACAAAGAAAGGTTCAGTCAGTCAATCAATAAACATTTATTTGGGTAAACATTACTCTGGGTAAGGTGGGGTAGTGAGGTAGCTCAGTGAATATTGTGCTAGACCTGGAGTCTAGAAGACCTGAATTCAAATCTGTCTTTAGATGTTAGTTCTGAGACCCTGGACAAGTCACGTAGCCCTATTTACCTCAGTTTCCTCATCTGTAAAATGGGCTGGAGAAGGAAAGGGCCAACCACCTTGGTATCTTTGCCAAGAAAATTCCAATTGGGACCATAAAGTGTGGGACAGGACTGAAACAACTGAACAGCAAGCTCTGACTTGTATGATTATCTGAGCTTGAGATTGGATTATGATTCCATTGAAAAGGGTACACCCTCTGTCTAGCCTTTAGGGCATGGGAGATGTCTGCTGAGTTGCTTACCCTGGTTACCTGATTTGGAAAGGTTAATAGTTTCAAGAAAACTATTGCACCTGGGGTCAAGCACAGACGAGATTCTCCTGCCAGATTTGACACTTGTACAAAGGGAAGCTGCTCTTCTGTGCAAAGCAGGGGACTGAAGGGATCTCACCAACTCTATCACGCAGAAGCCAAAAGAATGCTTAGTATGTAGCACACATCTAACCAAGCACAGAAAGCCCTTTAGAAGCAGCTGTATTGGAGCCCTGCCATTTGCCTGGATTTTGCCTGACCAGCTCCAAAATACAGGGACCTCATTGTGAAGAAGGAGGGTCTCACCCGCTTTGGGAGCGATTAACCTTGCATTCTGCGAGTATGACATCATCCCCTCCTGAAAGAAGGCTGCTGCTAAGGGTGCCATTGCACCATTGGAGAAGATTCTGAGGGCAAGGCAGGGGCAGGCCTATTAAGCCAAGTTTAAGAAGCTGGAGGTGCACACTGTGGGGGAAGGCAGAGAAAATTAAGCAGCAGATTGCTAAGACAGGATTCAAAAAGATTTCTATTGGTCTTTTAAGTAATACCAGGTTATGGAACCATTTACAGTTCTTTATCTCTTTTCAATCTCCAGTTCTTTATCTGTAAATGAGAGTGCCTATTTTAGATGGCCCATAATGTCTTTTCCAGCTCTAATCTATGATGTTACGGTGCTAATAGCCCTGAGAGTTAAGTATGACATGTTGTATTATCTCCACTTTACAGATGACAAAACAAACCCAGAGAGATAAAAGGGGCTTACTTAAGATCACTGGGGTCCATTTACTCCAACTAGAGATGGTTCTAGAACCCAGCTTTCTTTATTCTTTTAAAAACTGATTGAATCTTTGTCAAAGACATGCTTAATATCCAATACGATAAAAGTGGGGTTTTATGACAATTACAGAACATGTGTCAAAAACATGAATTAAATGCAAAATATGTAAAAACATGGTTTCAACCAAAGGAGGATATGTTGCATATTAAAGGGTTTTTTAAAAGGTTAAAAAAAAAAAAGAATTGATTGTATCAGGAACAATGAAAGCCAGTTTAGCATAATCACATGCCAGCCCTACAAAGTACCAACTGGTGCTGATGGAATCCCTTTATTTTGGAGTTAGAGATTATTATTCTACCTGTTTTCTACACTGAGAAATATCTCCTATTTATGTTTAGGGAATAACCTTTAAGAAATGGTTTTTAAGGCTAATTTCTACTCCATATTTAATAGATGCTCAGTAATATTGAATTGATTTGGCACATAATAAATTAACCAAGTTTGAACAGTGTGTGAAGTAGGATGGGACAGAAGAATAGAAAATTATGTGATTATCATATTAAAATTTGTAAAAATGAATAAAGTAATCTAATAAAGTATTTCTAGTTGGCAGCTTCCAAAAGTGAATGAAACCAATTTCAAGGACAGTATAATGCAATCAGACCTCATTAATTTGGATATGGGTTGATCATTCTAATTAAGCCTGGGTAAAGATTTACCTGAGATAAAAAGACTTTCCTAAACAAACCAGGAGAACAAAATTTGCCTGGCACAGTACCATTGCCTATATTCCTTTGGCAAGAATGTCATGCCCCTCATAATAGTCTTCTACCTACATTTCCAGTCTTATTTCATGCTCATCTGCCTCACAAACAAGCAGAATCCAAGTAGACCGGAAACTCCAACCCCTGACTTTCTGCATTTCAACAAATCTGAAATAGCTTCTCTCCTTATCCCTACCTTTCAGAATGCTTTTCTTCTTTCAAGTCACAATGCAGGGGCCATCTCCTCTGTAAAAACTCCTTTCTTTTAATGAGATCTTAATGTTCCCTCCCTTCTCAGGTTTTCTCATACTGTACTCATTTGAATAGATGTTATAACTCTCCAATGGAATGTAATCCCCTCAAGGATGCTAGGTGGTGAAGTGAATAGAGTTCTGGGTCCCGAGTCAGGTAGACTTGAGTTCAAATCCAGCCTTAGACATTTACTAGCAGTGTGCCTTTGGACAAGTCACTTAACCTTCAATTTGCCTTACTTCAAATGTAAAAGAGCAGGATTGTTGTGAGAATCAAGATGAGATAATGATTGCAAAAAGTTCTTAGCACATAGGAGGTACTATATAAATATTTATTCCCTTCGTGTATTTGGTTTTGCACCTCCAGTGCTCCATACAGTGCCTTGCTCACAATAGGCACTTAATGTAGCTTTGCTGTACTGAACTGAAGAGAATGACCATATTTATTTATCAAGTGTCTGAGCTTTCCTGATTCTTTCTTTTCCCTACACTATGATGGAGCCATTATCGCACTGATTTCCATACTCCCTCCAATGATGCGGATTGTAGCTCATCTAGTCTACTTATCCATTGGCATTGTTGTCCTCATCCTCCTAGAAGTCTCCCATAGGGAGAACACCCTAGGGGATAGGACCTTCTTCTATATCTTTTGACTCTGGGTCAATACCAGTGGAGTACAATGGGGCATGGATAGCTTGAGTTACCCTTTCTGTAGCAAATTCTAGGTTGAAATTTTAAAAAAGTATGATGTTAACAGGTAAACTTCGTTTTCTTTTCCAGGTGACGGGAATGTATGAGAGCTGGGTGCCCAAACTTGTAGGGGCTCTGTTCAAGAGGGAACCAGACTCCAATGTCATTGTAGTCGATTGGCTGTCGAGAGCCCAACAGCATTATCCAGTATCTGCCGGTTACACAAAGGTGGTGGGACAAGACGTTGCCAGATTTATCAATTGGCTGTCGGTAAGCATACATGAAAGAGTATATCATGGCATACAATTCATACTAGAGTTCAACACTGGTTAGGGTTCTTCCTCCTCCTTTTTTCACGTGTATGTATATCCCTTTAAGACAATTTAGATCTCTTCCAAAATTGATGTTTTTCTGTGATCTTTCGGCCTTGTAAAACTATTTGATAAAATTATACTTCTGCTCTGCCCAGTATGCAGATTTATTGAGACTAAGTAGGTGGAATAGGAATATACAGAGTCATTTCAGGGACATAGGGAAGAACCAACCTCCTATTGACCTCAACCCACACCCTATTCATTGACTTAATGCCTAAAATTCCATAGTTAAAATTCAAATTCCCCTGGGGAGGGCAAGAGTGCCATTTTGTTTTCCTTCACAAATTTAACCCAAGGCTGGTCTTTGGCATCCCTTCTGTCCTAAGCACCATGGTGTTAACAATGTGCCAACCCTCTGGAAGGGCACAGAGTAGGAGAGAAACAGTCAAGGGAGTCAAGTAGAGTCAGGAGAATCTATGTAGCAAAGAAGAAAGTGAAAAGGTTGGGAGTCAAAAGACTTGGGTTCTAGCCTTGTGATTTCCTAACTGTGTGCCCTTGGGCAAGACATTTTCCTTCCCTAGGCCTCAGTTTACTCCTCTAAAAATTCAAGATTAGACCATTATTAGAAATGAGAAGTGAAGAGGGAAAGGGTTTTAGAAGGAAGTGAATCTATATCAAAAAAAGGAAAATTCAAAGCTGATATCAGCAAATGTTTCATGAGAAGTGAAGAGGGAAAGGGCTTTAGAAGGAAGTGAATCTATATCAAAAAAAGGAAAATTCAAAGCTGATATCAGCAAATGTTTCCTCAAATTTGGACAATTCAGGGGGAAAGAATTAAGTCCTACCCAAAGAGTAGCTTTCATCTCTTTCATCTGTGATATATAAGATTAAATAGAATAGACTTCATTTGGAGTAGTTCTCCTTTTCCCCTTACTGCTATGGCTGTTCATTTCATGTTTCCTCTATTTGTGATTTTACAAAGAGCTCTGGGAAATCATATTTTTCTTCCCTTCTTTTAAAGGAACAGTTCAACTACCCACTAGACAACATTCATTTCTTGGGGTACAGTCTTGGAGCCCATGCTGCTGGCGTTGCAGGAAGTCTGACAAATAAGAAGATTAACAGAATTACTGGTAAGGAGGCAATCTCTTCAATCAAGCCCCAAGTATAGGGACAGGAGTTATTCTCTTGGAGAGTCAGCAATATGGAGGCCATGATCATATGTATTTTCTGGGAAAGGCATGTTAAGGGTAGGGCAGAAACATTATTTTACAGCAATATTTTATCAGATTGATGAACATGGGACATGGGTTGCCCTGCCTTGCTTATCTTGTTTGGACAGCCTTGGCATGAACCAACAATACCGAAGAACAAAAACTAACCAAAACATCAAATGAGGAATAAAAACAATTTTTTTTTTCCATTGGGGTAAGGGAAAAAAAATTGAAGAGGTGGCACTTAAATTGAGACTTAAATTAGGGGTAGGATTTTGTCATCTTGCTATAAGAAAAAATGATAGATAAATTCCTTTTTTAAAAAACCAAGTCTGTGTTATTCAACTGAGCAAACATAAAGCATTTACAATGGACATTTCACTTGGGTGATACAACATATACAAGGAAAGGAAGAAAAGATAGTTGGAGAAGTCAGTATTGGCAACTACAAGGATTAAGAAGATACTTGAATAGAAAGTAGGAACTAATCAGAGGCTTGAAAGAAGTTATGATTTCTAGGAGGTAGAGGTGAGGGAAAAAATGAATTCCAGGCATAGGAGGTCAGAGGTAGGGGGTGGAAGATGTACTATAAAATTTGGAGCATGGTTAGTGGCAGGGGGGAAGTGAGAATGAAATAAGTCTTTATACAATACCTTCTGTGTGCTAGGCACTGTGTCAAGCTATTTTTACAACTATTATTTCATTTGATCTTAATAACAACCCTATGAAGAAGTGTATCTTCCCATTTTACACTTGGGGAAACTGAGGCAACCAGAAGTTAAATGATTTGTCCATAGTCATACAACTAGCAGGTATCTGAGGCCAAATCTGAACTTAAGTCTTTCTGATCCCAGGCACATTTCTCTATCCGTAATGCCACCAACTGCCTCTAGATGAGGAAACTGAGGCCTAGAAAGATTCATTGACAGGACTAAGTTCTCATTGACAGCCAGGATTCCAGCCCAGGTCCTTTGATTATACAACTAGTATTCTCTCCATTGTACTACATACATTTAAATTTTAATTCTTAGATGCACTATCAACTTTAATTAGTAAAATAAACCAACAAGGAGGAAAAAAAGACATATTTGAGTTGTTGGTTACCTTGTTTTTATTTTATTTAGGCTTAGATCCTGCTGGTCCTAATTTTGAATATGCTGAAGCTCCCAGTCGCCTTTCTCCAGATGATGCAGATTTTGTGGATGTCTTGCACACTTTCACTCGAGGATCTCCGGGTAGAAGTATTGGAATCCAGAAGCCAGTGGGCCATGTTGACATTTATCCTAATGGAGGCTTCTTTCAACCAGGGTGCAATCTTTTTGACGCTATTAATCAAATTGCAACAAAAGGCCTTGGAGGTAAATGCATCAAAAGCAGTTTAAACCTATATTTTATTTTTATTTTTCGCTTTGATGATAACAGCATCCTCCATATCTCCAGGAAGTGAGTTTCATTATTATCCGGATCCAGTCCAGATGGGATAGGATAGTTTCTTAAAGAATCCTTCCAGTCCTAGTTTCTTATCCCCTGACCTAACCCCCATATTTAATGTCAAATGAGAGTCTTAATTAGTTTATGCAATATGGAATCATAGAATGTTAAGTTAGCTCTAGTGGCTTTGGTTTTCCATCCATCCCCAACTTTATTAGTTAAACCCAGCAGCTATTCATTGGCAGAGCTCTTAACAATCTCATTTCTCTGGGCTCCTACCTTATGGGCTCTCTCAACCTGCATATCCCACTTAAGAAGCTACTCCTGCTTACAGATTATATCTCCTCAGCCCAGTCACTCAACTGATTTGAATTTCAATTTACTCCCCGATAAAATGAAAATAATAATACCTCTAAAGTGCTCTAGTGCAAATGGCGCCAAACTCAAATAGAATCAAATCCCTGCTGGTTGCATATTGACTTAGAAAACCACAAATTAACATCATCTATGTTGTATTTTATTTATTTTGTTAAATATCTACTAATTCATTTTGTTAAACATCTTCTAATTACTATAGTTGTATAGCACTTAGGAGTTTGGGCAGAAGACAGAGATGGAGTTTAATATCTCTGCATGGAGTCATACAACTAACTATACCAGGGGTTGGCAACCCTTTTGGCCGTGAGAGCCATAAATGCCACATTTTTTAAAATGTAATTTCATGAGAGCCGTACAGTGCTCACAGTGTGCGTTCCTGTAACAGCGCCTGAAAAAAAATTGACTTTATGGCTCCTGCAGAAAGAGCCATATCTGGCCCTCAAAAGAGCCTGATATGGCTCGAGAGCCATACGTCGCCAAGCCCTGTACTATACCATGCTCTGTTAAGCCTTGCCTTATGGGAATATACTTGAAGAATTTATCATATCTTTTGTATTGGGAACTTCTAGTATGGGGGAACTCTCTACTACCTCAGATTACAGTCTAGCTGTTATTGAGTAGATTAGGCCTATTGATTATTGCTCAGTTGCACAGACGCCCTCTGAAGTTCTCTTAGATTCTGAAATTTAGATTCTGAGTAGTTTGCAGTGCAGAGACTTGTCAAACCAACTGAGACCCAGAGAGATTACATAATTTACCCAAGGTCACATAGGTAATAAATAGAGAGACTGGGATTCAAGCCCAGATTCACTGACTTCACGTCAAGCTTTCTTTCTGCCTCTGTACCTCAGATCTTACCCAACTAGAGGATGGCCTTACCCAGGATCAGCTAGCTAAAAAGTTTCAGGGGCAGGATTTGAATCTAGGTCTTCCTGATCTTGAATCCAGCACTCTATCCACTACCACATACTGCTTTAATTGCTAGCAATGACTAAAGCAAAAAATTAAATGGATCCTCCCTATAAAAAAAAGTGGTGAACTCTAAAACTTCCATTTTTGTATGAATGTTACTCTCTCTTACTAAACTGAAATCTCATTTGGGCACTGAAAGCTGATAGAAGATAGGACATCTTACCAACAAAACCCATGACCAAATGTAGACATGCAAATACATCGTGTCATGTGTAGGCTTTTCCGTCATTTTTTTTCTCTGATTTTCCCTTCCTTTCAAGACATGGATCAGCTAGTAAAGTGCTCTCATGAACGATCCATTCATCTCTTCATTGACTCCCTCCTGAATGAAGAAAACCCAAGTAAGGCATACCGTTGCAGTTCAAAGGAAGCCTTTGATAAAGGGCTCTGCTTAAGCTGTAAGAAGAATCGCTGCAACAACATGGGTTATGAGATCAATAAAGTGAGAGCCAAGAGAAGCAGCAAAATGTACCTGAAGACCCGTTCTCAGATGCCCTACAAAGGTAGGTTAGGCCCTTGGTAAGACTAGAGGAAATAATAACATCAAGTCTTCATAATCTCTTGCCTTCTTATCAAATTGCCCTTTATATATCAAATTACATCAACAGGACACATGCCCTGGGTCATTCTTCCATGAGGACATAACCTGAACTCTTACTGAAATTTTAGCAATGACCTTTCCTCAATGGAAACAGAAAGGCAGCTTGTGGTTATTCCTATGACATGCCTTCCTATCCTCAGTAGTCTTTTGGTCATTATTAATTGTTCATTCTCTCTCTCTCTCTCTTTCTCTCTCTCTCTCAACCCCCTTTCTCTCTCCCAACACAGTACCAAAAATTTATCCCTGTGACTTCAAGATCATAGATTTAAAACTAGAACAGACCTGAGGAGTCATCTAATCTAACTCCCTAATTGTACAAATAGGTTACATGGCTAGTAGTAAGTCTCTAAAACAGGATTTGAACACAGGTCATCTGACTCCAAATCCAACACTTTTTCTACCATACCATAGTTTTCTCTTCTTTAATTTCCTATAGCACATCACTGATCATCCAGACAGATGTGAATTCCATGTACATGCTAATAAATCTTTCTTTTTCATTATGAGTAATTAATTGATTTAATTCCACATTATCTATTTATGGTCTGTAGCCCCTTATGAAGATTGAATCAGTAATTCTTCTCTTTTTTCTTCCTATCCAGTTTTCCATTATCAAGTGAAGTTACATTTTCTTGGGACTGAAAGTGTGACTCAGACCAATCAGGTGTTGCTGGTCTCTCTGTATGGCACCATAGCTGAGAGTGAAGACATCTCTGTTACCCTGTAAGTAGCAGCCTTTTATTTCAACTTATTTCATACACAACTAAGTAATCCCAGAGAGCTCCCTTGTAACTATAGGCCTAAGAAACAAAAATTATATTAATAGACTAGGAAATCTCAATTTCTGGTTCAAGAAACTAGAACTCAATTCTCTTTTTTGTGCTGTATGAAGTTTGTTTTTTTCTTGTTTATCTAGAGCACTTTTTTCAATGACTAAGATTTATTTTCTCTTTGTTAATTTAAATATATGTCTTACTTTTATGCATTAATATAATACTTATCTCTAAAATTTATAAAATATTTTGCAATTATTATTTCATATGAGACATTGAAAAAATTTATAAAGTTATTATTACAGGTATTATTATCTCCATTTTACTGATGAGAAAACTAAGGCTTTATACAGCTGAAGAATAAAAATCTAATCCCTTAAAATGTGTCACCTGAAATACACCAAATGTACTGGGTGTTCCCTATAAGAGCTTAGTAGGTCAGATGCCCCTATCTTTGAAAATGGATGTCAGAGTATGTATTAACCCAATGTGTGTTGAATTTTCACTCAGGCCTGAAATGTCCACCAACAAGACTTATTCCTTTCTGATTTACACTGAGATCGATATTGGAGAACTACTCATGGTGAAAGTACAGTGGCAAAGTGATTCATTCTTTAGCTGGTCTGACTGGTGGAGCAGCACTGGTTTTGGCATCCAGAAAATCAGAGTCAAAGCAGGAGAAACTCAGAAAAAGTAATTAAGTTTAATTTTATTTGCATTCACTTTCATCTTTATTTCAACTTTATTTTGAATGGGAAAATATTTAAAGGTTATCTGCTCCATAATTTCTACCAGGCAGACTGGTAGTTGGCCATGAAGGTGACCTGGGATGGTAAATTTATGGTCAAAAGGCCTCCTTTTGAATCATGATTTTGTCAGCCACAAGCTAGGTGACCTTGGGCAAGTCATCTAAACTTTCTGGGCCTCCACTTTCTCATCTTCAAAATGGGAAAGTTGAGTGAGACACCTAAGAATCCTCCTGGCTTGTACTTGTACTTTATCATCTTGGAGCCCAGCTATTCAGCATTACTTTAAATGGGTCAGTCTTCATTAGAAATCCTTATTAGAATAATTCCTTCACAGACATCCTGTAGAAGAGTTTGTCTTTTCAGATTCTATACCATGAGTTTGCTACTTCAAGTTGGTAGGAGAGTTAGATGTAGAAATGCAGAAGCCCTGATTCCTTGCTTGATGCTTTACTTTTCCTAGTATATTGTTCCTTATAGACACTATGCCTGAAAAGATGGAAGCCAGAGAATTTCTCCTCTACCTGGAATGACTAGAGTAAGAAGCTAAATCTTTTACAGGATTTAATACAGTTAGCAAATATTTTCCATAAAGATTTTGGAAATTTTAGGGTAGCATACTTCTCTCTAACAATTTCATTTTCAAATAAACTTATGGCAAAATTTTAATGTTTTGACTTAAAAAAAATTCACACAGAGGGGCAAACTTTTGCTGAGGAAATTCCTTCTACCAATATAAATTAACATCTGTTCTGCAAGTTATAGTCTTGAAGAATTATGAGTTACTGAGCTATTAAATCAGTCGGTCAACAAGCAATTTTTAAATGCCTACTATCCCAGTTACTGTGGCATTAGAAATGTAAAGAAAGGCAAAAAAAAAAGTGTCTGCTCTCAAGGAGCTCAGTGTTTAATGGGAGAGACATGCAAACAACCATGTATAAACATGATATATCTGAGATAAATTGGCAATAATCAACAGGAAAGGCACTAGAATTAAGAAGGATGAGGAAACCTTTCTTGTTGAAGGTAGAGTTTTAGCTGAGACTTGAAAGGAACCAGAAAAGCCAGGTGGTGGTGATCAGAAGGAAAGATTGTAGGTCCCTTGCTCAAGGTCACATAGCCACAATGTGTCAGAGGTGGGACTTGAACTCAACTCTCAACCCAGATAATGAGGAGCTTCCAGTTCATGTTATATGAGGATCAGTAGAAGTAATTGCCATTGTTTAGTTTGGAGACGAAAAGACAGCTGTCTTTGGTATTTGAAATTTGAAGTACTATTGCAATGGGAGCATTGGGATTATTCTTCTTAGCCTGAGAGCATTGAACTTAAAGTTGTTGGTTGAAATTTTAAAGAAACAAATGTTATGTCATTGCAGGGGTGGGGAGGGGAATAGCCCTATAACCCTTAACGATGATTACATGTATTTAAAAATGGAATGGTCCACTTTGGGAGGTAGTAGTAGGCTCTCCCCTCCCTGGAAGTCTCTAAACAAAGGCTGGATAACTACTCATCAAATGTTCCTGTTTAGCAACAGGAATCAGAGACTGAAAATCCTTCATACTAGAATTCAGTAATTTTGTGATCTGTTTCAGTTGCTGTGATAATCAAACTACCTCATATGATAAAATAATGTTCTATTGCCTAGAAATTTCTCAATTATCATCATGATTGCAGAAATTGACTTAACTGACTTTGGTGGATTTCATTGTATGAAATTGATGGAGGTCTCCTGGGCAATCTATCCTTACCTCCCTTTTCTTCCACAGGGTTGTCTTCTGTTCCAGAGAAAATATATCCCATTTGAAGAAAGGAAAAGACCCTTTGTCATTTGTGAAATGCTATGACAAATCACTGAACAAAAAGGCTGTCTGGTAAGTTCCACAAATATTATCACCCAAAATTCCTTTATATTTGCTAATATATAAGTAATTTTATTTAATAATAACCATTTGCTTGACCAGTTTTTTTTATAATTCTCTTCATTAGAACTCTCAAGCACACCACAGCTTTTCAGTGGTAGCAATGGTTTGTTAATTTTCCTATGTTCTAAAACATTCTTGCTAGTATTTAATATTTCCTCCTCCCCAATACTATACTCAATTCCTTTCTTGTTTCAGCTTCTTTCTTTGGGACCATTTTCATAGATGTGTTTAAGAAAAAATATTTTTTAGATTTTTTACTCTGCCAATTCCAAGATACCTTAGGAATACCCTCGGATGGGTAGCAAAGCCTTCCTTGGTGAGTGTGAGTAGCTTCTCTTCAGATTGTATGCTAAAGAAGACCCATAACCATCTCTCACCATTATCATCAAAGATGATGCTCTTTTACTGAGTCAAAATAAAAGAATCAGTGGAATAGACATCAACTTGCATTCAAAGATGGTGGAAATGATAGAGTGCTACACTAGAGAGTTCTTTGTTTTCTCTTTTCTTTTGGGTCTACTCTTATTTATCTTTAAGTACAATCTAAGAATTATCAATAGCATCTTTGCAGAAAGAACTTCCCTTATTAGGTATTTATTAAATACATGACCTTTCCCAACAATGCTATTGAATTCCTGATAGACTTTTTTTTCTTATATATTCTCCTGCCAGCTTGCAAGTTCTTATGGATCACAAGCAGTAGTTTTGCTGGTAAAGAGGGAGCTATATTTAAGACACACTTTTAAGTTCAGTCTGAATTATTTACTTTTCCATCACTTTCTTAAATCTAGATAATCAGCAACGACAACTAAATAAATCAAGCCCTAATTTGTAATGTTTCTAAACTTCTGTGGTGCAAATATGCACACTGAAAATTTAGTAATCAGTTCTCACAAGCCAGTATGAATTGGCTCTAGCATACCTCCCAGCACAGGTATAAAAGGGAGAGAGTTTAGAAAATGAAAAATAAACGAATGCCCTAACCAGCCCTTCCCCCAAATTATCACTATTCACTTGCCTGCTTTCTCTTTCCAATCTATGTAGAGAATGAGAATTGCATGTAGGTTAAGTACGTTGTTATAGCTATTCCATATGCAGATAGACATGGCTATCTTTGAAGGCAAGGGAATCACATGAGTCAAAGAGCCTTATGAAAGACCTTTTAGACTAACCACTATGTCAATATAGATTAATGGTAATGTCAATGGCCTTGTTGAACTAGATAAATAAATTACATTCTCTTCAAAGTGGGAATGTGTCACTGGCACTACAACACTGATTGATTTATTCATTAACTCAACAAATATAATGGGTCCATTGATTGTTTATTCTGCTTATCATGGGGCCAAGATGTAATTCGATATTTGCTTTTAAACAGTCCTTGATGATTCTCCAAACTTGTCGTCAGTCACATAGTTATTCATGGAAAGCTAGACCTATCTGTAGATTTCTTTATATAAGCCATGATACATTTACATTCCTCTCTCAAGAATTATATATGACTCTAAGAGTAGACATTTGAAGATCCTTGAAGAAAGATAAGTAAGGATAAATAAATGTAGTTGAAAAGCCTACATTGGGTATCAGAAAGAACCATTAGGCTTTGGAATCAGACGATCCGTGTTCTAATCTCAGCTGAGTATCAAAGGATCATATCTAGAAGAGCCCCTATGAGGGGATCTTACAGAGTACCTAAGCTAAAACCTCCTCATTTTATAGATAAGGAAACTGGGACTCAGAGAATTGCATGACTTTTCCAATGTTACACAGGCAATAACTGAAAGAACTGAGATTTGAACCTTGGTTATCTGGCTCCAAAGGCAGCAACCTTTCCATTGCATCTGTTTGGGCTATTACCCATATAACCTTAAATTTTCTGAAAATTAGTTTCCTATCCTGTAAAAATGATTGTCAAGTGAGGTTTTCTTTAATTATCTGACTAAATCTAAGAAGCTGAATGAATGCTATTTTCTACCCCCCTCACAGAGTATCAGGAATTGCCATCCTGAGTTCAAGCATTATGGGCACTCTGGCAAGTCTAATGTTAGTAAAAATCCCTCTTATTTCTAGACCATTGAGCTTTAGATACATTTAAGATAGCTACACTGATGCATCTGAATTTGAACTAGAAAGTAACTGAGTCAAGCTACCTCTCCCCCCAAAAGCCTAAAAAAATCTTGCCATTTAAGCTTTTAAAGTTTATTTTGTTATTTTAATTATTTCTTATTTTAATTTAAGTTAATTTTAATTTTCTATGACCTGACCAGCCTCAATAAGTCTTATCTTCCAACTCAGACAAAGAATCAGGTAGTAACCTTTAGTCCATGCATAAGATGAGAAATGCTTCTTAAATTTTTGCAGAAATTAATAGGATTATTCTCTGAGACTAGGTTCTTTGGTAGTAGGAACCTAACTGAAGAGCTGTAGAATCTTTTTGGTTTTTTGTGCTCTGGATTCATCACTCATGAATTGTATCCTTCTCCAGTTCATAGTAAGGACCTGCTGATCATAAGGCATCATGCTAGGCATAGATGTGAATAGATAGCACCAAAGCGTGCTCTGAAGGAAGCTAGTGCCCTTAAGGGACAATGGGAAGGAAGGAGAGCATTCTAGACATGGGGGAACATCTTTTCAAAGGCACAAAGATGTAAATGTAGTGATATATATATGTGTGTGTATATATATATATATATACATATATATATACACAATGAATAGAGAGCAAACTAGTTTGACAGGAACAGAACATGTGGGAAAGGGGAGTGATATGAAATGAGCCTTGAAAGGTAAGCAGGAACTATCTCCCATTATAGCCTTTGAGCTTTATGTTATTTTGTGCCAGGCCAGAAAGCTGCAAAACATTACCTTTCACATCTTTTTTTGAACCCATACGTGTGATTTCTTCAGATTAGAGAGTTCTCAGGGAGGTGCTATTACTACCAGAACAGATTGACACTTATTCTTAGATACTTGTCTGGGGGCATCTAGAAGTTAAATGACTTGTCAAGCATCACATGGTCAGTATATATCAGAGGCAGAATTTGAACCAAAGTTTGTATGACTCTGGGGCTCTATCTCTCTTTCTATCCAACACACCACAATGTCTTTCTTGTCTAGCACACAGTAAGCTCTTAAAAATATTTCCTGAATAGAATAACGAACAGGTAACTACATGGGTTATCTTGAACTCCTCTCTCCCAGCTTCAATTTTTGTCATCAGTAAAATGAAGAGGTTGGACTAGATCATCTCTAATTCCAGTTCATTATATATTATAAATTCATCTTTCTACTACTGAATATAGGTATAAATTGCCATGTCTTTTATTTTTCAGAAACTGTGCTAGCCCGAAGGAAGAAGACCTATACTTGTTCTACAAGGAATGAAATGAAGAAAGTTGGATTTTAAACCAAGTCCTAATGCTTTGGGTGTTTGGAAGTGGATTCATCCAAGTATTTATGAAGCCAGCTGTATTATTACCATTAGCTATTTTTTCCTTGTTAGTTACTAGAGGAGACAGTCTCAGAACATCTCAAAAAATCCTCCCCTCCCCAACCAAAAAACAAAAATAGTATATCGAATTTGAGGAGATACAGTGGCCAAGTAACAGCTGATCTTAGATGAAAAGAAAGCCCATATTATGAAAGACATGACATCTCAACCACTGAGATAAAATATGAAATATGCCCTATGGTACTATTCTACTGTATATTTTATATTTTCCATATGTGATATATTTTGCAATTTCCCAACATTTGCATTGAGCAGAGCCAAGGGTTTCCTATG
Organism: Gracilinanus agilis; assembly: GCF_016433145.1. Classification (NCBI taxonomy): domain Eukaryota; kingdom Metazoa; phylum Chordata; class Mammalia; order Didelphimorphia; family Didelphidae; genus Gracilinanus; species Gracilinanus agilis. The sequence goes on along the minus strand of NC_058131.1, from coordinate 162,910,696 downwards.
GTTTGCTTACAGCCAGTTCAGACCCATCTATTTGCCTAACTAAAAGTCTCCCCTTATTTAAAAGACTCTTGAAGGGACATGACTCATGAGATAACCAAGACTAAATGAACATGAAAAGAGAATGACTAAGAATGTTAATTAACAGAGCACTGGACCTTTGAAACCTTCTCACAGATTCATCTGCAACCTGTGCTTCAAGGACATCTCAAAAATCTAATTAGTCTATTTGTTTACTGAGCTCTCTAGTTTATCTTTTTTAAAAAAAAGATATATGCGTGTATGTATATATATCTACATATGCATATACATGTATCTCCAAGATATGTATTTGTACAAATTTTATATTTTAGCATTAGACTATAAGGTGAATCATTTTTTAAAACAGCCAGCAAATTCTCTGTTATTACCCAGAAGTTGAGCAAAGCAGAAGATGGAAGGATAATTGTGTTACTTCCTTTCTTCAAAAAATGAAATTATTCAGAATGTGATGATTTTACTCATTCTAACATTCACTAAAGAGCATCAAATAAGAGCCATTTTCCAAACATGCTTTGGGTCAAACATACCTCAATTTAGCATTTTGGAAATAAATTAGAACTTTAATAGAGTTGAATCATTCTTTGCTCCTTGATTCTGATGATGAACTATGTTTCTAACCCCAAACAGTCTCTGTGGTCTGCAGTCACACACATTTCTGGAAAGCCATTTCCCTTAACTTGTTCATTTCTATTACAATAAGCAGAAATATTAAAAAGTGCTTGTTTTTTTTTAAAAGAAAAAATGCTATGTATGAGAAAATGTTGTATCACCATAGCCACCTACAGATACCACCAAAGGTTTTTTTAAATCATCAGCAGAGAGTTAATAAACAACTGTTTGTAAACTAGATCTCTCTTTTTTTTTTTCCATAAAGATTTTTGTGTACAATAAGAGAGAGGTTAAAAATAGAAATGACTGCTGGGAGATTGCATCTTATGAACGTCTCCCCTTACCCCTAGGTAGAGCACCCCTGTAAGGGAAGGTTTACCTCTGTTACAGATTGATAGATGACAAAGCTGATGTGTTAAATGTCTTGGAATGGAGATACTTTGGAAAGTTCTAGAAACTTGAGGCTCTATTCAGAAACACAGTTGGGCCTCAGTAATGTAGGTTAAGGCTAAGGTTGTTAATGTTTGGGATAAGCACTCCACAAATAGGATTGTGGGCTGCTTTGCTGCTGGCATTCTCTTTCACTACTAACTGACTATTTGGAGGGAAGCCTACTTTTTTAGCAAAGACAAATAAACTTAAATTAGAACTTAGTGAACTGGTCTACACCACTTAGAACTTCAACTTCTAAGGATGTCTATACGTGCAAGATATGATTTGGCTTTAAATGTTATTTATTAGCTGTAAATATGTGTTTGCGTGGGTGTGTGTGTAAAGGTAGTTTGTATATATTGACAAAAGTATCAAGGCTTTCTGCATTTATATATGTGCGGTGCTAACTCTGTAAATACTTTTTAATAGTGATGTTGTCTCACTGAAGCAAATTTGCTCTTACAAAAGAATGCAGTAGGCTGAGCTTTTCATTAAAGAGACATTCTTAACTCTGTCAAGAAGTAAAACTTGCTTTTAATAAAAATGGACAAAATTCGACTACAGTGCAAGTCGTTATTTCCAATAATGTAAATCTATCCAGTGGGGATTCATAGATTCAGAGCAGATTCCACTCAAACACATTGATCTAGAATCTTCTCTGTGTTCAGATATATCACAAAACGGAGCTTCCAAAAATCTGCCACAAGCATATCTACTCAAAGCCTTATCAAATATGTCCTTTTAAAATTCCTTAAAAAGTGTACATGCTTTAAATTACCACAGAACCTAAGCCTAGCCTTTCATTTATTTAGAAAAAAGGTTTTTAAAATTGGTATCATGTTCCTCTGAAATAAAAGAAATATAACTTCAGTAAAGAGGTTTCTGGCACAGTAACCCTTATGAGTATAAAGTGACAACCTACTCAGTTTAGTAAAAATCTACTAAGCACCTACTATGTGCAAGCAGAAGTAGCTAGATGGTTCAGTAGATAGAGCTTTGGGCCCGGAGTCAGGAAGGTGAGAAAGTGAATTCAAATCTGTTCTCAGATATTTAACTAGCTTTGTGACCCTGGGCAAGTCACTTAACCATTGTGTGCTGTGATAATTAAATTAAGTCTACATTGCCCATCTTTAGATATAATCACCAAAGGTGAGAGCACCTTCCAATTCTGGGAAGTCCTAACCCACGTGTGCTAGAGTCAACCTACTGCCCCCTAGGCAGTACTATGAGAATTGTCTATTGTGATTGGACACGCAAATTAGGAGGGAGGCACAGGAAGTGACGCATAAGTGACCCCTTTAAAAGGAGAAGGTCCTCAGTCAGCGGTCTTCTGTAGAAGACAGCATCTGGTGAGGACCTCTTCTGGTTCATGGAGGAGTGTTGGAATGCTGAGACTCTGGTGGGACCTCTGACTGACTCTCTTTCTCCTCCCTTGGCATTTCTGGAGGCTCCACCCTCAGGAGGCCTCTCTTGCCTCTCTAATTGTAAAAAGGTCTTCTGGCTAGTCGCCTTATTTAATTAACCTCTGTGCCCCTCTGCTGGGCCTCTAAATTCTTACCTGGTTCGGGCCTCTGGTCCAGGCTAGAGTTTCTCTTTCTCAATTTCCCTACCTTCAACCTTCCTAGTTATAAATAAATTTTCCATAAAAGTCAATTTTGACTTGAGATTATTCTTAATTGAGGATTGATAATAGTTCAATCCTCTGGTGATCACCTTTTAATATATTGAACCCATAAAACCCCTTTTTCTCCCTTACAGTGCCTTGGAAGCAGCTAGGTGGCTAAGTGGATAGAGCATTGGACCCAGAATCAGGAAGATTTGAGTTCAAATCCAACCTTAGACACTTAACTGTCCAGGAAAAGTTTTGTTTTGTTTTTCCCAAAAAACAGTTGTTTCAAAAATCATTTTATAAAACTGAGCAAGAACCTTTTTTGAATACAGAATGAGAATTGGTTCACATTCTCCCCCACACCGCCTTTATGCCCCCACTTTTAAAAACACTTTATTTTCCATATTAGAATCAATACTAAGTATTGGAAGAGTGGTAAGGGATAGGCAATTAAGGTTAAGTGACTTTGCCCAGGGTTACAGAGCTGGGAAGTATCTGAGGTCAGATTTGAACCCAGGACCCCCTGACTCCAGGCCTGGCTTTCAATCCAAACCCAATCTCAAACTCAATCCGATTGGAGAATCTAACTGCTCCAGTCCCTTCCTTCTTATGGAATCCTACTGATTGTCTATCTTCTTAAATAAAGATGATATAACTCACCTCCCCACCCCAAATTAGAGCAGTTATTTCATTTTTATTGCTAGTAATTGGTGGTATAATGGATAAAGTACCAAACCTGAATTCAGAAAGACTTATCTTCCTAAGTTTACATCTGGCTTCAGACACTTACTAGCTGGGTGACCCTGGGCAAGTCACTTAACCCCATTTGCCTCAGTTTCTTCATCTGTAAAATGAACTAGAGGAAGAAATGGCAAATCATTTGGGTATCTCTACCAAGAAAACAGCATATGGGATCATAAAAAGTCAGACCTGATTGAACAACAACAACAAATCTCAATGTTTGTGACTAACCTAAATTCTTCTTGCTAAAATTTTAGCATTGACCTGTCTTCAGTGGAAATATAAAACAGCTTACTTTTCCTCATGTGATATTCTTTCATATGGTGCCATGGCCTAGAGCAGTGATGGCAAACCTTTTAGAAGCCAGGTGCCCAAATTGCAACATTCACACTGCATATGAGCCATCCCCCCCCCCACCTTACCCCAGAAAGGGGGAGAAGGGAGCACTCCTATCAGACTGCTGGGTAGAGGGATGGGTCATGTGAGAAATATCCATAGGCAGGGTGGAGAAGGAGAGGGGAGCAGCCCACTGGCACACTCCAGCACACATGCCATAGGTTCACCTGCATGGGCTGAGAAGCTCTGTAATTCTCTTCCTATCACACCCATCAATGCCAAGGAACCCTGACGAATGAATGTATTTAGACCTGTTAGGAAAATGACCCTGATTTTATACCTCACACACACAAAAGGGAAACAGATAAAAGAACAGATGTTAAAACAGACTCACTATTTTCTATGGAAATTCAGTTTAGCAATCACACTTCCTCAGTTAGAAAATAATTGATATCCTTGTACAACAGACATAAAGCAATGAGCTCAGGGTGTCATTTCCCATGGGAAATCTTTCCTGATCTCTCTTGGTTGTTAGTTCTAGTCCTTTTAAATTGTCATTCTTAGCTATGGGTAAGTGTTATATTCCTTTATAGACTGTGAGGGCCGTGAGGGCATTTCTTCTGGTCTTTGTATTCCTATAGCATAGCACAGTGTCTTTTTCACATTGTGAGATATAGATGGTGAGCTGGAAGGGACCTTAGAAGCCATTTAGCTTAACTTATTTTATAGATGAAGAAATTGAGGACAATAAAGTTTAAATGACTTAGTCAAAAGAACTTCGTGGCAGATTTGTAATTTGAACACTGGTCTTCTGACTACAAATCCAGGATCATGCTGCTTCACATAAGAAATATTTGTTGAAATGGACAACTAGATGGTTCAGTGGATAGAGTGCCAAGTCTAGAGATGGAAGGTCCTGGGTTCAAATTTGACATCAAACACTTCTAAGGAAAACAACATAGAAGGCTCATAGAATATTAGAAATGGAAAAGATATTTGATGTGATCTATTTCCATTCTAATGGAAAAGATATTTGATGTCATCCATCCATCCCATTTGATGTCAATCCATTCTGGGATTTATGAACTTGGAATCATGAACTGGGAATTGGGAAAAAACAAACTATTAATTTTCACTAATCTCTACTTGAAATTTAGCATTTCTTTTAATGAAAAAAAAAAAAGAAATTATTCTGAGAAGGAACCCATAGGTTTCACTAAATTGCCAAAGGAATATGTGACAAAAAAAAAAGTTTAAAAAACCCTGATCTAATCCAGGAAGTAACTGAAGCCTAAAAAGATTAAGTGACCTTTCTAAGCAAAGAGGTTAATTGACAAACCTGGGACTGGAAGACAAGATTCCTAACTCCAAGTCAAGCCTTCATTCCACTACATCATTTTACCACCTGAAAATGTTTGTGTCTGTATGTGTATATAAGGAATTGTATGTTTATATACATGAGTAGGTATATATTGGTATCTATAGATACACATAGTGTATATATACACATACACATACACATACATACCTATATTAGATAATAGAGTTTTAGAGCCAGAAAGAATCTTTAGAAGACTTGGTAAAATCCTGTCATTGGACAGATAAGGAATCTGAGACCGAAAGAGTAGTAAAGCCTTGTTCAAAGTTACTTAATTAGTTAGCAGCAGAGCCAGGACCAGAACCCAGGTTTTCTGACTCCCAGTCCAGTTCTGTTTACATAGATTACAATAACATGCCACCAGAAGAGAACATATTTGCAGCTTTTACAGTAGTGGCCATCAATTTTCATGGATCCATCTGTCCCCCCCACCCCCAGGACCTAGATGAGGCTTAAGAGTGAATTCTGTTGTCAGAATCTCATTACTTCTTACAAAACCCTAAGTTTTAGTTTAAGTAGTACCATACTCCAATTACATGAACTAATAAGAATAGGTAAAATATTTTTAAAGGATTTAGCATACCTCATTTCATAGAATGGATGTATTCTTGAAGAGTAAAATATGACACATTTTTAAAACACATACTTTCTATCAGGGAAATTTACATTTCAAAGCAATTCTGTCATAAATCATCTCTTCAAAATGAATCCCTTTGTAAAATGAATGATTGTAGGATTTAGATGGAAGAGAACTTAGAAATTATAGAGCTCAACTTCCTCCTTTTATAAATGAAGACCCAGAGAAAGCAAAGGACTGAACTAAGGTTACTCCAGTAGTAAATGGTAGAGCTGGGAACCAAATCCAGAGTCCCTGATTCCAGACATAATGATCTCTTTATTAAAATATATCCTCATTACCATCCTATAATATAAATTATTGTCAAGTTTGGATTTTCATGAACAATTGTTTTATTGTTCTTGGACTTTGATATATTTATTGATATATATTGATATATTGATAAATATATTGATATATCAAGTATAATGTCACTCATAAATAGAATCATCTGTAGGATCTCATCACCTAGAGGGAATCCTTCTATTTGGTTTCTATGCTGATGTTCTCCATGACAAAGGCAAACTCTTTTGCTGGGCATGGTCTATCATTCCTTTTCCTAATTACTTTAGTTCTTCAAGCATCTATATATTTTTTTTTATCCTGAAAAAGGGCCCATAGAATTCACCAGACAGATCCATGATGCCTCAAAAAAAAAAAGGTTTAGATCTCTTGTTCTAGAGTACCTAATACTCTAGGAAATGCACAGACTAATGCTGTCATATTTCACCTCATATATTATATGACAGGGAATATTGAAATAAAGTGGTACTTAACCACTTAATTCCCGGCAAAGTGTTTTTTTAAATTTAAACATTTATTAATATTCATTTTTAACATGGTTACATGATTCAAAAAAAAAAAAAAAAAAAAAAAAAAAAAAAAAAAAAAAAAAATGGCCAATGCACATTTCCACTGGTTTTGTCATGTGTCCTTGATCAAGACCTATTTCCAAATTGTTGATAGTTGCATTGGTGTGGCAGTTTCGAGTCTACATCCCCAATCATGTCCACCCCAACCCATGTGTTCAAGCAGTTGTTATTCTTATATGTTTCCTCTCCTGCAGTCCTTCCTCTGAATCTGGGTAGCGTTCTTTACCATACATCCCTCAGAACTGTCCTGTGTCATTGCATTGCTACTGGTACAGAAGTCCATTGCATTCGATTTTACCATAGTATATCAGTCTCTGTGTACAATGTTCTTCTGGCTCTGCTCCTTTTGCTCTGCATCAGTTCCTGGAGGTCTCTCCATTTCACCTGGAACTCCTCTAGTTTATTATTCCTTTTAGCACAATAGTATTCCATCACCAGCATATACCACAATTTGTTCAGCCATTCCCCAAATGAAGGACATACCCTCCTTTTCCAGTTTTTTGCCACCACAAAAAGCAAAGCTATAAATATTTTCATACAAGTCTGTTTATTTATGATGTCTTTGGGGTACAAACCAAACAATGGTATGGCTGGATCAAAGGGCAGGCATTCTTTTATAGCCCTTTGAGCATGATTCCAAATTGCCAGCCAGAATGGTTGGATCAGTTCACAACTCCACCAGCAATGCATTAATGTCCCAATTTTGCCACATCCCTTCCAAGATTCATTACTCTCCCCTTCTATCATTTTAGCCAATCTGCTAGGTGTGAGGTGATACCTCAGAGTTGTTTTGATTTGCATTTCTCTAATTATTAGAGATTTGGAACACTTTCTCATGTGCTTATTGATATTTTTGATTTCTTTACCTGAAAATTGCCTATTCATGTCTCTTGCCCATTTATCAATTGGGGAATGGCTTGATTTTTTATACAATTGATTTAACTCCTTGTATATTTGAGTAATTAGACCCCTGTCAGAGATTTTCGTTATAAAGATTTTTTTCCCAATTTGTTGTTTCCCTTCTGATTTTGACTACATTGTTTTTGTTTGTACAAAAGCTTTTTAGTTTAATATAATCAAAACCATTTAATTTACATTTTGTAATTTTCTCTAACTCTTGCTTGGTTTTAAAGTCTTTCCTTTCCCAGAGATCTGACAAGTATACTATTCTGTGTTCACTTAACTTATTTATAGTTTCCCTTTTTATATTCAAGTCATTCACCCATTCTGAATTTATCTTGGTGTAGGGTATGAGATGTTGATCTAGACCTAATCTCTCCCATATTGTTTTCCAGATTTCCCAAAAGTTTTTGTCAAATAGTGGATTCATGTCCCAAAAGTTGGACTCTTTGGGTTTATCATACACTGTCTTGCTGATGTCATTTACCCCAAGTCTATTCCACTGATCCCCCTCTCTATCTCTTACCCAGTACCATATTGTTTTGATGACTGCTGCTTTATAGTATAGTTTAATATCTGGTA
>NC_058131.1:162870205-162892637 GCF_016433145.1 Gracilinanus agilis | reverse complement strand
CATGTTAACTTTTCTAAAAAATAAATATTAATAAATTAAAAAAATTTTTTAATTAAAAAAAATAAAGACTTCTTTCTCTTGTAAAAATAATTGAGGGAGAGATGGAGGAAAGGACTTGAATTCTCCAATCATCTTAAGGGGAATAATGAAAATCATGTTTGAATAAACATAGTTTATTTAAATTGATACTTATATTAATTTATCAATCTAAATAAATGTATAAAGATGGATTAATACAGCTCTTAAGAGAAACAGTGATCCATTTTGGGCTATATTCTTGTCTGGTGCCAGTCATAAGCTTCATTTCTACTTCCACCTATCATTCATGGCAGTTCCATTTTGTCACTTATCTTGCTAAGCTGAGAATATATATCTCGACCAACTGATAAATGATACCTGTTGGCCAGAAAATAATTAATGAGAGTGGAAAGGGTAGTGGAAAATTCATTTCCTCAGTTAAGAGGACAAACTCATCTTTTGACAGTTAAAAATCACAACATTGGAGTTAAGCTCAATGAAATCAAAGATTATTTATTAATCTTTGTGTTCAGTACTATGCTGAATTTTGGGGATATAAAAAGAAAAGCAGAGCAGTCTATGCCCTTCCAAGGAATTACGTTCTATTGGAGTTCTCACAGGACTCTACTTTCTTCTTTATCCTCTAATAATTTTTTTTTCTGGGTGGGTCAACATCATCTGTATTCCAGCACAGGCACAGCTACAGATAGATGTGGAAGGCCTCCACTAAATGCAGTTGAGTCTGACGGTACTTGTCTCATCATTCACTGGCTAATAGATTTTGTGCCTACATAACCCTAGTCTTGGTAGCAGCTACTTCTGTAGCCCCAGAATGTTAAGAGAAGCATCATTTTGATAGTTTTGATAGTTTCCCCCAGGAAGAATAAGCAATGAAGAAACACACTTCTTTCCTTCCTCGGTTCCTCACCTGTATAGATAGGGCTGAGAGTCTCAGAGAAAGAGAATCGAACTCAGTGCCTCAGAGAAGTCTTCTGTTGACATTCATGTTCTCACTGCATCTCACTGTGGTTCTGCCTAATGATAATGGATCCAAAACCCATCCCTTACAGTCACTACTAAGGTATCTTAAGGAAAATCATTTATCCTCACTTGGAGCTTCAGTTTACTCATGTCAAAGGAAGAGATCAATTAAACTAGATCAGGGATTCTTCACCTAGTGTCTATGAACTTGGTTTTGTAACATTTTGGTAAGTGTAGCTCAATATTTAATTTGATGGATTTAAAAACATGAATATGAGAAGGGGTCTGTAGTCTTCACCAGACTATATGCCAAAGGGATCTATGACATACAAAACGTTTAAAAAATCTGGACTAGACAGTTTCTGATATTCCTTCCAATTCTAAATCTATCATCCCACAAACTTATGGTTCTATGACTCCCTCCTGCTGCTACTACCTCTAGCTTTTCCATACTGCAATCACGAACAGAATTTCACCTGGGGATACTGTATCAGCAAAGGTTCCATGATATACAAATTAATTAGCATCCTGGAGGCACTCATTATACAAGCTTCTGTCTACTTTGTACTCCCCCTGTCTGATAGTAAACAAATCTCAACTTCCTGCTCCCTTGTCATTCATCTACTTCGGCAAAAATCTCTTTCCCAAACTTCTTGAAGATAAAAAAAATGTTGATTTTAAAAATCTTACCATCCCCTTCACCTGGCATAAAGTCTTACACTCAGTAAACTTGTCCCCTTACCTTCATATCATTTGCCTGAGTCTTATCCTTCCATGACACCTAACTTCCTTTGCCTGACTTCTCCACTGTACCTTATGCAATTTCTGCTTTGTTATCAACAAATTTCTCTTCATCCTAGACCTCTTACTCTCTCGCCACATCCTAGGACTTTTCCCCAAGAGACATGATATCTTTCCCCACCTTCTCTTCTGCTGCCACCTCCTTTAATGTATTCTGGCTCAGAGAGCCCAACAGAGGAGCCAGCATATTCCTGGCTCTTCACTAAGATCAGGACACTTGCCCTTGCCACTCACTCCATAATCTCCCTTCTTTGAAGTTAGTACTATCTGATTATAGCACCCAATTAAAACAGAACTAATACAAAACAAAACAAAATACCTCATAGCTACCACAATTCTTGCTCTCTATTTTAAATTAGTAACTGTTTTACAGCCTTTCCCTTCACCATCTTCCTTGGTGATTTCAATATTCCCAATGATACCCTTCAGCTGAAACTACTTTGTATGTATTTAATTATTTTGTATCTATTTGTATTTAGTCATTTTAGAATTAGCCTGCATATACTTGTATACATACTCATTACCTTCTTCATTATCATATAAACTGTTTCTAGTGAGGATGGCTTCCTTCATTGTATTTGTGTTCCCAGTGCCCAGAATAGTGCCTGATTTAAGTGAGATTAAGAAATGCTTGCTGATTGTTTGACAAAAAAGAACCAGAAACTAAGTAGATTCCTTTTGATCAATGAATGGCTAGATGAATGGTGGCACATTAAGAACATGAATTTGTAGAATATAGTTGGGAAGGCTTATATAACATAATACAAAGGGAAATAAGCAGAACTAGCAAGATAATGTATAAATTATCTTCAATAATTTATAAAAAAGAATAACATCAACAAAAACTACTAAATTGAGTTCAGAATAATTATAATGACCAAGCTTAACTTGGAAGAAAAAATGTGAGACTATATTTCTTCTCTACTTTTCGTATGGAGAGAACAGGAAGAAGTTATAGATAGGGGAACACTGTATATACTTCCAGACTTCATCAATGTGTTGGCTTTGTTGAATTGCTTCCCCCACCCCATCTTTGTTATAAGACATGGCTCTCTATATAGGTGAAGAAGGATGTATTGGGAAACAAAAGGAATATTAAAAATATTAATGAAAATTCATCTTAAATATTTACACTGATGACCCTTCTAACATCCTGTCCTGTTCACCATTTCTTTAGTTCTCATATCCTTTATCTCTTCCTCAACTGATCACAGTAATGATTATATCTTAGATCTCATCTTTATCTAAAACCTCAGTCCTAAGATCCTGAATTCTGCTTCCCTTCTAGTCTCCAACCTCTCAGAGGATGAACTCAGATCCTACTTCACTGAGAAGATTAAGTCCATCCAAAATAAATTTCCATCTCTATCCTCTATATTTCAGGATTTCCAAAAATTATCCTTCTTTCCTTTCCTTCCTTTTCCCCTGTAGAAGATAATGAAATGATTCTCTTCCCAAGTCTAACTCCTCCATTTGTGCCTTTGCTCCTTCCCTTCCATCTACTCAGTTCTTGCTCTATCATTTCTTTCCTTCCTCTCTTCCATTTTTAATAATATCTCTCTGTCATCTCCTCAATTTGCAGACTTTTTCAGGTTTCCTCTATCCCCAAAAAACCTTCCTTTGGTTTTGTCACCTGCTATTTTCCAATTTTTCTCAGTCCCTTCCTCCACCATTCACTGCTAAACTTCTAGAAACAGCTCTCTAAATTCATGGTCTCTATTTTCTTATCTCTAATCACTTTTCAAGCCTCTCCAATCTGACTTTCCTTCTTCTATTCTATTCATTGTCCTTTCTTCCATTGGCATTCTAATTGTCAAACTAACGACTTTCTAAGCCCTTATGTACACTGATATTTTTCATCTTTTTGATATTGACCTTTCCTCCCTAAACTTCCATGGCCCTCCTTATGCTTCTTAAGCTCCTTAATCACTTCATCTTCCTGACAATCAATAAATATCCACCAAGGCTCTGTTGTTCTTCTCCTTTTCTCTCTCTACTTCCTCTGTAATATCATACATTCTCAGGGGTTCTTTGCAGATGACATCCAAACTTACATTTCCAGTGCCATTTCCCCATCCCTAAGGTCCCACCCTATTACCTTCCTGTTGAATATCCTTTCCTATATATCTTGCTGGCACTTAAAAATCAACATCCAAAACAGAATTCTTTATTATCTGACAGAACCATCTTTTCTTAAAACAGCATGATTTTTATTGATAGTAATTTATCTCCACAGCCTCACAGACTTGAATCTTCAGAACTAATAACCCTTCTCCCTCACCAATCAATTATAAAATTTTGTCAATTTTACCAACACAGTACACCACCACCCAAGTTTAAGTCACTAGTCTCTCCCCTTTCTAAATTCTAAGGCACATGGCTACCAAATTATTCAGCTACACACAGAGAAGGAAACTTCACTGATTCAGAAACTCCTTTTGGTTCTCTTGTCCTCTCAATGAATCTCACTTTACTATTACAAAATGACATACCCAAAGCCTTTTTGCTGGTATAACCTCTAACCCCATCATGCTGCAACTGGTGGAGGAGGGTTTATCCTAGGAGACTAGGTTGGCAAAGATTCCTTCATATCAATATTTTAATTAGAGCTATAGGGCAGATATATTTTATATGGCCTCCTGAAAATCATTAGTGCCTCCTTATTGCTTAAAAGATGAAATACAAACTTCTTAGCCTGTTTCAGGATTTGGTTCCAAACTTCCTTTCCAGCTATATTTCATGTCTTCCATGTTCTAGGCAAACCAAACCACTAGCTATTCCTCAATCCTGACCAGCTGTCGCTTTTCTCCATGTTTACATAAATTATATTCCACACTTGGGATGTACTCATTCCAAGTTTTCTTTTCTTCAAAGACTCAGCATAGGTATTTTTTCCTCTCTGAAGTCATCTCTGATTTGCCCCCCAGCCCTGCCAGTTGCTAGTATTTACTCACTCTTCAAAATACTTCATATTTACTTATATATGTACACATTTTTCTTCTCCCAAGGGGATGTAAGCTTTTCGAGGACAGGAAGTAGTTCCATTTTTTGTCTTTGTTTCACAGAGACAACTATTCTCCATAGTTTAAGAAAAGAAGTAGTCTCTTTAACTTGACGATTAATTATTCCAATGGAATCCATTTTTCCTTTTCAGTCACACACATTGGACCTTCCAATTAAAAAAACTCCATGCAAAACTATCCTCTTAAGACTTCACCTAGCCAGGAAAAATTGAATGGGAATTGGGAAGTAAAAAAGAATTTAAAGCAGAAAAGATAATGTAGAATGACAGTTTCATTGTTTTCTTTTCTGTGCAAGTGTCTATAGATACAGATTAGATAGATAGATGATTGATAGAGATAGGGGAATATAAATCTCTCAGAGGTTTTGTAATAAATATTAAACGAAAAGAAAAAAGAGAAAGAATAGTACATACCCAAAGTCCTAGGCTACTAAAAGGTGATAATTAGTTGCTCTAGCATAGTATCTTGCACAAAGTAACCCCTTAATATATGTTCATGTTGAATTGAACTGAATGTGAGTTAACAAATCCCATCTCACTCTAGGGTTCTATGATCTATTTGAGTCCTTTGATCTATTTCTGAGTGCCATTCAAGGTATGGGCTTCAACTTGTGAAGTCTTATATAGTTTCACCACTGCTTATCTTACACTCCAATTCCATTCCTATGAGCCCTGTGCAACTCTCAAAATAGATTCCTAGAATCATTTAGTGAACTGGAGACAGGGCATGGTTCTTTTAAGTCTCACATCTCCTTTGGAATACTCTTTCAAAAATTATTGTCTAATCTTCTCCTGCCAATAGGATCAAACTCATTAACTAAAATAATTCTGAATTTAAAAGAATTTCTAACAAGAACTGCATAACATGGAAACAAAGAAAGCAAATATCTATATGTGACATTCCTCTCTCAGGATTCTATGGGGAGAAAGTATGAATAAGAACAAAATGAACTTACCTTCCATGTGATTCATTTGTATTTATAAACTATAATTTTATCCATTAGCTTAATTTGAAGGGGTGGCATGTAAGTCTACTAATTGATATAGGGAGCTCCCGATGAGGAATTCCCTGTTAGTACAGTTGGGTACTCTCTCTTCTAAAGTCTTAGATTGCTGTTTGGGGCACTGAGAGATTGAGGGAGCCCAGGATTACCCAGTCAAAAAATGTCAGTTGGAACTTGAACTCAAGTCCTTCTGATTCTGAGGTCAGCTTTCTATCCCTTGTGCCTTGCTGCCTCTAACTTAATAATTTAACAGGGCTAACTGACATCCATTCTTAAATAAAATGCTTCAGTTTTAGCATCAGAGAGACAGATACTAACAATATACTAAATGTTAGCACTATCAGAGAAGTAGGCATCATCACAACTATTAGTAGTAGGGATTCGTCAGTTCTTAAGCAAAGAAAGACAGAGCTAGACATTATAGTATCCTGTCCTTTCAGCAGTGAGTGAGAGCAGCATCACCCAGAAGACTTATTAGGTAAACTCAGTGCCCATATATGTTTTCAATTGTTATATGTAGCAATAATAAGCCTCTAGGCTTGGGAATGGCTGTATTGACTGACTTCTTCAGAGTATATAATTGTATTTCCATGTCCATTCTTATCATGCCAACCACTAGGAAGGTACATGGATGAAGGTGGAGCCCCTTGACATAGATTCCAAAGTGTCAAGTCTTGTGGTGCATGGACCAATTCTTCACTCTCTCAGCTAGATTTCTCACTCACTCCAACTTATTCTCACATTGGCTAGTTTAAGTCCCCAGAGAGGACTCAAAAGCTCTCAGGATTTTAGATGTAACAAAATTTTAGGAGGAGTATACTCTTTAGACATAAAACGTTAGCTATTGAGCTCCCATCAGTTTGATTCCATTGATATAAAGTTGATATAACTCATAATGATGATACTTCAGAGCTAACATATTTGCATTTACTTTAAAATAATACAAAATAATTACCAACATCACAGAAATTCATGTATTAAATAAAATACAGTAATAATAAATATAACACAATTTATATACAAAACTGGATTTGTATAATCTAAGCATCTGTGGGGATAAGTGACTACACATTTACAGAAATCTGAAAGAAAAATATGAGGGAAGAAAACCTACATACTCAAAATAATTCGTAACTCTAGACTTCAGGTTTTGATTTCAGTTATCTACTAAGGGAATATCCATACCACATGAAAATGTATTTCCTATCTGCTCTCCTCTTGATATTTGCCACTCTTTAGCAGGAAAAACCTTTCCCTTTTCTATTCTTAAAGCAACAGAGCACTGATAATCACTTTAACTCATAATCATCCTTAAAAGGATGTTATAAAAATGTTATACTGTTGAATTATCAAGGAGTTTTCTTGGAGGTAGAAAATTTCAAAGTACATCAAGATATCTCTCTCTGTGCAATACAGACAAGTCCAGTCAGGTATTCCCTCACCAGCATGCTAAATCATCTAATTAGCTTGTAACAACTATAACTCATAGCTGATAAAGTCAATTGCTAATTTGGAACTATTATCATTAATTAGGAACCATTATTGGTAGATAAATAGGATTGTTAAGTTGTAATTGTTAATTTAACAGTAAGAGAGAGTTCCAGTCATTAGTTGATGGAATAACTGTGTATGAGACATCTACAATATATAATTTGTAGTGTAAGGGTATATAATCATATAGATCCTTATAATAATGCAAATCTATAGAAGTAAGAATTTGTATGTGAACAAGTTCTCTCCCTGCTTTTGTAACTGACATCTACTCTAGAGACCTTTAAAAATGATTATGTAAAAATTTTTAATATAATAATAAATATAAAAAGCTAAGGTGACCATAGATCATTATCAAATTGTCCACTGAGGACACAAATATTTTACTGTCATTACCCTGAGTGGCACCCCCCATCTTAAGCCCTCTCAAAAGATACGATACATGGGTTATTGGCCCTCAGAAAGACCAAGATCCTTGCTATTGGAAAGGACATCGTACAAGTCTCTAAGTTCTCTTTTTGTCTATAAACAATAACCGTCACATCTGATGCTTAGTCTCAGACTAAGCTGGGAACGTCTGCAGACCCAATGACTTTGTATGTCTCTGAGCATATCGATGTCAATGTATTTGGCTTTGTGTGGCATACTTACCATCATCATTAAAGCCAATTTGCTCAGAAGCTTGCTCCCAGAAGTTTTTCTTTACATAGCAAAGTAGCTCATGTTGACTCTCTGGGCAAGGAAGACAGCTCTTCACTCATGCAGATTCTGTGTTTTCCATTTAATTGTTAACATCTTTTCCTTTGCATCAAAGGATTTGTAAAACCTGTCTTTTCTTCTTCTGCTTTTAGGACTCAAACCAGTGATGAAAGAAGAGAGCAACAGACAATTAGAGATTTTATCTCTCTAGACCTCTAAATGGAACTAAAGAAAATGGCTGGAACTGAAAATCTCTAGGTTTTGAGACTGGGGGATTGGGAAGATGGTAGTACCTTCTATAGTAATTGTGAAGTTTGGAAGTGAGAAGGATTTAAGAGACTTAGGAAAGGTCTAGAGTTTGGGATCTGGATTGGATTAAGCCAAAATGGAGGATTTTAATGAATCATGGGTAGTCAGGAGCAGCACATAAGCATTGTATCCCTTAGTCAAAGAGATATGGGGAGAGGGAAGATAATTGAAATGGGTCTAGAGAAATAAAGGAAATAAATTTCCATATTGTGTCAGATATATCCTAACAAGTCATTTGGATAAATCATAAAATGTTGCTTTTCCCAGGCACTGGGAAGGAATCTTATAATTACTGCATGGCTTAGTTTTACCTCTCTGCCATCCAAGACAGCAGACCATTGATAGAAAGAAAATCTCTGAGGACTTAAAATTGGTGGCTTTCAGGCTGATGCTGCCCTCTGTGACTTTATGAGAGATTCTAGAGTCTTCTTCCTTTCCTGAAAACAACTTCTTTTCTTGTTAGTTGTCTAGGAGGGAAGAAGAAAAAGGAAAAGGATGAAAACCGTATTTCCTCATCTGTAATGTAGTAGAAACTGAGGGACTTCTGGATCTAAGAACTTACTCTGCCATAACTAAGGCAAATCACTTCACTATCTAGGTTTCTTGAAAGTATTTTAAAATCTTCCGTTCCTTGTGACCCCAATCAAGGACATTCATTCCTAAACACATTGCAAATCTCATGGCTTGCATAACTAAGTAAATCCATTCTTAAGACACAACCAAAGGAATTTCCCAAAGGGGTGAGCAAAAGTTGGACACAAAAGCAAATTGGATGGTGAAATCTGTCTTACAACAGTCTATCATCATGGCTCAGCAGCATGAATAGACCACTGTAATCCCCTTTCTTCAGATTGACACATCCTAACTCTACCTAAGTCTGAGGTTTGAGCCTCCCATGAAGTGGCAACACATAGCATGGATTAGCAAATGTTTAGGAAAGAGATCAGAGTCATGAGGCACAATGCTAGCTGGATAAATCCAGTGGATACATTGGTTATGTTTAAGAGGCATAGTGGGAGGAGAAGGATTGAACATATGGGAAAATAATTTTTATATTTGTGATGTATCTAGTTGGAGCTTATGTTGGGATATGGTGTGAGATATTAGTCTAAACCTATTTTCAGCTTGGCCACATTTCAACTTTCCTACCAGTTTTTTAGTAAGATAGCGAGTCCTTACCTCAGTATCCAGTCTTTGGTTTTTTTTTTTTAAACACTTGGCTAATAGAGGTTTTTTTTTTTTTAATTATTTCAGCATTCCTAATTTTGTTTGTGTCATGTTCCTAATCTGTTCCAATGGTAAATCTCTCTCTCTGTGAACTGATCCAAACCTTTCTGGTGAGCAATTTGGAACTATGGCCAAAGGGCTATAAAACTGGGCATATCCTTTAATCCAATAATACCACTAATAGTTCTGTATCCCCCTGTGACAAAAAGGTAGGGAGAGAATGGGATCTATTTGTACAAATATATTTATAGCAGCTGTTTTTTGTGGGAGCAAAGATTTGAAATTGAGGGGATATCTATCAATAGGGGAATGGCTGAACAAATTGTGGTATATGATGGTGATGGAATACTACTGTGTTATAAGAAGCAATGAGCAGTATGATTTCCGAAAAAGATGGAAAGACCTACACAAACTGATGCAGAGTGCCATGAGCAGAACCAGAAGAGCATCATACACAGTAACAGCAATACTGTATGATGATCAATTGTGAAAGACTTAGCTACTTTCAGCAATACAATGATCTGGGACAATTCTGAAGGACTTATGATAAAGAATGCCATCCACCTCCAGAGAAAGAACATTTGGAATTGGGATGCAGATCAAAGCATACTATTTTTCAGTTTAGTCTGTGTTTTTATTTTGAAGTTTTTGTTTTTTGAATGTATTCTCTTACAACAATGACCAACATTGAAATATGTTCTGCATGATCAAACATATAGAACCCAGATAAAATTCCTTGCTATCTTTAAGAGGAGGAAGGGAGGAGAGGAACAGACAATTTGGATCTTATCATTTCAGAAGATACATATTGAAATTATTACATGCAATTAGGGAAAATATTTAAAATATAAGTTCCTAAAATGAGTAATTTCACATATCATATTGTTACAAATCTAAATAAGAAGGAGAAGGAAAAGCCATGAGCAGAACTTGAAAATCATTGTGTCCACTGGAATAAATATGAGTAGTAGTGGAAATGGAAGTAGAAATATCAGGGGGAAATGGGAGATGGTTTGTGTGTATTTGCCTTAACAACTATAACCCAACCATGGACAGAGAGGGAGGGAAGGAAAGAATAACTTGTGGTCTGTTATAAGTATACTAAGCTTTGAACTTATAGAGAACAAAGTTGATCTTTATGATTAAAAAAAAAATTATCACAGCCAGTTCCTGTGGACACAGTGGCATCCAAGCTCTGGTCATGACTGGCAAAATTGGGTGGAGCAAACTACTCATCAGCTAGGCTTTAGGGGCTTTGGGACTGAAACAAATCTACTCCCATTACTTCTTTGCTAGGCTTTGGGATGGCCCAAGGGTATAACATGCCCATCAGTTGTTGAGGCAAAACCTGGACAAACCACATTCTCAATCTTTCTATGGCTATAGCACTGTCAGGTTTGTTCCATTTCATAGTAGTCCTGTTCTTGCAGTAGAGGGTTGTGCCAACATAAAATCTCAACCTTGAACTTTCTAATTATATGTCTTCTTTGGATCTCACTGTTACTCTTCCTAGACTTATTCTCCATTAGTTAGCATACTCCTACTCTTCCCTGATCTCTTTATCCCTATGAAATTGGATCCTTATCCATAAAAATAAATGATTTCCGCTACTCCACTTGAACTCTCTCTCATTCCCATCACTCACAACCTGATTCCTCTCTACCCCTGTACTCCATTCCATCTCTACTCACCTTTTCCACTGTGTCACTGGCATGCCTATTTTATAATTAATGAATATCTTTTCTCATTCTCTCCATCTTCTAGTACTCACTGAGACCTGCCTCTTTTCTAATAATTCCACATCCCTGACAACTCTTTCAATATTTGTTGCTCAATCATTCATATACCCATATTATTGGTGATTATAGGGACCAGAATGCTCCTTGTCCTCCATTATCACTTTAGATTTTCTTTTTACCACCATCTCTCAGAAACTTTCCCTTCTTTGAGGTTCACTCAATCTGAATTTCTAACCCAACCTAATAAATCACAGGTAACTGCAAGCTTCCCAATACATTCCCCCTCCTTTCTCAATGAGTTCCATACTTGACTTAGTCTCAGTCTCTATCCAACCTCTTTCCCTCATTTTTTAAAATTTCAAAATATATTTATATATTCCTTTAAATAGCCCAACTTCCCCATTTCTTCTCATGAGGTACTCAGTGTAGAAGAATTTGTGAAAAGACATGCACACTGGTGGAGCTTTGAATTGGTCCAACTATTCTAGAATGCAATTTAGAATTAGGCAGATAAAATGACTTAAATGTTATTACTTTTTTTTTTTTACTTTGAGATTCTACTTAGCGGCATATAGCTCAGACAGTCATTGAAAAGGAAAAAAAAACACTCTATATAATCAAAATATTTGTAGTAGTACATTTTCTTGAAGTAGAGAATTGGAAACAAAGTAGATACCTTTCAACTGGAAAAAAATCTAACACCTGGAAAGACCTACATGAACTGATGCAGAATGAAATAAGCAGAATCAAGAGAACATTGTACACAGTAATAGCAGTATTGAGTGATTGAAAGAGAAAGACTTAGCTGCTCTCAGCAATACAATGATGGAAGACAATTCTGAAGAACTTATGTCAAAGAATGCTATACACCACTAGAGAAAGAACTATTGGAGTTGGAACACAAAATAAGGCAAATGATTTTTCCCTTTAGTTTATTTGTGTTTTTATTTGGGGGTTTTGGTTTTATATGAGTATTATCTTACAACAAGCACCAAAATAGAAGTAAGTTTTGCATGATAATATGTGTTTAAACCAGATCAAATTGCTCACCATCACCAAGACAGGGGAGAGACCTGAAGAAGAGAGGCAATTTGGATCTTATAATTTCAGAAAATGTATGCTGAAAATATTATGTAATTGGCAAAATAAAAAATTTTTTAAATAAAATCCACTTTTTAAAAGAAAAAAGAAAATTGCTAAATAAATTGTGATTCATGAATATAATGAAATACTACTCTGCTGTAGGAAACAATAAGCCCATTGAATACAGAAAAAACATAAATTAATTAATACAAACTGAAGTAAGCAGAGCTAAGAAAATAATATACATAATAATTACAACCATTTAAAGAGAAAAACACAAACTACAGAACAATTGAAAGTAAATGATGTGAATATAAAAAAAGAGATGTTATCTCTCTTCAACCTTTTTCAGTTTTAGAGGTCAGAGTCCACAGCTGTGGAACATTGCACATAACTTCAGATTTTTGGTTGATTAGTTTTAGTGCTTTTATTTCTTTCTCTTTAAAAAATTCTTTTTTTCTAAGGGAAATTCTTTACTAGAGATAAAAGAAAAAGAGAGAGGGGTGGAAGAAAGGGGGAAATCTTCAGGAAATATATATAAAAAAAGAAAAGAGCAATTAATTCATTTTAAGGAAAACATCAAAATTATTGAAAAATCATTTTAAATTCATAAAATATTATTATGGTTTCTCTGATGCTTTTGAAATTTGATTTTCAAAAGTCCAAGATATATGTCTTACTATATCTAGATTTCTTCTCCTTCTATATCACAAATTCAAATTTGTGTTCATTTCACTCCCAAGATTATCATCATTTCCGTCCTAAAAAACAGGTCTTTGTTCATGATAATTTGGCGTATAATATGATTTCTCATCATTAGTTCCTCTGCCTTTTGAAGAATGTAATCATTATTATGGGAAACAAAGAAATTATTAACTAGAGACAGAGAGACAGACAGACAGAACATAATTGGCTAAAAGAGAACAGATACTAAAATAAGTAAAGAGGTAAAAAGAGAACAGGAAATACAAACAAAAAAAGAGAACAGAGAGATGCCTTCAATGAATTTGATTTACTTGATCCAGATGCACTGTCATAAGATGTCATAATTTGCACATGTATTTGCTGATCCATCATTAGTGATTCTTTAAATGATCATGGAGAACTAATGAGGAGTAACACTTCAGAAAAACAATACTGCAAATTCTACAAACTCTAAGCCAATAACCTTGATTTTGGTTCCTAGTAAAATATAGAGGATATTATTAAAAAGTTGGTCAGATCTTAGAAAAGGAAGGGATGACTCACATAAATCATCAATATTTCTACAGGTTAACAACAAGACCCAGCAGGAAGAGGAAGAGAAATTCCATTTAAAATATTTGCAAATAAATTAAAATATTTGGAAATGTCTCTGTCAAGAGAAACCTAGGGACTATGAATAGATTTACAAAACACTTCACACAAATAAAGATATCTAAATAATTAGAGAAATATTGATTGCTCATAGAGTAGGATGAACCAGTACAATAAAAATAATTCTGTTAATTTACTTTTTCAGTGCCATGACTATCAAACTACCAAAGAATTATTTTATAGAGGTAGGAAAGAATAATAACAAAATTCATTTAAAAGAACAAAAGATCAAGAATATCAAGTCAATTTTTTAAAACCCTTAGCTTCTGTGTATTGGCTCCTAGGTGGAAGAGTGGTAAGGGTGGGTAATGGGGGTCAAGTGACTTGCCCGGGGTCACACAGCTGGGAAGTATCTGAGGCCAGATTTGAACCTAGGACCTCTCCTCTCTAGCCTGACTCTCAATCCACTGAACTACCCACCTGCCCCTAAGTCAATTTTTTTTTATACGTGAAGAAAGGCAGCCAGCAGCAAGATTTTTCAAATCATATTACAAAGTCATAACTATCAATATAATCTGATACTAGGAAGAAATAGAATGGTGAATCAGTAGAATAGAGTAAGTATACAATACACAATAGCAAATAAACTTAGGAATCTAGTGTTTTATGAACTCCCAAATTCAAGCTTTTGGGGCCAGAACCTACCATTTGACAAAAATTGTTAGGAAAACTGGATAGTAATTTGGAAGAAACGAGGCATAGATTAATATCTCACACTGAATTCTAAGGTAAGGTCAAAATGGAAAACAATTGGTTTATACATAAAGAGTAGTGCCATAAATAAATCAGAAGAGCATGGGAAAATGTATCTCTCAGACCTATGGGTAAAGGACGAATTTATGAGTGAACAAGAGATAGGAAGGAAAACAGGAAATAAAAGGCATAATTTTCATTACCTGAAATTTAAAAGGCTTTATATAAACAAAACTAATGAAGCCTAAATTAGAAAGAAAACATGAAACTGGGGGAAACTATAATGTAAACTTCTCTGATAAAGACCTCATTGCTCAAAAAATAGAGAACTGAGCCAAACTTTATAAGAATATGGCCCATTCCCAATTGATAATTTGGAAATTTAAAATTTTTTATATATAAATTGTATATGTTTTATATGTAAAAAGGATATAAATAAGAAGTTTTCAGAAGAAAAAATCAAAGCTATTTTTAGTCACAAGGATAAAATGTGACTAAATCATTATTTATTAGGGAAATGCAAATTAAAACAACTTTAAGGTACCACCGTACAACTATCAAATTGGCTAGCATAACAAAATAAGAAAATGGCATGCTGGAGAGGAGGTGGAAAAACTGGAGATTTTTAGTTTTGGTAGAATTGTGAACTAGTTTTATCATTCTGGAAAACAATTTGGAACTATACCTAAAGGGCAATAAAATTGTGCATACCTTATACCATTACTATGGCTGTATTCTAAAGAGAGCAAAGAAAAGGAAAAATAATCTATTCATACAAAAATATTTATAGCAACTAATTGGAAAATGAGAGGGTTCCCATGATCAGGAAGAGCTGAACAAGTTGGGAACACAATTTTGATGGAGTACTATGTGCTATGAGAAATGACAAGCAGGATGATTTGAGAAAAACCTAGGAAGACATATGAATGTATGCAAAAAGTGGGCAGAGCCAGGACAACTTGAATAAAGTGACAGCAATATTTTAAAGATGACCAACTGAGAGAGATTTAGCTATTCTGTGTGGCTGTTATCCATACTACAATGTCATGGAGTCATAGGTGAGAGTTGAGTGAAAGGTGAACACCAAATATGGATGAGTAACCCTAAAAAGGACTTGGCAAGCTCTCATACCAGAGATGCTAGTACTCCCTGAACACTCGATACAACCCAATAGTAAATTCTTAATAAATACTTTTTCTACTTGTTTATCTAGCCCTAGGTCATATGTATCAAAATAGGAATTTAACCTGGATTTTTCTAACTCTGAGGTCCATTTTTATCCACTGCTTCATTTTGCTTTTCATTTAAGCAATATCAGTTTGATATCAAGTCAAAGTCATTAGGTACTAAGCTGCTGTTAGACTGGTCTTGGGCAACTTCAGAGGAGAAAGGTGGAATCAAAGAGAGGATTAGGCTCAGGAATATAGATCAAGCCCCAAATAAACCCTACTTGGAGAGAAAGAATTAAGTTATATATAAGAAAGAATTAGTCTGTTTTATATCACATCCACAGAAAACCATAGTTTCTGTTTGGATTCTCCCAAAGGTAAGGCAAATCAATGTGACATAACCTCAGGTTTCCTTATTTACTCCCCATCCACTTTTCTTTCCCTACTTGAACAATCACTTCTAGGCATGAAACACTCGGAGACAAGATGGTTCAAATTCATATACTGCTTACATGAAATAATGCTTGAGTTTTCCCGATTACAATCTGTTTTGCTATGAACCCAAATGGGATCTTTATTGGTAGAAAGTGGAGAGAGAAATCGACTAAAAATGTAAGCCTAAGTAACAATGATTCCATAAGAAGCTAACTTATTTTTTATGTGATGTTCCATGTAATAAAACCTTGGAGAATGAATCAGATAGAATTGTTGATAGCAAAGGACCTGTATGCATCCATATGAACTGAACAGTCCCTTGAAAAGACAATACACTCTATATGATTTATATTCATATCCAATGGTTATGAGGCATTCTTTTCCTGAGTCAGGTTACACCAAAAGCCCAGACATATCCTTTGAATTCTTCTTAAAACTCATCTGTTAACTGCTCTTATGAACATCTTTTAACTGCTCTATTCTTTTCCCTTAATATTTTCTAGTACAGCTGCTGTCTAACCTATTTTAGTTTTTTGATCTTATCTAAAGATTTTCTGGTTAAGGTAAAGCCCTAAAGGCTCTATTTACTTAGACCAAAAAGAGATGGAAAGTTACTGTGGTAAGGAGGCTATTTTAACCTCATGGCAGCAGGCCCTCTGTTCTTACCCAAATATTTTGTGTCAAATAGAGGATTCTAGTGTTGTTGTTTTTTTAAACCCTTAACTTCGGTGTATTGTCTCATAGGTGGAAGAGTGGTAAGGGTGGGCAATGGGGGTCAAGTGACTTGCCCAGGGTCACACAGCTGGGAAGTGGCTGAGGCTGGGTTTGAACCTAGGACCTCCTGTCTCTAGGCCTGACTCTCACTCCACTGAGCTACCCAGCTGCCCCTGTCAAATAGAAGATTCTAAGAGACAGCGTGACCTTTCTCAAGCAAAACATCACAGCCCACTCTTTCCATCTGCCTCTCTGTTTCTCTTTCTGAGTCTCTGTCTCTCACTCAGATCTCTGATGCTCTCTCTCTGTCTCTGTCTCTCTGTCTCTCTGTCTCTGTCTCTCTGTCTCTGTCTCTGTCTCTGTCTCTGTCTCTCTCTCTCTCTCTCTCTCTCTCTCTCTCTCTCTGTCTCTGTCTCTGTCTCTCTCTGTCTCTGTCTCTGTCTCTCTGTCTCTGTCTCTCTCTGTCTCTCTCTGTCTCTCTCTGTCTCTCTCTCTCTCTCTCTCTCTCTCTCCATCATATAAATGAGGAAACTGAGGCCCAGAAACAGAATTCTACTTAAAATCACCTCAGGTGAAGAATAGCCCAGATTACTAATTTAAAAATTCAAGGAACATTTATTAAGCAGCAACTATCTGCAAGGCATTGTGCTAGTTGCTGGTGATAAAAATGAAAGCAAAAAAATAAAACTGTTCTCAAGAAACTTGCATACTGCTTGTTGGAAGGGAACAAGAGGTACACAGGTAAAGTATAGGGCAGTGATGGTGAACCTATGGCACAGGTACCAAAGATAGCATGTAGCTGCCCTTCCCTCCCCCCACCCAGTTTGTTATTAGAAAGGCAGAGGGACTTGGGCAAAGCTGCTCCCTTGCTATCCACTGCACCTGATGGCCTTTTTTCACATGCCTGCCCCTCTGCCCAGTAGCACTATGAGAACACTTTCTCTCTCCCCTGTGTAAAGGGCGGGTCAGGGTATGGCACACTTGGTCTGTGG
Organism: Gracilinanus agilis; assembly: GCF_016433145.1. Classification (NCBI taxonomy): domain Eukaryota; kingdom Metazoa; phylum Chordata; class Mammalia; order Didelphimorphia; family Didelphidae; genus Gracilinanus; species Gracilinanus agilis. Next base: position 162,874,904 of record NC_058131.1, on the reverse strand, counting down.
AGGGGGGCGGAGCAGGCACAGCTCTTGGTGTGGGAGGTGGGATGGGAATGGGACCTGGCACTCTATCTCTAAAAGGTTCACCTCACTGGCATAGAGGGTAGATCATGAGAGTTATCTGATCAACCTGCTGAGCTTAGAAAGTAGTGGTCTTCTGTTCAGGATTTTTTTTCTCTAAGTATACCATCATATCATCTGCAAAGAGTGATAGTTTAATTTCCTCAATACCTACTTTAATTTCTGCAATTTCTTTTTCTTCTCTACTTGCTACAGTTAGCATTTCAAGTACAATATTAAATAGTAATGGTGATAATGGGAATCCCTGCTTCACTCCTGATCTTTTTGTGAAGGCTTATAATTCATCCCCATTGCAGATGATACTTGTTGATGATTTTAAATACTACTACTTATTATTTTGAGGAAAGGCCTATTTATTCCTATGCTTTGTAGTGTTTTCAATAGGAATGGGGATTGTATTTTGTCAAAGGTTTTTTCTGCATCTATTGAGATAATCATGTGATATCTATTAGATTGATTATTGATATGGTCAATTATGAACATTGCCTTTCTAATATTAAACCAGCCTTACATTCCTGGTATAAATCCTACCTCGTCATAGTGAATAATCCTTATGATCACTTGCTCTTGTTTCTTTGCTAATATTTTATTTAAGATTTTTGCATCTATGTTCATTAAAGTCTATGACTTTCTTTCTCTGTTTTTGGTCTTCCTATCTTAAGTATCAGTACCATATTTAGGTCATAAAAAGAATTTGGTAAGACTCCTTCTTTGCTTATTTTGTTAAATAATTTGTATAATACTGGGATTAGTTGTTCTTTAAATGTTTGATAGAATTTACATTTTGAATATTTTAATTGTATTTTTCTATAGGAATTCATGGGTATACCCAATGACAGCCTTCAGAGAATTGCAAGACATCTGCTAAAGCATGTCTTCTCCTAGAAAATAAGATCATATTAAAATCTATCTTCTGAGTTTGAAGTGATTAGCTCAGACTGGATTAAGCTATGAATTGTTTGACTTTTCATCCCTTTGTACTAGGCTTATTAAAAAAAAATAAAATAAAAAAGAGGGAGCAGCTGGGTAGCTCAGTGGATTGAGAACCAGGCCTAGAAATGGGAGGTCCTAGGTTCAAGTCTGGCCTCAGACACTTCCCAGCTGTGTGACCCTGGGCAAGTCACTTAGCCCCCATTGCCTAGCCCTTACCTCTCTTCTGCCTTGGAATACACAGTATTGACTCCCAGATGGAAGGTAAGAGTTTTTAAAATTAAAATTAAAAATTAAAAAAAAAGAATCTTCCTCACACATCTTGACTCCCTTTGCCCCTTTCTCTTTCCTAAGTACAGGTTGGACAAAAATGAGTCACTAAAATGTTCTCCTTCTCTAGGCGCCAGTCTCTTGAGAACAAACCCATCCTCAAGCAATGGGATATTTGCCTTATCTAATTGTAGACTCATGGAGCAACAGTCCCTGAAGACAGACATTGCAACAACTGAGCTTCCTCTCTTCCAAATAAGCTGAGTGAAATCATTGGCAGAAAATGAAAAAGTGTGGGTGGAAAGTTTATTAGAGATCATTAACTGAGGGTCAGACACCTTTGGTTATGATCCTTAAGTACAGGATTTCTTAAACTGGGATTAAGTTCATGGACCACCAAGTATGAATAGATTTTAGGAGGCCTATGAATATGGATGGGGAAAATTATGTCTTCTATAATTGATTTCCTTGATAACACTTTATATTTTATTTTTATTTGGGGGCAGTTAGATGGAGCAGTGGATTGAACTCTGAGCTGGTAGTCAGAAAGCCTAGAGTTCAAATAAGGCCTTAGACACTTATGGACTGTATAACTTTGGACGAGTGTAAAAAATAAAATGAATATAAAAAAGGTAATTTAAAAATATATTTTTTTAAGATTTGTTAGTAGTCATTAGAAAATGAAGCCACGTTCCATGCTAGCTAAGGCTGCTTAAAAAGCACACTCTTCCCAGCTCTCACCATGATGGATAGGTAGCAAAGAGGAAGTAAAACTCCAGCCCCTCAGTTTTATCCCTCTATCTATGTCATTGCATAAGGACAGGAAGCCAGTGTGCTCATGGGAAATGTAGTTTAAGGACCCCAATACTTCCAATAACACACAAGTCACTTCATTCTATTTGCCTCATTTTCTTCATCCATAAGATGAGCTGGAGAATGAAATGGGAAATTCTTCCAATATCTTTGCCTAGGAAACCCCAAATAGTTCAACCAAGAGTTGGACATAAAAAACAACTGAACAACAAAAATATTTTATTTTATGTATTTTAAATTTTGCTTCTAAGATGGAGTTAATAGGCTTGACTAGACTGACAAAGGTGGTGACACAAATAGAGATTAAGAAATCCTGCTCTAGTCACACTTTCTAGATTGTCTATCACGAGATTTCCTGTTGAGGTCTCTTCTGTTTCTGGTCTCACAGAAAAATGATGCTGGAGGGTATGTTATGAACTTAAATCTAAGAAATGAAAAATTCTGACTAGGAAATCAGGATTGGGTGTTCTGTGCTTCCTCTGGTAATCTTTGTTATTAAGTGATGGTAGTAGACTATAACATCTCAGTACACCTAGACATGTTCAGTTCTTGTATCAAAAATGTTTTTGCTTGTAGTCGCTACTAATTATATTGGGAACATTTTGAGTTCCCCCTACCAATAAGAGTCAATCTAATTTAGGATTCTGACTTAAGTGCTTTTAGGAGCAACTGACTTCTTCCAACTCTGATACTCGGTGCTCTCCATGTCACTAAATGGCCAAACATGCTTGATTTAGATGTTCTGCTGATATCCAATAACATGTGGGAAAGTTGGATTCATACCCTGGCTATACCACTGGTCTTGGAGAAGTCACTTTTTAAAAAAATTTTTTTATTTTGACTTCCCTTGCCTCCTTTGTAAAATCAAGGGATTAGACTCAGTGGTATCCTACGCTCCTCTCTATCTCTAACATTCAGATACTCTAAATGAGCCATCCTAGACTGTGCTTCTCCCCAAGTCCTCCCAAGTGTGCCTTACTACCCCAAAGTTTCTCTGTGCCAATGCTGACCCAGACAGTCTACCCTACCATCTTATTTTAACAATTAAACATCCAGTCACCACATCACACCCACGTCTCATGTGAACTTGAATCTATTTGTTTCTTCCCTGGGAAAGTGTACTTAAGCAGATCTATTTTCCTTATGTGTGCTAGCATATCATTCAAATATGCTCTGAGAAAGTGTTTTCCTTTGACAAAGAAAAGAATGGATTACCCTTTTGCCTCGAATATTTACTCTGAAATAAATTCCAAAGATTTTCAAGTTGGGTCTAATGTAATGATTCCTACATTGAGAGAAAAGGAAATGAAGGCCTTCTAGAATTCACCCACAAATGGCAAAATAAATCTGTAATAGATTCACAGGTTTAATCATGTTATGTCAGTGAACATTTACTTAGCAGATACTATGTGTTAAGTTCTGGGGATATAAATAAATGCAAAACATTGGTTCCTTCTCTGAAGGAGCTCTCATTCTAATAGGAGAGATAATTATGTACATAAAAATTATGAAAAGAGTAAATGGAAGATAATTTGAAAGAGGGAGGCAGTAACAAACTAAAGCAACAAAGGGAGAGGTGTGGAGGGACTAGAAAAGACGTCATACAGAAGGTAGGACTTGACCTGAATTTTGAAGTTAGGTGATAGAGGGGAGGACATAGGACATTCCAGGAATGGAATGGCCCATACTAAATGATTTGGAATCAGGAGATGGAAGAACATAAAGTAGGTCATTGAAATGGGATATAGAGAACATAAAGGAAAGTAAAATGTAAGTAAGGAGACTTGAAAGATAGAAGGAAGCAGGAGTGGTTAAGTAGCACAATGGGTGGGCACAAAGTCTGGAGTAGGGAAGATTGTTCATATCTGGTCTCAGACATTTCTTAACTGTGTGACCCTGGGCAAGTCACTTAACCCCAATTGCCTACTCCTTGCCACTCTTCTGTCTTAGAACTGACACTAAGACAGAAGGTAAGAATTTTTAAAAGAAAGAAAGAAAAGTAGGAAAGGACTAGGTCATGAAGGACTTTAAATGCAAAAAAGATTTTATAGTTGAACCCCTTCACACTGATTGAGTTAGAAGGCGACAAATCATATTTTTGTGTTAGTAAAATTACTTAGGCAGCCCAGTGGAGGATGTATTGGAAGGAAATTTGAGACAAGGAGAGGAACCAAAAGGCCACTGCAATATTTCAGGGTGGTTAGATCCAGCAATACCATTGCTGGGTCTATTTTCCAAGGACATTAGGGGAAAAGGAAAAGAACCTATATGTTCCCAAATATTTAGAGCAGTTCTCTTTGTGGTGGCAAAGAACTGGAAATTGAAGGAATGTCCATTAATTGGAGAATGACTGAACAAATTGCAGTATATGTTATGATGGAATACTATTGCACCATAAGAAACAATGAGCAGATTAATTTTTTAAAAGCTTGGAAAGCCTACATGAAATGATGAAGAATGAAATGAGTAGAATTAAAGGAGCATTATATACAGCTACAAAATTAATATTTGAAGAATAACTTGTAAATGTCCTCCTCCAGAAAAAATGGATAAATAGAAATATGAAAGACAACATATATATATATATATATATGTACACACACATATATAT
>NC_058131.1:162850435-162870134 GCF_016433145.1 Gracilinanus agilis | reverse complement strand
AATAAGAGAGGTAGAGAATAATTGGGGGGAAAATGAGAGTGATAAAGGGAAATCATGAAAAAAAGTTAATAGCTCAGTAAAGAAAGTATAAAAAATAGTGAAGAAAATAAAACCTTAAAAAAGAGAATAGTCCAATTGGTAAAAGAGGTGCAAAAATTAACTGAAGAGAACTTTTTAAGAGGCAAAATTGACCATACAGAAAAAAAAGATACAAAAATTAATTGAGGAAAAAAACTCTCTAAAAGTAGAGTTGGCTAGAGATGGAAGAACTTGGGTTCAAATCTGTCTGGTGTGACTTTAAGCAAGTCACTTAACTTCCATTTCCCATCCCTTACTACTCTTCTGCCTTGGAACCAATACACAGTATTGATTCTAAGATGGAAGGCAAGGGTTAAAAAAAATTGGCCAAATGAGAAAGGAAGTACAAAAGCTCACTCAGGAAAATAATGTATTAAAAATTCGAATATGGCAAGTGCAAGTTAATGGCTCCTTGAGACAGAAAGAAACAATCAAACAAAATCAAAAGAATGAAAATAGAAGCAAATATGAAATAGCTTATTAGGTAAAAAACTGACTTGGAAAATAAATCCAGGAAAGATTATCTAAGCCATAATCAGAAAAAAAATCTTAGACATCATTTTTTGAGAAATTATCAAGGAAAACTACCGTGATATTCTAGAATCAGAGGGTAAAATAGAAATTAAAAGAATCCAATCATAACTTCTGAAAGAGATTCCAAAGGGATAACTCCAAGGAATATTATAGTCAAATTCCAGAACTCTTAGGTCAAGGAGAAAATATTGCAAACAGCCAAAAAGAAACAATTCACATATTGTGGAACCACAGTCAGGATAACCCAAGACATAATAGCTTCTACATTAAAGGATGAGGGGACCTGTAATATGATATTCCAGAGGCCAAAAGAGCTAGAACTTTAAGTAAGAATCACTTATCCAGATAAAATAAGAATAATTCTTCAGGGGAAAAATGTATATTCAATGACATAGAAAACTTTCAAACTTTCAGACCAGAGCTGAATCATAAATCTGATTCTCAAATACAAGAATCAAGAAAAGCAAAAAAGGTAAACAGGAAAGAGAAATCAAAAGACATTCAATAAGGTTAAATTGTGTACATATTTACATGGGAAGATGATTCTTGTAATTCCTAAGAACTTTGTCCTTATTAGGACACTTAGAGGAAGTATACATAGACAGAGGACAAAGATGTAAGTTGAATATGATAGGATGATATGTAAAAAAAAGTAAGATTAAGACCTAAGAAAGAGGAATGCATTGGAAGAAGGAAGAAGGGAAAAATAGAAATGTTATATTATCACATATAAGAAAGAGATGAATGAACTTTTACAGGGGAGGGGGCATTGAGAGGGAAGCACTTGAACCTTACTTTCATTGGAATTGGTTCAAAGAGAGAAGAACATACACAATCAATTATGTACAGAAATATATCTTACTCTACAGTGTAAAAAGTGGATTTGGGAAATGTATAAAACTACATTTCCCGTGATCCAACATGGTCCAACTGGTTTCCGTTTCCGACGTCTTGACGCAGGGGAGCGCTTAAATCTCGTGGGTTAGGAGGGAGTGGTCTCTTTGGCGAGTAGGGCTTCCAGGAAATGGGAGACTGTATGGAGGCGGCAGTTTTGAATGCTTACAAGCGCGTGGTCTAATGATTTTATCTATCAACATGGCTTTAATTAAAATACTAATATATATTATTATACCAGCCTTTATCATTTTTCATATTTACAATTTGGCGAACCAGAAGGTCGAAATTCGAACTCTCAATTTTCTAGATAGCCTAAGAAGAAGCCATGCGGCTCTGGGACCCGGAGTCTCAGAAGCGACTTTTTTCCTTGCCCAGTCCTCTCCCGATTTTCCCCAGCCTAGAGGCTGTTTCACGGGGAAGAGAGACAATGGTTTTAATTGCCGCTGGGCTGCTAATTATTTTGCTCAATGCCCCGGGCCTGGTGGCCCTTGCTGGCTCTGATAGAATCCCGGAGCCCAGCCAGACTGTCTCTGACTGATCTCCATTCCTGCCGCTGATGCTGCTGATGCTGCTGATCCTGACCACTTCCACTTCAACCCCGAGCTCCAGAACCTGAGATTTCCGGGAAGGAACCCAGTCCTGCTGCCTTTGCCGAGATCGAGACCTCCAGAGACTGCTTCAGCTCTGACACAAACCATTTGGGTATATTCCCCTTTCTCTCTACTTTCTTATAGGAGACATTCTAGCCTTCCACGTGTTTCTCTACAGACCTAATTTAGCCACCCACACAAGCTCTACAGGTGGGATTTTCTACAATGACCCGACACCACGTGGACCTAGCGTTTACCCTAAATGTGGCCGAATGTCAGACTTGCTTGTGATTAAAAACTGAACACAGGGGAGAAATATTCACCCCCATAACTGCTCAGAACTTTGAACTTTAAAAAAAAAAAAAACCCTTAAACTCAGCAGAACTCAATCAAAAGAACCTTAAATTGAAATCAGGGGTGAACTTTTAAAAACCTCGGAATTGAATGAGCTTTATTTCTGTTTTTAAAAAGACTGTATCTTACTGTATATAGTTAATTACTTTTGTAAATTAATCTTGCTTATTTCGTTGATTTTCCTGTTGCACTGAATCATTTTACGCTAATGAAGTTTCTGCTTATGATGTTATTATATTTACTAATTTACTTAAAGCTTACTGTATCAAAAACAATGCGGTTATATGTACCACCTATGAACATCTTATAGAGCACATGTTTTTAAAATTTATTCTGCCTTGGTAATTGCAAAGAACCTTGAAAGTTTCCATGCTTTAAATATTACCTTGTAATTTTACAAGAGATCTTTTTTAACTTTTACTTTAAATCCTTAAGAATTGTTGTCTTAAAGGATAAAGCTTTTATATATTTTATTATAAGAGATATTATTGCCTTAAATGGGTAGAAGCATTTCCTACCCAGGATTTTTTTAAATACAGAGAGTCAAGGAGCTCCTGTATACTCTTATCCAGAAGGTTTCTTTTTTAAATATCACATTTCGCTATGGAAGCAATAACAGCATTTGCCAAGGGTTACAGGTTGTAACAAGTATATGATTTTGAACATCACTGTTTATTGTTTTAAAATGTGCTATTGGAAATAATGGTACTCTATTTGAATGTGCATTGTGAATCTGCTATTTTGTAAAACCCACTTTCTCTCACAGAAAGTCTCATTTTTGGGTAACATAACCCTTCTAGTTCTAAGCTATATATATATTTTTGAATTTTTAAAACATTTTTTTAATGAGAGCAATTGATTTTTCCTTTTTATCATCTTGTACTGGAAGTACATATATAATCATTATTTATCTTTTTTCTGATTCTACAGCAAATACCTGAGCCTATAGGACTGTGATTAAATGCCTCTCTGATTCCAGAAGGGAATATGAAAGCCATTAATAGTGCTAAAGAAAGCACATGGTCAGAGACTTGACTGACTAAGATCTGCAAAATAGCAGTTCTATGCCAATACATTAGGGCTTGAAATTGGGTTTGAGTCCTGGAGTCCCAGTCTTTTCTAAAACTTTAGAGGACGTGGGTCCCCTCGACTTAGATTCCTAGAAAGCACCTAAGATTGGTTATTTACTTGGCTCACTTCCCTAAAAAGCTGATGATAAGTCAGATCAGAGAGAGACATTTTCCTTAAGTCCTGGCCCTGAATGGGTAATTGCACACTGTTGAATTCACTTTAATTAGACCTTCATTCAAAGGTCTAAGTTTATTTTCCCTAGATTTTTTTGCACATTTTACATTTCATTTCACAAGTTAATTTTTCATCTTTTTTCTTGAATTCTATTCTTTGTATTTTGTCATCCTTACCTGACCTGAGATACCCTTTTTTAGAAAAAAGGTGTGTTTAAGAATTACCTCACGGGGATATCTGTTAAGTTTTTAAAATTCGATAATGTGAAAATATATATTTATTTAACTCTTTTAGGAGTAATTTCACGGGGAATTATATAAAATCTTAGAAGAAAATGTATGTTTTGTAATCTATAATGTAAAGTTTAAATTCTTTTGAGAATAATTTCAGGATAAGGATCTTGCCATCTCCCCAGAATCCAGATGACGAACTTGTTTTGGTGAAGACACCATGAAGATGTCTGAAAAGCCTTCACTGTACCATGAAGACCAAAAATTGAACTTTGGGGTGCAGTTGATTGAACTATGGGGAGTTGAAATTGAGTTGTATGTATTGTTTTAAATTGTACACTGTTGTGCCAGTGGGGGACAGCCCCCCAAATTGGTTTTTTGTCAATGCGTCTAATTTTAACCATTTGTTCATCTATTTCTTTATCCCAAAATTCCTGAAAAAATTAGAAGCTGTTATTTTTACAGGTCCAGCGAAGAAAAAAGGACTAACCTTTTTTTTTGCCGGACCTCACGGGGAATTGTAAAAAGTGGATTTGGGAAATGTATAAAACTACATTTCCCGTGATCCAACATGGTCCAACTGGTTTCCGTTTCCGACGTCTTGACGCAGGGGAGCGCTTAAATCTCGTGGGTTAGGAGGGAGTGGTCTCTTTGGCGAGTAGGGCTTCCAGGAAATGGGAGACTGTATGGAGGCGGCAGTTTTGAATGCTTACAAGCGCGTGGTCTAATGATTTTATCTATCAACATGGCTTTAATTAAAATACTAATATATATTATTATACCAGCCTTTATCATTTTTCATATTTACAACAGGAAAGTAGGAAGGGAAGTAGATAAGAAAAGGGGAGTGGGACCATTAGAAAATAGATCAAGTTGGGGAATGTGGTGATTAAAAACTAAAGGGGCAGAAATGGAATGCAGAATAATAAACAGAAATCATATTGACTCAAAATGTTTTACAAATCTAATAAAGTCTCAGGTTTCAAATACATAGAGAAATGAGTTGAAAATAAAAGAACAGACCCAATTGATGAATGTCAAAGGATAGGAACAGACAGTTTTCAAAGTAATTAAAGCTCTCTATAGTCATTCAAAAAATGCTCTAAATCACTATTAAATGGAGAAATGCAAATTTAAACAACCCTGAGGTACCACCCCACACCTATCTGAGGCTCTTAGTAAAGAAAAATGACAAAGGTTGATGGGGATGCTGGAAAACTGAAATACTGTTGGGGAACTTGTGAACTGATTCAACAATTCTGGAGAGCAATTTGGACCTAATTCCCAAAGGGCCATAAAATAATACATCCTTTGATCCAGCAATTCCATTGCTAGGTTTATATCCCAAATAGACAAAAAAGGGGGGGGGGACAACATATATGTACAAAAATATTTAAGCAATTCTTTTTAGAGAGGCAAAGAAATTAAAAGTGAGATGATACCCATGTATTGGGGAATGGCAGAGTAAGTTAAAATATATTATTGTAATGGAATTTACTATTGTGCTGTAAGAAATCACAAGCAGGAAGAGCTCAGAAAAACCTGGAAAGACTTACACGAACTGAAGTAGAGGGACATGAGCAGTGACAAGAATACTATACAATGAACAACTGTAAATAGCAGCTATTCTCAGCAATACAATGATCCAAAATAATCTCAAAGAACTTATGATAAAAAAAAATGCCATCTGAGGGGCAGTTGGGTAGCTCAGTAGACTGAGAGCCAGGACTAGATATGGGAGATCCTAGGTTCAAATCTGGCCTCAGACACTTCCTATCTGTTTGACCTGGGCAAGTCTCTTAACCCCCATAGCCTTTACCATTCTTCTGCCTTAGAATCAATACGTAATATTGATTCTAAGACAGAAAGTAAGGGTTTTTTTAAATGCCATCTGCTTCTAGATAAAGAACTGATTGAGTCTGAATTCCATACCAAAGCAAAATTTTTTCATTAAAAAATGTTTTTGTTAAGTTTCCTTCCACAAAAGAATTAATATGAAAAAAAATGTTTTACATGACTGCACATGTAAAAACTATATAAACCATCTCAGCAGAGGGTTTGAGGAAGGGAGGGAGAGAATTCAAGATTCAAAATTCTTTAAGAAATATTAGAAACTGTTTTTACATCTAATTGTGGGAGAGGAATTAAATAATCAAAAATTTAAGAAATAACTCCCCCCCCCAAAATATTTCAAGGGTAGAGTGATGATTACTTATAAAGTAGTAGGGTCAAATCCAGATAGAATGGGGCTAATAAAGCTTAAGAATTGGCTCAGAATAATGGTTTTAAATATATACAATATGTAGGATTACTAGAAATCATTTGCATTGTAAAAATTACAGACATATATTTTAGAGTTCATACTTCCTGAATTAAGAATCTTTGCTCTAAGCAATTGGGAGCAACTGAATGCTTTCAGCAAAAGAATGACATACTCAGAGCTGCAAATTAGAAAGAGTACTTTCTTAGACATAGAAAGATAGGATGGAGAAGTAAGACACCAGAGGCAAAAGGTTAAGCAGTAGGCCATTATGATAATACAGGTAAAAAAAAATCAAAAGGGATAGAATTAGAGACTTCATAAACAGAGAGGAAGGAATGGGTGGGAAAGACATCATAGAGATAGAATTGGAGGGACTTGAAAATTAACTGTATGTAGGGAATAAAGGAGAGAAGAATTGGTGATTATTCGTGAGATTCAGTCCTTCATCTCTCCTTGCGTTGTAGTCTCCTCCACTTTGGCATCTCAAACTTGATTTGTCCAAAACAAAACTTATTACTTTCAACCTCAATCCCTCATTCTTCTCTATGTCTGTTAAAGACATCATCTTTTTGTAAATTCAAGTACATAATCTCAGAGTCATCTTTTACTCATTATTCTCCTTCATTCTCTATATCTAAATCAATTGCCAAGTTCCCTTAATTCTACCGCCAACGTTTTATTCATCTGTTCCCTCCTCTCCACTCATCCCACAAACACTCTAATTCAGGACTTCACCTCTTGTCTAGACAATCATAATAGCTTTCTAATTGAGCATTCTTTATTCAGCCTCTTCCCTATTCAGTACTTGGCATAGTATCTAACAGAATGTTCATAATAAATGGACATTTATTGAATTCAATTCACTTGATGCTCCAGTTTGGGAACTTGGGTGTCTGAGAAGATAATGGCACCTTCAACAAATATTCAGTAGTTTAGGGGAAAAGAACTTTAGGGTTAAAGATGCTGTATTCAGTTTTGGACACTTTGAGACTGATATAAAACAGGACTTAGATAGCTAGTGGTACTGTGGAATTAGGAGTAGATATATATGTATGGAAGCTGTTGATAGAAGTCATATCCAAAGCCAGGTAGTAGAGAGGTGTGTAAATAAAAGAAAATGGGTCCCATGACAAAGACTCATAAGACGTCTATATTTAAGGATTGGAAAGAGGAAGAAACATCACCAAAGGACACAAAGGAATAGTAGTGCAAATAGGAAGAAACAACAGAGAATGGTGTCATGGAAGTTAAAGGAAGAGAAAATATCCAGAAGGAGGATAAGGTCAATAGTGTCAAATGCTTCTAAAAAGATAAAGGTGAATTGGCACTGAAAGCCATTAAATTTAGCAGAGATTATTGGTCACCTCAGAGAAAAATTTTTACTGTAATTTTACATTGTAAAATTACTTCCAAGATTTACAAAGCATATTATTTATAACAACATTGTGAGGTAGGCTGTGGAAGTTTTATTATCATTATTTTAAAGAAAACTGAGCTTCAGGGAAGTCAATCTTGCTCAAGCTCACACAACAAGTTAGCTCAGAGTGAGATCTCCTGTTTTATCATTTGAATTAACTAGGAAGACCTAGTCTAATGAAGAGAAAACTCAAGAGGGACCTGATAGATGATTTCAAGTATTTTAAGGACTGTCCTAAGGAGGAGGGATTAAACTTGTTCAGTTTGGCTCCAGAAGGCAGAACCAGGACTACTGGATGAAATACAAAGAGACAAATTTAGGTTCCACATCAGAAAAAAATTGTCATCAATGAGAGTTGTCCAAAAATACAATGGACTTCCTTGAGAAGTAGTGGGTGTCTTTCTCATTGGAGTTTTTAAGCTAAAGTTTTTGGAAAACCACTTTGAGGATACATTATACTAGGAGGTCTCCTGTTGGGTCTGGGTTAGACTAGATGACTACTGAGGTCCCTTGAATTTAAAATTCTGGGATTATAATTTCCTAATAAGATGTGCTCTGGAACTTGTTATACCAATTAGTATCTCTTATTCAATGAGGAGATCTGGTAGGACTTTGATAGTCACCAAGTATGAAGAGATTATCAGACATAGCCCCTATCCTCATAGGAGCTTTAGCTTCCTAGGCTTAATTTGTATTTTATCTTCTAGGCAGCACAGAGGTACAGAAGACTTGCAATAGAGGAGTGGTACATTCAGCAATCATTTTTTACAGATAAGGAAACTAAGAAAGACTCAATGACTTGCCTATCATCACATATTATAGAGCTAGAATTGGAGGGACTTGAAAATTAACTGTATGTAGGGAATAAAAGATAAAGAAGAATTGGTGATTAATCCTGAAATTCAGTCCTTCATCTCTCCTTGCATAGTGGTCAGCTCTACAAGTGGGTTGGAGGATCAAACAAGATAACATCACACAGCTAAGAAGTGTCTGTGGCAGGATTTGAACTCATGTCATCCTGATTCCCACTGAGCTACTTAACTGCTGAGGTATAAAGGGCATTTCTACTTCACGTACTCAAGTCAATTCAATGAACAATTATTATGTGTCAACTGTAAATGAGGCATTGTGTTAGGAATATAAAGACAAAACCAGAATTTTTTCTGACCCCACTGAATTTGCATTCCACAGAGAGGAAGCCAAAGAGAAACAGGGCGAATAATTACAAAGTACAGTGCAAATGTATCAGTCACAGTTGATCACTCTTTGCTACTGTATACACTCTCCTCTCTGGTTTTCATAACATTTTTCTCTCTGGTCCAATCTTCCTTCTACATGTTGGTCTCCCCTGTTTGAGTTTCATCAATCTCCTTCTATCATTAACCTTGGATGTCTCCCAAAGATCTGTACTAGTCCCTCTTCTTTTCCCTTTCAAATCCTCTCTTGGTCGTTTTATTAGCTCCCATGAGTTCAGATGTCCTATCTATACAGATGAGTTCCAGTTCAACTCTATTCCACTATCAACAATTGCTTATGGGACGTTGCCACTTGAATGCCCTATAAGCATCATCTCAAACTCAACATAGCCAGAAGAGAATTCATTATCCTCCTCCTGAAACCCCTGCTCAAAATGCTCTTTCTGTTTGGGCACCTCTATTCTTCTAGTTACCCAGGTACCCAATCTTGAAGTCATTCCCTACTCTCGCTCACCTCTCATATCCAATAAGGTACGTGTCTTGTCTATTCTACTTCCACAAGACATATTTCATCTATTCCCTAATCTCCACCTACTTTATTTTGGCCCTCAGCAGTTCTTTCCTATTTAATTGCAATAGCTTCCTAATGAATCTCTCTACTTCCAGTCTCTCCTTTCTGCAGTTGATTTTGTATCCAATTGTCAATATAAGCTTCCTCAAACTCAAGTTTGAGCAGGCCATTTTCCTGCTCAAGAAAGTCCAGTAGCCTTTGCTTTTATAAAACACAATCTCCTTAGTTTGGCATTCATAATTCTTTACAAGTTGGCTCCAATCCACCTTGCCAGACTTTCTGTACATTATCTATATTCGCACACTCTATCGTGAAACCGGACTGCTAAATTTACCACTCCAGAGCTTGGCACTTTATCTCCTTTTTTGTGCCTTTGGTTTAGAAGGTCTGCAGTGCCTGGACTTCACTCTCTCCTCACTACTGCCTTTTTACAATCCCTAGAACTTATGGGAAGCCTTTCTTTACCCTCTTAAATCTTGCCCCTTCTCTCCTCATGTTACCTTGTATATTCTTATCTGTTTACACACACGCATGCACATAAATATTAAGTTCTTAGAGGATAGTGAATACTTTTTGCTTTGTCTCTGTATATCCAGGGTCTAGCAAAGTACTTTGGACATAGCATATGTTTGAAAAAAGTTTGTTGGATTGGGGGCAGGTAGGTGGCTCAGCGGATAGAGAGCCAGGCTTAGAGATGGGAGGTGTTGGGTTCAAATTTGACCTCATATATGTCCTAGCTGTGTGACCTTGGGCAAATCACTTAACCCCAACTGTCTAGCCCTTACCATTCTTCTGCCTTGGGGCCAATGCTTAGTATTGATTCTAAGACAGAAAGTAAGATTTGGGTTTTTTTGTTTTTTTTAAAAACATATTGAATTGGATTAAAAGGCATTTTGAAGGAGGAAAAAGCACTAACATGGAAATTTCAAATAAAGTTTTTTGGACAAGATGGCAACTAAACTGAATCTTTTTTTTAATCTTTATATTCCTCCCTAACTGTGTCACCCTGGACAAGTCACTTAACCCCAATTGCCACCCTTCTCTTCTGCTCTGGAACTTTTACTTTGTATTGATTTTAAGATAGAAGGTGAACCCTTAGCTTCCATCTAAGAATCAATACTATATATGAATTCCAAAGCAGAAGACAGGCAAGGGCTAGGCAATTGGGGTTAAGTGTCTTGCCCAGGGTCACAAAGCTAGGGATACCTAAATGAGTCTTAAAGGAAAATAAGGATACTTAGAGGCCACCTCTGAAAGTGTAGAGATAATAGATGGAAGGAGGGGAAGAAATATTTATTAAGCACTTATTATGTGCCAGGCAGTCGGCTAAGTGTTTTACAAATATTAAAACAGTTGTTTGAGTTGATGGTGAGATCTAATGCATGATTCTCCTTAAAGGAGGCTGAGATGGAGTAAAAATTAAGGGCATAAAAATTAAAGATGCTAACATATTGGGAAGCCAAGGTATTCAAGGGGACATCAACACATATACAGAATTTCCCAAATATACTGGCACATATTGATTTGGAAAGAAAAGCCATGATCCAGTTTCTAAACTCCTTGAGAAAGGAGGAATAGTTTCCTGAAATCTAGTTGTTTATAGCAACAAAGATCTAGACTAAGTGATATAGATGGCATGAATGTTGGAGGAGAGATTATGGAGTGACGGTGATAGAAACTGGAAGTAGGAATGGAGAAAAAGGCATATGTCTATCTCTGTCCTCCTAGCTCAGTGGGTTTGGGGTATAAAATAGAAGGAATATCCAGTACCATAGTAAGTAGTGAGAAGTGAGATGTTATAGACAGAACCAGATTTGAGTTCTAAGATAAAAGGCAATTTGTTTTGAATACCACCAGACTTCAGAGGACACAATATGAAAATAAAGCAAAGGAGGATATGGACTGAGGATCAGAAGCATATTTTAAAAATCCATGTTTTTACTTTCCCTAGACATATTATAAAATACAATTTCTCCAGGCTAAAATCCTTTCCAGATTTCTGTTTAGGAAAGGGGGAAGAAAAACACCTGAGACCCTTCTTTGAACTGAAATAAGGATGATGACTAAATTTTACTATTGTCTAGGTCAGTGATGGGCAAACTTTTTAAAGAGGGGGCCAAAGGGAAGGAAATGCTCATCTGTCAGTCTGTTTCTAAGGCAATTCTTTCAAAGTTTCATTGTATTGTAACCTACTCATTGTATTCATCAGATTAGGAATAATGTCTCTCAGGCCAATAGAATATTTCAGAGAGCCACATCTGGCCCGAGGGCTGTAGTTTGCCTGTCACTAGTCTAAATGGAATCACTGCCTTCCTATCCACCTGTAGTGACTGATGCCATGACCCATTTGGAAATAGTGTTTTCTCTTTTGAAATTTGGAAATAGTGTTTTCTCTTTTGAAACTCAAAGATAAACTATTGACCATAGAAAAGAACTCAAGGAGAAGTAGTTCAGAAAAGAACTGAGTAGTGAATATTGCTTTTGTTTTTCAGTTCTGTGTGGCTCTTCAACATCCCGTTTGGGTTTTCTTGGCAAAGGTATTGGAGTATGCCTTTCTCTTCTCCAGCTTGTTTTACAGATAAGGAAACCGAGGCAAACAGGATAAACTGTATTGTCCAGGGTCACTCAGCTAGTAAGTGTTTGAGGCCACATTTAAACTCATGTTTTCCTGACTCCAGGCCCAGTGCTCTATCTATTATGAACTTGTCCAAGATTTTTATAAATATCACTTTACATTACATTTTTTTAAATCTTGGGGCAGTCATGTTGAAGGGCATTAGACCAGTTTTGAATATTTCTCTCAAAGCTAGAAATAACTTGGATATAGATTAATGATAACTTCAATAAAATTGTTTCTTGAGCCTAAATTGCAGAGTAGTATAATACTTTTAACATTTATTCTTCGAAAAATGGGGGGAGGGACAGCTATGGCTTCAGTGGATAGAGAGCCAAGCCTGGAGGTGGGAGGTCTTAGGCTCAAATCTGGCCTCAGACACTTCCTCAACAATATCAGAATGGCATCTCTCTCTGTCTCCTATTTCTGTCTGTCTCTATGTCCCTCTTTGTCTGTCTTTCATCTCTGTATTCCTGTCTCTCTCTGTCACTGGTTCACCTTCCATTCTACCTCCACATTGGTTGCCTGACCCCCTGGGGACAACTTCATGCTGCGGTCTTTTTCCTGACTAACAAATCTCTCTTTAGAACCTCCAAATCATAAAAAAGCCCAGAAATGCTGATCTCATTCTCCACTTCCAGCTCATCCTCCAGTTTGTTCCATCTCAGCACACTGTGGTACTCCTACACTATTCCCATGTGGTTATGGCTTCTCCTCCCCCCCTCTTCAGTTCTTCCTTATGTTTGATCTTTGGCTATTAGAATTTAAGTTCCTTGAGAATAGGAATTACCTTTATTTCTAATTTTTGTATTCTCCGCACTTAGCACAGTGTCTGGTATATAAGAAGCACTTAATAAATGTGGACTGACTGACTTAGTTCAAGTCTTACATGGAGCACATACTGGTTATCTTTTAGTAGACTATGAATCTCTCTAGGAATAGAAATTGCAGAGAAGGTGGCAATCTACATCCCTTAGCACAATGCCTGGCACAGAGTAGGTACTTAATAATGACTTGTCATCTTGATTTGAAAGCAAGTAGAATACAGTTTCATGGATTTCAAGAGATCAAAGGATCTTCAAAAGTTATGCTGAGGGGCAGCTGGGTAGCTCAATGGATTGAGAGTCAGGACTAGAGACGGGAGGTCCTAGGTTCAAATCTGGCCTCAGACACTTCCCAGCTGTGTGACCCTGGGCAAGTCATTTGACCCCCATTGCCTACCCTTACCACTCTTCTGCCTTGGAGCCAATACATACTATTGACTCCAAGATGGAAGGTAAGGTTTTAAAAAAAAAAGTTATGCTGAAACCCAGAAAACTTCAGACTTGTCCAAGTGACCAAACAGAGAAGGACAACAACTTATTAGGGAATTTTGGGTCAGGTATTAATTAATATGGCTCCTTGTCTTCCGGGAGTCCTTTTAATTCTCCAATTCTGAATTCCAGTGACTGAAACAGTCCTCACTCTGTCCACCAATCAGGAATATGGCATAGGATGATTTGGACAATTGGTTGTGTGCCCAAGAGAAATCCCTACTGGTCATTTTCCTACATTCCAGGCTCATTGACCTTATCTTGCATCTATTACAAAAAGTGTGGAGTAAGTTTAGGCATGGATCTTGCAAGAGTGATTTGGGGATTAATGAGTTTCTCCCAGAGGCAATAAGCAGGATGTCATACTTTGACACACAAAGGAAGTACAGAGGAAATTGCAAACAATGTCTTCTGTTTGAAATAGCTGGTTGCAAAATTTGTGGTTAGTTTTATTTAATTAGCCAGGGAGAAGTAAGCCCAAAGCTGATGCCAAAATGATCAGGGTGTTGATCTAAGCACTAATCCCAACTGCCTCTGTCTAGAGATCAGCATGGTGGCTTTCAAAACCAAATGTACATAAGGGGCAGGAGGAGGGGGTTCATCATATAAGACACGAAGGTGGAAGGCTTGGGAATTGAAACAAAACAGTTGAATTGTTCCCTGGAAGCTTCCTCCCACAGCAGAATTTAAATAGAGTAGCCCAAGGTTCAGACTAGTATAGTGGGGGAACCATTAAACTAGGAGTCAAGAGATTATGGTGCCATGGGACAAGCAGTAGAGAGTCATGATTTTAGAGTCAGAGGATAGAAGTTCAAATACTGTCGCTCACTTCCTGGGTAATAGTAAATCATGTCAGCTTTCTTGGCCTGGGTTTCTTCATCTTAAAATATGAGCAGAACTATGTGACCTGTAGGATCCCTTCCACCTCTAGAGCTATGATTTAGGTTCAAGTACCAGCTCTGCCACAAATAACTAGCCAAGAGGTCTTGGACAAGTCTGAACTTCTCTGAGTTTCAGCATAATTTTTGAAGATACTTTGATTTCTTGAAATCCAGGAGACTGTATTCTACTTGCTTTCAAATCAAGATGACAAGAATTTTTTAAGTACCTGCTTTGTGCCAGGCATTGTGCTAAGGGATGGTAATATAAAGAAAAACAAAAGACAGTCCCTGTCCTCAAGAAGTTTACAGTCTAATGGGGAAGAAGACAACATGCAAACACTTATATTCAAATAAGATAAAGGTTAAAAAGGAAATAAACTCAAAGTGAAGACAATGACTTTGTCCTTCAAATCATCTACTGTTTGCTATGCACAGAGTAGATGTTTAGTAAATAGTTGACATAAATTAGATTTTAACATGGGCAGCAAAGTGGCACAGTGGGTAAAGTGTTGGGCCTGAGTTAGGAAGATTCATTTTCCTGAATTTAAATCTAGCCCCAGACATTGGATTGTGTCTAGGTCTGTGACCCTGGGCAAGTCATTTAACCATCTCCATTTTCTCATCTGTGAAATGAGATGGAGAAGAAAACCACTCCAGTATCTCTGCCAATAAAGCCCCATATGGGGTCACAAAGTTTCAGACATGACCGAAAAATTATTCAACAACATTTTAAAAGATTTACAATTCTTTTTTTTAAAACCCTTGTACTTCGGTGTATTGTCTTATAGATGGAAGATTGGTAAGGGTGGGCAATGGGGGTCAAGTGACTTGCCCAGGGTCACACAGCTGGGAAGTGGCTGAGGCCGGGTTTGAACCGATTTACAATTCTTTTGCAGACTTTCATCTCAAAACTTTTAAGTTTTTAATGTAGAAGCTCCCCAAGTACTTTGCATATGCTTATTATCATTTTTTAAGTAGCAAATTTACTCCTTAAATTAGGCTGGTGGAGGTGGGGGTGCATGGAGGGAGAACTAGGTAAATCATTAGGAAAATCATTTGGGGCTTTCATGTTAACAAAATGAACCCCAAGAAGCTGAAACCAGAAAAAATTTTCTTATCCATTTCCCTTGGGCTGCCAATGAACTGTCAACAGAACTTTTTTTCCCCAGTGATTTGGATAAAAGTATAGATGACATATTTAATTAACGTGCAGATAACATAAAACTGAGGAATAGCTAAAGCAATGAATGGCAGGATTAAGACCCCAAAAAGATCTTGGAAAAGATCTTGATCATTGTGCTCAATCTTAGCTGACTCCACACTAATAAGGTAAATTTTAATAGGTATACATTTAAAGTCTTACAGTTGGGTTTTTTTTTTTTTAAATCATCTTCACAGATAGAAGATGAAGGTGGTGTGACAGGATGGCATCTCATTTGTAGAGGACCTCTGGGAGTGTTAATGGAGGCCAGGCTCCTGAGTCAACAGTAATGTAGCAGCCAAGATTGATCATTAAGACAATTTTAATCTATACTAAGAAATGCAGAGAATCTAGGAATAAAGAGGTTACGGTCCCTCTGTCCTCTCCCCTAGGCAGACCTAATTTGCAGTATTGCTTTTAATTCGATGCACCACATTTTAGGAAAGGCATTGAGGGAAAACTGGAGAGAATCCAGAGGTGAGCAAACAGGATAATGAATTGTCTCAAGTTTATGCTATATGATAAATTGGTTAAAGAAACTGGGAGTGTTTATCCTAAAGGGAAGACAGAGTGGACAAAATAGGTCTTCAAGTATATAACATTCTAGTCCACTGATAAGGGGTTCAACTTATTCTGCTATGCCCTATAGTATACAATGAGAAAAATTAATTTTAATGCCAAATCATTTGATTTTTTAATATTAACCTGTAAGCTTTTTCTAAGCTCAAAAGAACTTTTCCTTGACGGCTTTAGAAATGCCCTTGCATTTCTTACCTTAAAGCATCTTATAAATTAAGATAGACTCTACCCCAAATTGGGAATTGCTGTCTCTGTAAACAGAACTAACCTGAGCCAGATATTGCCAGGAGCGGAGGGCTCAGGTCCTTGGTCTCCTCCAATGAAATGGGCTGAAAGTTTAGAACTTAACCATACCTAACTCAATCTTCTTTTCTAGATAACCAAAGACCTTTAGAACCTACTAATCAGGCCTCATTCTTCATATGAATCTTACTACCACCAGGAAGTGATTGGGAAGGGGCTCTTCATCAGGTACCCACCAATTAGAGCTGTCTTTTGATGATTATAGAAGGGCCAAATAATGAGCAGAAGAGGGATAATGGGAGCATTAGAAATTATCTAGGTCCCATCATTTTTTTTGTCATTGATCATTGAGAGAGATCACTAACCATCAATTTGTTGATTATTGATCATCTAGTTAATAAATTAATTTTTCATCCCCAGAACTCTGTCTCAGCATTTTATTCATCACAAGGACTAACTGTTATATTTCCGTTGTTTTTATGAGGAATCATAGTCACTTTCTATCAGGACCTTTGGATTAGAAAAGGCCTTAACGGTCATCTGGTCATTTTGACTGAAAATATTGTTTTCAGAAATATATTCCTTGTTGTCTACATATATATGTGCATATAAGATTTAATAGCTTAAAACTGCATGCATATTTTTAGTTCATTAGAAATAGAGATAGAAATCAATATTGTTTGGTCATTTTTTAATTACGTCTGACTCTTTATGACCTCATTTGTGGTTTTCTTGGCAAAGATAATGGTGTAGTTATTCATTTCCTTTTCTAGCTTATTTCATAGATGGTAAAGCTGAGGTAAACAGGAGTAAATGACTGTCCCAGGGTCACACAGCTAGTAAATGACTGAGGTCAAATTTGAACTCAGGTCTTCCTGATTCCATACCCAGCTCTATGCCATCTAGACTCCCTATATAAATAGTTATAATATAGATATAAGTAGATATCTATATATGTAGATACAGATATATAATATGTATATATTATCTATGCATACATATATATTTATACACACTTAAGAAGTGTGTTTATATGAGAGTATTTATCTATGAGGCAGATTTGTGTATATATTTGAGATGAGTATATATGATACATGTATATATATACATAAATATGTATATGTCATTATTAGATCATTATCTGAATGTAAGAGAAAGGCAAATATGACAAACAAGATTGTATATCATGGTGTCGTAAATGGTATTTCTGTGCTTTTGCTTCTTAAATTGTAAGAAAAGGAAATAGGGAAATGGAGGTATGGGTCAGAGGAAGCAGTGTGATTTAGAACCTGTGTAATATTTTCACAATTGTAATGGCATAAATATTAACCAGATGTTGTTTCCCATTTTTCTATGAGGTTTCTTCCAATTTTGTGAATGGCAGAATTAGGGCAGAGACTAAGACTGGTCTGTGCTATTGAATAGCACTTTATTAAGGATATTCACAAGTTGCTTATTGTATTATGAATTAGTGGGGCACCCTGAGGAGGCAGTATATTCTAGGCAAGTCAAACCCGAACACCTTGACCACCATTTACCTTCAAACTTTGATGGTGATAGACAAGGACCTTGAATTCAAGCACTTAAGAATAGCAGTATTTCTAGCCCGGTTCCCAGGGCCATCATCCTGAGAAAGTGACCCTATTGAAGATGCAGCCTGAAAGTTCTTGCCACCAGTCTTTGACACTATCAAAAATTTCAATATGAATTACTGATATGATTTCTAAGTAGAAATGGCATTAAAAGAGGAGCATTACCTGCACTGTTGGTGGAGTTGTGATCTGTCAGCCACTCTCAAGAACAATTTGGAAATATGACCAAAAGACTATAAAATTATGCATATTCGTTGTCCCATTAATATCACCACTAGGTCTGTAGCCCAAAGAAATAGAAAAAAAAGGAAAAGAAGGAAAAAGACTAATATGTGCAAAAGTATTTATAGCAGCTCTTTTTCTAGTAGCAAAGAACTAGAAATTGAGGAGATGCCCATTAATTGGGGGATGACTGAACAAGTTGTGGTGTTTGATTTTGATGAAGTACTACTGTGCTTTTAGAAATAAGGAGCAGAATGCTTTTAGAAAAAACCTAGAAAAATTTATATGAACTGATGCCAAGTAAGTGAACAGAACCAGAGAACACTGTACACAGTAACAGCAATATCATATCATATGATGATATAACTGTGAAGGACTCATGATGAAAAATGCTATCCACCTCAACAACAACAACAACAACAACAACAACAACAACAACAACAACAACAACAACGTTCTTTTTTGGGTGAGGAGTCTGCTTTCTTTTACAACATGACTAATATGGAAATATATTTTGCATGACTGCACATGTATAATGAACATCAACCTGCTTATCTACTCATTGGGGGAGAGTAGAGAAAGGACAAGAATTTAGTACTCAATTTTTTTTATAAGGAACATAAAAAATTTTATATGTAATTAGAAAAAAGTGTTTTTTTAAAGGAGGGATATTACCATATCCTTTGCCCTTGAACCTTAAGGATCATGGAACTTATCCATTTGATTAATGAAACCTTCCATATGTTTTCTTCTTCACTAAAATGTGAGTTCCTTGAGTACATGGATTGTCTTATGTTTCTCTTTGCATCCTGAGCACTTAGCACAGTGCTTTGCACATAGTAAGCAGTTAATAAGTGCTCTTTTCATCCATCCGTTCATTGTCATAGCCTGGACAACTATTCCTACAGTAGTTAAAAAAAAGGAAAGCACTAGTTTGGAAATCAAAAGACATGGATTCAAATCTTGATTTAGCGTTTTTACCCTCATATTTAATATTCTTTCTACCACACCCTGCTTCTTCTACAAAGTTTTCCCTTTATTTCACTGCCTTAATTCCAAAAGTAGTGAAGTTTTATGATTCTGAATCTTTGAAATATAATTTGTATGTCTCCATTTTACAAATGAGGAAAATGAGGTTAAGTGATTTGCTTGTTATCATACCACTGCTAAGTATTAGAGGTGGAAGAAGTCAAAAGTCCTGATAATGCTATGGGAATTTTCAAAATAGCATTCAAACCAGACTTGTCAAACTTTAATTGAAACTCATTTCCTCTTGTGGACACAGATAAAGTAGAGAAGATAACAATCCTTTCACTACTGACCTCTAGCTGATCTGAAGGTTATTATCTTTTAAAAGAATGGATTTCTACTAACTTATCTGTTCTGCTTTTTAATGCCTTACAATCATCTATATATCTAAACCAAATATTTACTGAGCTCCCGAGGAGATATGTGGTCATGAGAAGTTGTTTTCTTTAAGTCTTTCTAACCTAAGAAACTTAGAAAAAGGAATTACATAGAGGATCTAAAGTTGAAAAAGACAAAATACCACAAGGAAAGAAAGAAAGAAAGGAAGGAAGGAAGGAAGGAAGGAAGAAAGAAAGAAAGAAAGAAAGAAAGAAAGAAAGAAAGAAAGAAAGAAAGAAAGAAAGAAAGAAAGGGAGGAAGGAAGGAAGGAA
>NC_058131.1:162839736-162847930 GCF_016433145.1 Gracilinanus agilis | reverse complement strand
TGTGGTACAATCGAACATAACGGACTTCTCTACCAGCAGCAATGCAAGAATCCAGAGCAAGGCTGAGGGACTTATGAGAAAGAAAAGTAGCCACATTCAGAGGAAGAACTGTGGGAAGGGAAACACAGAGGAAAAACAACTGCTTGAACACATGGACTGATGGGGATATTATTGGGGATGTAGACACTAAATGATAACTCTAGTCCAACTATCAATAATATGGAATTACATCTTAATCAATGATACATGTAAAACCCAGTGAAATTGTGCATTGGCTAAGGGGGTTACGGGGGCTTGGAGAGAGGAAAAGAACATGAAACATGTATCTATGGCTAAATATTAAAAATAAAAATAAAAATAAAAATATAATTAATTATCAAATCTCACCCTCATCTAAATTGATTCGAAGAGGGAATACATATATATATATATATACATATATATATTCAGTTGATGATAGAAATCTATCTTACCTAACAGGGAAGTAGGAGAAGGGGATACCAGAAAGGGAATACAGATAAAGGATAAACAAGGAAACTTGCTAAGTCTTATAAATAATAAATAATAAACAGGAAATCTTACTAAAAGGAACCACAGACAATCAAGTAATATAAACACTAAACATATGTGACATAAATGACATAGATTCCAAATTCTTAAAGGAAAAGTTAGATGAATTACAAAAAGAAATAGAAATTAAAGCTGTACTTCTAGAAGACCTCTCAATGCTAGAAAAATATAACCATAAAACAAATAAGAATGAAAGCAAAGATTAAAACCAGTGGAAATGTGCATCGGTCATGGGGGGGGGGGGCGAAGGGGAAAGTAAGAGCATGAATCATGTAACCATGTTAACTTTTCTAAAAAATAAATATTATTAAATGTTAAAAAAATAAACTTAACATTTGTAATAAAAATATTAAATAAAAGTGGAGATACTAGGCAAAAAAAAAGAATGAAAGCAAAGAGATAAATAGAATCTTAAAAATGTTAGCTATGACAGACTTCTGGAGAAAACTGAATGGGAATAGAAAAATGTTTACCTTTCTTTTTTTTTCTGCAAAAGGCACTTTCACAAAAATTGATCATGTATTAGGGCATAAAAACCTCATAAGCAAATGCAGAAAAGCAGAAATATTTAAAGCATCCTTTTCAGACCATAATGCAATAAAATTACACTACAAGAGTCAAGGAAGCATAGCTTAAAAATTAATTGGAAACTAAATAATCTAATCCTAAAGAATAAGTGAGTTAAAGAATAAATCATAGAGGAGGTGGTCATGTGGCTCAGTGGATTGAGAGCCAGGCCTAGAGATGGGACGTCCTGGGTTCAAATCTGACCTCAGATACTTCCTGGACGTGTGACCCTGAGCAAGTCATTAACCCCCATTGCCTAGTTCTTACCACTCTTCTGCCTTGGAATCACTACACAGTATTTTTTTAATTTAAATTTAAATTAAAAAAGAATAAATCATAGAAACAATAAATAATTTCATTAAAGTGAATGACAACTATGAGATAACAGACCAAATTTGTGGGCTACAGCAAAATACCAGAGTCTACCTACCAAATGAAACCCAGGGATTTTATGTACACAACTACAAAACAATTTTCACACAAATCTATATAGATATTAACAATCTGAGCCATAACAATTGCTCATGGGTAGGCTAAGCTAATATAATAAAAATGATAGTTTTACCTAAGTTCATGTACTTATTCAGTGCCATACAAATCAAACTCCCAAGGAATTATTTTATATTCCCAGAAAAAATAGTAACAAAATTTATCTGAAAGAACTATGCTAGAATATCAAAAGAATCACTGGGGGAAAAAAAGTTAAGGAAGGTAGCCTAGAAGTTTCACATTGCAAACTCTATTACAAAGCCATAATCATCAAAAACAATCTGAAACTGGATTAAGAAACAGAATGGTGGACTAATGGAACATATTAGGTACACAATATATAGTAGTAAATGACCATAGAAACCTAATTTTTTTATAAAACTAAAGATCCAAGCTTTTGGGGTAAAACTCAGCATTTGACAAAAATTGCTGGGAAAACCACAAAACAGGATAACAGAAACTAGGCATATAGCAGTACCAAAATAAGGTCAAAATAGAGAAATGATTTATGCAAATAGAATGATGTTATGAATAAATTGGGGAAGCAAGGAAAAAAGGTACCGCTCAAATCTATGGATGAGGGAAGAGTTTATAATCAAACAGGAGGTAGAATTGTGTGCAGTAAAATAGATCATTTTGATTACATCAAATTAAAAAAGGGTTGCACAAACATAATTAATACAGCCAAAATTAGAAGGAAAACAGGAAACTGAAGAAAAATTTGCAGCAAATTTCTCTGATAGATTTCATTTTTACCAAGAGAACTCCATAAATAGTTGTGGTCCATGGAGTCATAAAGAGTTGGATGCAATTGAACGATTCAAAAACAAGAAGTGGATTGTTGATGTAATTGTGAGCTAATGCAACCATTCTGGAGAATAAGTTGGAACTATAACCAATGGGCTATAAAACTGTGTATATCCTTTGACCTAGCAATACTACCACTTGGTCTGTATTCCAAAGAGATCAAAGAAAAAGCAAAAGGACCTCTGAACAAAAATATTTATAGCAGTCCTTTCTGTAGTGGCAAAGAATTGGACATTGAGAGGATACTTGTTAATTGAAGAATGGTTGAACAAATTGTGGTACATTATTGTGATAGAATTACCACTATTGCACTATAATAAATGAGTAGGATGGTTTCAGAAAAACCTGGGAAGACTGATACAAATTGATACAAATGAAGTGATCAGAACTAACAGCTTTAGTGTACAATGATAGTTGTGAATGACTTAGCTGTTATCAGCCATACAATGATCCAAGACAAATCTGAAGGACTTATATTGACAAATGCTATTTACCTCTAGATAAAGAACTGATGAACTCTTGAGTGCAGACTGAAACACAATTCTTTTTTAATTTTCTTTATTTGCCTTGATATTTTTGTTTGTATTTTCTTTTGCAACATGACTAATATGGAAATAGGTTTTGCATGTCTTCACATGTATAATTAATATCAAATTGTTTGCCTTCTTGAGGGGGAGGCTAGTAGAGAGATAAAAAATTTGGAACTCAAATTTTTTAAATGATTTTTAAACTTTTTTACATATAATTGGGAAATATTTTAGAAAATGAATATGAAAAATCCAAATCATTTTCTAGTCATTTTAAATTCACTCTGCAAAAGAGTCATCAATCTAGAGCTGGTAAGGTCCTTGGAGGCCATCAAATCAAAATCCCCCACTTTATGGATGAGAAAACAGAGATTTGGAGTGATTGTTAGTCTAGGGTTACACAGCTGAAAAGAATTTAAAGAAAGAATAAAAACTAGATATTCTTGATTATCATGTCTAGAACTCTAGCCATAACCACATGTGGCTTCTCTTTCTCTTTCTCCTCCCTGCCTTTCTAGTATCACCGAAAAGTTGCTTGTCCCTTGGAAAAACAAAACAAAAATACAAACATAAAACTGAGCATGCAGATATCTTCATCTTCCTAGAAATCTCTCTGGGTAATTAAAAACATTGAGGCCCTTCATAATAAGTATTTTGCATTTGTTTAGATTTTCAGCTTTCAATTCACACCCATTTTCTCATTTGATTCTCCCAGTGACTCAATGAGGTAGATAATTCCAGGAGGATTATTCTCATTTTTTAGTAGAAGAAACTACTTACAAGGGTCCAGCTGCAAGTTTCAGTTCCAGGACTCAGACTCAGCTTTCTCTCCTGATTCCTTGCTCCTGAGATCATTCCATGGGAATATGTCTTTTAAGGGGAGCTCTGACATGACCTTGAGATTTGGAATTGTAGGTTGAGGTGATCCGAGGATCCACTAGACTTTTGGATGCTATCATACTTTCCCAGATGGTAGGAAATTGAGAGACGCCCAAACCCTATGGACTTTGTAACTGTACAAATAATAATAATTCATAGAATTTGAGAGTTTCAGAGTGCATTGTCTAACTTGTGTCTTATAACAGCTCTATGGGGTTAAGTTAACTCAATACATTATTTTAATCATCATTTCAAAGATGAAAAAGGAGGTTCAAGATAAATGAACTTATTGCTAATAAGTGGTGGCATTAGAAATGAGATTTACGGCCTCAGAGTCCAAGTCCATTGCTCCATCCTTATTCTGGAATCACAATCACCCACATTTTGGGAGGTACTATGAAGTCAGAGGTTCTGAGATCAAATACCTACCTCTGTCTTTGTAATCTTAATCGTTTAATTTTTGTTGGCCTCAGTTTTTTATCTTTAGAATGAGGAAGTTGACCTCCAATGAAATCCAACTGCACTCCTAAACTTCTTTGTGTCTCTCAAGGAACTCATCATCCTGCAAAATCACATCAACTCAAAAAGCTATACTTCCTCATTAGCCCTTAGCTCTGAGGCCCCTTCTTCCCTTTGATTGGAGAAGGTGGAAGATGTACATTGGAGAGCTCTTCTTCCATTTAGAGAAGTGGTCCAGTGCTGCCATCTCATCATTTCCCACCCAGCTGTGCCTTTCTGGTCTTTATCACCTCTCCCCCACTTAAAGTACTCTCTTTTCTCTTCCATTTTTAGGTTCTTTTTGTATATTTTCTTCCTCATTTAGATAGTGAACTCCTTGAGGGTAGGGGCTGTCTTTTGCTTTCCAACTCTTAGCACATTACCTAGCATATAGTAGATGCGTATTGACTATTCTGACTCTAAACCATTTATTTTATAATACTGTGGGACTTTAAAGTTTACAAATCACATTTATCTCATGATAATTTATATCAAGGTAGGTATTGTGCCATTATCTCCATTTTAGAGATGAGAAAATTGAGGCTCTGAAAGGTTAAGTAACCTGGCCAAAGTCACACAGCTCGTACACTTTAGACCCAAGGCTCGAGCTCAGATTTCCTGTCTCTGTGTCCAATCTCTTTCACTCTGCTTTTCCATAAGGAAATATAATTTCCATGCCTATTTAAGTGAGTAAAGCTGAGGCCAATTTTTGAGAGGAGGGAGTGATGAGAAGCCAAGTGGAAGATGGTAGGGTGAGCAAGGATTCAACAGAGATTTTGCCAGCCATATGTTTTTAAGCGACCCAAGGCCTTTATTTAGCCCTTCTCTCCCATATGCATTTGAGCTGTAGTCTGGCACAGTCCGGTGACTATTTTTGGTTGTGTTCCCCCTCACTAGGTCTCAGGTCAATCTTATTTATTTCCCCTGGCATCATGGAAACTTGCTTTAAGCAGTGCTATCTGCCCCCCTTTGAAGTGTCCTTACACTCAATCCAAGGCCATTGCCTGTGAGGGAAGGGATATGGGAAGGCAGAACCAGTCAAGGACCTGATGGGGCAGAGTGATAGGTTAAAAGAGGTGTGTGTTGTGGGTGGGTGTGTTAGAATAAATAGCTTCCTTTTCAATCCAGTTTGCCCTCAGAAAATAATGGGATGTAGAGGTATCCCTCCTCCAATTTATAGGATGATAAATGAATAACCCCTTTCAGTTGGCATGTTGAGAGAAACAGAAGCCAGTAATCAATACAACCCCTAAATCTCAGAGCAAAGAACAAGAACAAGAATTTGAAGGCATTAGGGTAAGTAGGAGTGTGGTGACTGGCTTGCAATATCAGCAATTTTGCAAGGAAGAAATGACTAATCCCTGGGCAGTAGGAGAGGTGGACACCAGGGGCAGGCTTGGCCAAGAGAGGACAATTTCATTTTTATTCCCTGACAGAAGAAAGGTCTTCCAAAGGAGAATCCAAACAATTTTTTTAATAACCATATTCTTTTCCAAAGAGGGAGTTCTATCAGCCATTTAGGGTCTCTAGGGAGAAATGTGAATAAGCAGAAATGGATTAAAGAGAGCCAATACAATTGTGTCATAACAAAAAGAGGAACAGATTAGAGATGGACTGAGAAAGTTTTATTCTCAGCTCAGCCACTGATTAGCTGAATGACTTTGAACAAGATATTTCTTTTCTCTAGCATCTAGATTTGCTCATCTACTAAATTAAGGATCTATAATAGATGATCTCTAAAGTTATTCCTAGGGGCAGTTGGATGGCACAGTGGACAAAGAATTGGACCTGGAGTCAGAAAGACTCATTTTCCTGAGTTCAAATCTGGTCTCAGACACTTACAAGCTGGGTGGCCATAGACAAGTGACTTAACCCTGCAGCCATAGTTTCTTCATCTATAAAATAAATTAGAGGAGAAAATTACTAATCATTCCAGTATCTTTGACAAGAAAATCCCAAATGGGGATCACAAAGAGTCAGACATGACTGAAAAACTGCACAAGAACAACAAAATCATTCTAGCTCTTAAATGCCACAGTTAAGGTGGAGTTTTAGTTGTTGTTTTTTAAATTTGTTAAAAGGTTTCAAGAAACTAGAAGCAGCATGTCACAATGAGTTGGATTCAAATCCTGCCAATGACATATACTGAGTGAATGACCATGGGCAAATTCTGTAATTTTTTCTGTGCTTACAGATAACTCACCAAGACTATGAATTATATGAGTTTCTGATCTGCAGCAGTGGATAGAATTAGCTTGCTGGAATTTCTCTTATGCCAATGAAATTATAGGACTAGGAAGAATATTAGACCTGGAGTCACTATTAATCCACATCTACCAAAGGACAATAATTTATGGATATATTTAGCTTCTAGCCCAGACAAGTTTGAGACAAGGGAAAGGAACCAGAGGATAGGTGACTCTTGACCCAGCCAACCTGAATCAAGTAAGCTGTAAACTTACCTGTTTCCAGGTTGTTGTTATTGTTTTGGCCTTTGTTTGCTTTTAGTTTCCTAATAATTCTTTTGGAAAATTTCCAAATCCAAAAATTATTCAAAATTATTGAGGTACCTACCAAACAGCTTTTGTTTATGCAGGTTATTTCTATCAATATTTATTATATTAGAAAATAAAATGTCTTGGTATTCATATGAAAGTAGTTTTGACCTCAAGAACCCCCTTACAGAGTCCTAGGGGCCTCCAGTAATCCCCATTCAACACTTTGAGAACCACTGGTCTACATTTGCTTATACATATCTGGAAATGGGAAGTAAATATACCCTTGAACCAAACTCATGCCTATTTTGAGAAATAAGAAGAATGCCTTCTCAAGCAAGGTAAAGTTGTGAGAGGCTAGCAAACCTTAAAATAAAGCCCTATCCATAATCTGTAATCCTTTTAATGGAGCCATAAAGCACATTGGTTTAAGTTGGATTTACTGGGAAGTGGATTAATGGAATGACCTCCAGGAACTGATGCAGAGTGAAAGGAGCAGATCCAGGAGAACATTATACACAGAGACTGATACACTGTGGTACAATTGAACGTAACAGACTTCTCTACTAGCAGCAATGCAAGAATCCAGAGAAAGGCGGAGGGACTTATGAGAAAGAAAAGTAGCCACATTCAGAGGAAGAACTGTGGGAGAAACACAGAAGAAAAACAACTGCTTGAACACATGGGCTGATAGAGATATTATTGGGGATGTAGACACTAAATGATAACTCTAGTCCAACTATCAATAATGTGGAATTAGGTCTTAATCAATGATACATGCAAAACTCAGTGGAAATGTGTGTCAGCTACAGGGGGTGGGGAGGTTTGGGTAGAGGGAAAGAACATGAAACGTAACTATGGGAAAATATTCAAAATAAAAATATAATTTTAAAAAAAGGAAGTGGATTAAATTGGGACTTGATTTTAAATATCACTTCCAGTTCTGTTACTTTTAGAGGGGACAGTTAGGTAGCTCAGTGGATAGAGAATAAAGACTGGAAAAGGGAGATCTTGGGTTCAAATCTGGCCTCAGACACTTCCAATCTTTGTGACCCTGGGCAGGTCACAATCCCCATTACCTAGCCCTTATTATTCTGGCTTGGAACCAGTAATTAGTATTCATTCTAAGACAGAAGGTAAAGGTTTTTATTTTTTTTTTAATAGACAAACAAACTCTGATTTATGTAAAAGAGTTTCAGGGGGGCAGCTGGGTAGCTCAGTGGATTGAGAGTCAGGCCTAGAGATGGGAGGTCCTAGGTTCAAATCTGGCCTCAGACACTTCCCAACTGTGTGACCCTGGGCAAGTCATTTGACCCCCATTGCTTACCCTTACCACTCTTCTGCCTAGGAGCCAATACACAG
>NC_058131.1:162777300-162836942 GCF_016433145.1 Gracilinanus agilis | reverse complement strand
ATATATATATATATATATATATATACATACATACATACAAAATGACCAATAATTTAAGACTCAAGTTACTTTGGGGAAGGTCCTCCCTTTCATTCCATCCCTGCAGAATTTTTTTCATCTTCCTTCTACTCCTCTTATCATTGACCATTCTTTATCTATCTTCAATGTAATTCATATCTCCATTTCTTGGCAGGGCTTCTGAGGAATTCAAGAAAGACCCAGAAGTGGCTACCTCTAATTTCATTACTTCTCTGGCTGTGCCAATTAAACCAGATGCTTGACTACATCTCCATTTCTGTACTGAAGGTGTTTATGACTTTGGAAGGTCATGTAATTAATAATTCATAGGCTAAGGCAATTCTCCTTGCAAAGAAGCTCAATCCCAGGCATCAAAGCCTTAGACTCCAAGCAGTCACTCACAGAGTTGAATTTGAATCCCTTAGGAGGCCAACAACTGCTCAACATTGGCTCATGTTTTGTGTCCTTTGTACACTGTCAGGTGCCTGGCACTGGACCCAAAAATGTCCTATTAATATGTACTCTTGGTATCTATGACCTAGGATGGGGCACTGAACCTGACTCATTGATGTGGAACTTTGGCAAAAGGGCCTCTGCAGCCAAAAGAGTTGGCCAAGAGGTAGAAACAGAAAGTTTTAGAAACACCTTTGGCAAATGGGACTGTGTCACAACAACTCCTTCCCATTTCTACATGTTATGGTCTGCTTTCAACTTGGCTCCAGAACTGATATTCTAACCTTGATATGTCATAAACACTTTGTCCTGTCTGAGTTTTGTGAGTACTGCTGATGTCATAGCTATCAGGATTACCTTTCAGGGAATGGTTAGAACAGACAAGGTACATGTGCTTATACCATTGTGTCAATATCTAGGGTGGGAAGCAAAGACGAACTAGGGCAAAACTCCAATTGGCTTAGAAGGGTCTGTAAATCCATTCATCACTCAAGCTGTATTAAAGTACAGTTAAGTACAAGCTAATATACTAGCCACAGGACAGCTAAGCGGCATAATGGAAAGATTACCAGGTTTGGAATCAGAAGGACCTGAGCTCAAATTTGGCTCAGATACATATGTAACCCTAGACAAGTCACTTACTCCTTTTTGACTCAGTTTCTTCATCTGTAAGAGGGGCTGGCAAAGGAAATGGAAAATCATTCCAGTACATTTGCCAAAAAACCTCCAAATGAGAGGATGTGGCAAAATTGGGACACTGATGGATTGTTGGTGGAGTTGTGAACTGATGCAATCATTCTGGAGGGGGCATTTGGAATTATGCCCAAAGCCATAAAACTATGCATATTCTTTGATGCAGTATTCCAAAGAAATTTTAAAAAATTTTTAAAAATGTGTGTCAGTGAGTCAGGGAGATCTACTTGTTTTAAAATATTTATAAAAGCTCTCTTTGTGGTAACAAAGAATTGGAAAGTGAGGGACTAGCTAACCAAATTGAATAGCAATTGGGCAATAGCTGACCAAATTGTGGTATATGATGGTGATAGAATAGTATTGAGCTATAAGAAATGATGAGCAAGATGATTACAGAAAAAACTGGAAAGACCAACATGAACTGATGCGGAGTGAAATAAGCAGAACCAAGAACATTGTACACAATGACAGCAATATTATATAGTGATCTACTGTACAAGATTTAGCCATTCTCTACAACACAATGGTCTGGGACAGCTCTGAATACTTATGACAGTGTTATCCACTTCTGGAGAAAGAACTGGTAGAGTCAGAATGCACATAAAAACATACTATTTTTTCACTGTAGTTTATTTGTGTTTTTATTTGTGAAGTTTTGGTTTTATAAGTATTCTCTTACAACAGTAAACAGCATGAAAAGAAGTTTTGCATGATAATGCATTTATATTCTGGATCAAATCTCAGGGAGAGGGGAGAGAAGAGAGGGAGGAAGACAATTTGGATCTAATAATTTTGGGGAAAGTATGTTGAAAATTATTATTACATGTAATTGGGAAAACAAAATGTAAAAAAAAAAAAGGAAGAAAGAAATGGCATCATGAGGAGTCTAACATGACTGAAATGACTGAAAAATGAATGGACTAACCATAAAGGGTATGCTTGGATGCCTTATGAGTCAGTGGCCTCATTAATGATAACTATTACAATCCAGCCTATGCCCTCTGATCTTCTGTGATTCTAATTCTTATCCTTCCATAAATTCTCCACTGTTTGAATGGTCACAAAATGCTGAGTATCTTCCTTTAGATCAAAGATATTTAGCTTTTTTGTGTCATGGATCCCTTGGAGGCATTCTTAGAATCATGTTTTTTAATGTTTGTATTATTTAATGTATTTTAAAAAATAGAATTACAAAAGAAAACAATTATATTGAAATATGGATATCCATTTGTTTTTGAAAGCTTACAAACTCCAGATTAAGAACTCCCTACTCTCAATTACTTGACAACAAAGATACTAATTGAATCCAGAGACTGTTGACTGATTATCTCTTGCTTTTGCCATATGAGCTCATCCTCTCTCTTCCAGACACATTTCTTTGGTGACATTCTTTATGCCACTTTTGTGCTGGGGATATGTTACCGTCTATTCATACCCCTATCCACTTCTCTAATTCTTTGTGGTTAACCTTCATCTTTAATCCTTTGGAAACTAATCTTATGGACACACAATGTGCTTAGAAGAATATTTTTGTTTAAAAAAAAGAGTCTAAATTTCCCAGGAGAAACTTGGGGTTATTAATGCTATAAAATTTCCCAAAGACCACCTTGTTTCTTTTGTATAATTTTGGACCTAGCTCATTTTCCACAAACAGTTTTTCTCTAAGTTAGTATGTAGTGATGGATCATCTCCATGGATTGTGAAACCAATTACTTCTTTTATCCTAGAAAAAGGCATTCTTTATGCATTCGATTGTATATATTTGTATTTATTAACATTATATTTATGCTGTTTATATTTTTATATTTGGTTGTCATTTCTCACAAATGTCAACTTGTTTGTGAGTAGGGTAGGAATTGTTTCAGTCTGTACTTGTATCTCCAGAGCATAGCACTCTGTCTGGCATATGGAAGATGTTTAAAAATACTTGTTCATTGATCGGTTGATACAAAGTTAAGTAAGTCAGGTCTTCATCATCAAGGAGTTTACAATATAACAGGTGTAAAAGAAACTTATACAAATAACCATAATACAAAATATTAACTAGGCTCTCATTTTGTATAGAAATTTAAGGTTAGAGACTGCTTTCCTCATAATTCTGTGAGGCAGACAGTGAAGTATTTTTATTCCCACTTGAAAATTAATTCAACTCAATTAGATCAATATTTTTAAGTGCCTATCATGTGCCAGGCCCTGTACTGTGTTAGGGATATAAAAAGAAACAAAAGATAGTTCCTGTCATCAAGGAGCTTACAATCTAATTGGGGAGGAGGGGGCGGAAACAACATGAAAACAAATATGTATGAAAAACTCTATACAGAATAAATAAGAAATAATTAAAAAGAGGGAAAACACTGGAATTAAGAGGGGTAAAGGAAGGTTTCCTATAGAAGGCAAGATTTTAGTTGGGATATAAAGGAAGTCAAGAAGATTATTAATCAGAACAGAGGAGAAAGAGCATTCTAAGCATAAAGACAGTCAAAGAAAGTTCCTAAAGTCAAGGGATAAGAGTATCTTGTTGATAGAACAGCAAGGAGGTTAGTGTCACTGAATTGAAGAGTATGTAATGGGGAGTGAGACAGGCTAGTTTATGAAGGACTAGCAGGAAGACTGGCTAGCTTATGAAGGACTTTGAATTCCAAGTAGCAT
This sequence comes from Gracilinanus agilis, assembly GCF_016433145.1. Lineage (NCBI taxonomy): Eukaryota > Metazoa > Chordata > Mammalia > Didelphimorphia > Didelphidae > Gracilinanus > Gracilinanus agilis. Next base: position 162,833,129 of record NC_058131.1, on the reverse strand, counting down.
TTTGTACTTGTTTCTGGAGGCCATAGAGAACCAAGGGAGTTTATTGAGTTGAGGGCAGGTGGGGAGGAGGGGAATAGCTTGGGATTGGGGGGAGGGTTGGGATGACATAATTGGATCTGTGCTTTAGGAAAATCACTTTAGTGGCTGAACAGAGAGTGGTCTTGGAGCCAGTAAAGACTTGAATCAGACAGACCCACCAACAGATTATTGTAATAATCTGGGTATGAAGTGTTGAGGGACTATATCAGGGTAGGAGATAAGAGAATAAGAGAAGGTGAAGTATTCAAGAGATGTTGCAAAAGTGAAATCATCAGGCACTGGCAAAAGATTGGATATGGGGAGTGGCAGATGGTGAAGAATTCTGGATGACTCCTAGGTTATAAGTCTGAGCAAATGGAAGAATAATGTTGTACTCTACAGTAATAGGAAAGTGGTGGGGGGAAGGGAGAGAAAGAGTTTAGATGTATAGGCAGCTAGGTGGCATAATGAATAGAGCTCCAGGCCTGGAGTTGGGAGGACCTGGGATCAAATCTGGCCTCAGATATTTCCTAGCTGTGTGGCCCTGGGCAAGTCACTTAACCTCATTTGCCTAGCCCTTGCCTTTCTGTCTTAGAGTTAAAGTAAGATTTATTTTTTTTTAAAGAAAGATGAAGAATGATTTCCATTTGGAACATATTGAGTTTAAGATGCCTTGTGGAAAATTATTTTTTAAAAACCCCAAGACAGGGGCAGCTGGGCAGCTCAGTGGATTGAGAGTCAGGCCTAGAGATGGGAGGTCCTAGGTTCAAATCTGGCCTCAGACACTTCCCAGCTGTGTGACCCTGGGCAAGTCACTTGACCCCCATTGCCCACCCTTACCACTCCTCCACCTAGGAGCCAATACACAGAAGTTAAGGGTTTGAAAAAAAACAAAAACCCAAGACTCAGAGAAGATAACTGACTTGCCTAAGGTCATATAGCTAGTAGGTGGCAGAGATAGGAATTCAATCCAAGAATTTCAATTCTGAGTCTAGAAACCTCTCCTCTATGTCACATAGTCATTAAATATATGACAAGTGTGAAAGAGAAGTATGAAGAAGGTGCATGAAAGTACATGGGAAAGAGATTTCATTTATAGCTGGAGAGATCATGAAGGCTTCATCAAGAAGTGGTTTTTTATCTAAGCCTTGAAGGATTGATAGGATTTTAACAGGTAAAGATTTGTGGGGTTAGATGTCAGAGAGTATTTGAAACACAAAGAGTACTGTGAAATGTGTTTCAGGAGACATCAAGCAGTTCATTTTGACTGGGCCATGGAATGAATAAGAGTCAGTGCATTATAATGGAAATGATAGCTAGGCTGAGTCAGAAAAACCAGTTTAAGTCTTACCCATGGCAATACTGGTCATGTTACCCTGGGCAAGTCTCTTCACCTCTCAGTGTCCCAAGAAATTCTCTAAGGCTGTAAGTTGCAGTACAGTTGCTGGTATACATTTAGTAGAGAGTTCTTCCTAACCAATAAAATGACAGATCTGTGCCCTACAATCTCTTCTCTCAAAATGAATTTTGAAGGAAAGTTGGTTAAGATAAATATGGAAAAAATATCATAGAATCTGATTATGAAGGCCCTTCAATACTATAGATATCTGAAAGAGTTGATTCACTTGTAAGCCTTGTATACCTGGCAATATTTTGGGAGGATTTCTGTAAGGATGGGATTTGGTTCATAGCCCCCATCCAGAATATCCAGGAAATAGCTGATATACCATCATGAAATATATTGTCATCAATTTCTTTTACAAGGACAAAGCTTAAAACAAAACAAAACAAAACTCCAAAAGAGCTGTTTTATTAAAGATTAAAATAAAACCTATGAAAGAGCTCACCAAAAATAAAGATGTTTTCCAATAGAACTGTCTCCTCAGAGACCCAAATAGAATATAAAATCCTGTGTCAGGTGAGAATCTCAATATGCTTCATCTGTTAAAGTTCCTTAAAGGCTGAATCCTCCTGTTGTTCCATACAGCTCTCAGCAGGTAGCATTGATGCTGGGAGCTTCTCGTCCCAGGACCTCTAGCTATTCAGGACAGTGGAGTTCTTCAGGGACACTGACAATTCTTTGCCAGAGAAAATCTCTTCCACCCAAATAGAGGGAAATACTTCAAAATTCCCCTGTCTTGGTAGGAGACAGAGTACTGCCTGCCCTGTTTCAAAACTTTAATGCAATATCATACAACACAACTTGACTGGAGTTTCTCCCTTGTGCTACAGTTTCTATTGACCTCTGGCCTCACAGGAATTGGCCCAGGAATCAGACTTTTCTCATCTCCAGATGGATTTTGGTCACCAACACCAAGTTCAGACATAGCAACTCTGAATTCTATATTTTCTTTGTCTCTGTCTCTCTGTCTCTGTCTCTCTCTCTTTCCTTGTTACTGAAAATCATTGCTACTAGTCTAGAAGTTTGACAAGGCACACTAGTTGTTCCAGATTTTATCTCTTAAGTACCAGTCCCCTCCCTCTGGGTAAATTAAATGATATTATATAAACTACCATATTTAGAAAAGAGAGAATGGATAAGGAGAAGTTGTATACTCCTTGCCAGGAGAATAGGGTAAAGGAACACTCACAGGTATATATTTCTTCTGTTCCTTCCTGAAACCAGTATTCTTAAACTCGTTTTATGAATTATTATTGCTGGTTGTACTGCCCTTTGTCCCGGTAGAACCATATCTTGAGTAAAGTGTTCAATTGTGAACGATGTGCTTTAGATAGGGCATTAATAAGCTAGAGTATGTTCAGAGGAGAACCAGCCCTTCTAATTGCTAGTCAGCTTCTTGCAGGAGTCAGTAAGGATAGTTGGTGTTACTGCTACACAGAGCACAGACGTTTTCATCTAGAGCTTCCTCTGGTCTTCACTAGTTTTGGTAGGGGGGTAAAATTCAGCCTCTCTCTCATTGAGAAGGAGATACTTGGGATATCAACAATGTGAGATTAGCAGGAGGACAAGAAGGACCTTAACTGGCACCCTTATACTCCTGACATGTCTGGCCTATGATCTAGCTAGTGTGAAGAACTGCAATTACATGGCAAGGAGAAGCCCTATGCATCAAGATATTATAATGCAGAGAAACAATAGTTGAGCCTGCTAACACTCATTGGAAAGTAAGCCATATTTGTCTGTGGTAAGACTAGCCTAGAGTTCCCAGCTCAGCGGGGTTAGGGGTCACGTAAGTCTTACTCCATTTACAGCTTGATTTTATCCATCCTTACAAATAGTGTAGAGAAGGAAGACAAACTCATTCCCATCTGCCAACAGAGTGGCCAGTATTAGCTCTTTACATGGTATTTTGGAAGGTTTTTGCAATGTGTTTAAAAAACTGTTGGACTCAAATAGATAACTGAATCTGTTGCACTTCTGCTTACTTGAATACTTGTGTAAAGCCTGGGAAGGAAAAGAAGACATCCAAAAGGGAGGACATATAAATTAGAGCAAGCTTATAAATCAAATTTAGAACAACCATTGCTGAGGATTTCAGAGTTTTATAATGAAAGGAGATAAGAGCTCATTTATTAAAGAGAGATGCAAAGAATTCCAGATATTCCTGGTATATGTCTATGGAGATGGTTAAGCAGACAGGAAAACCAATTCTTCCAGGGGAAGCACTAGAGCAGTCCAAGCTGAGTTTGAAAAGATAGGTTCACTGAACTGATAAACCCTGAGTGCAAATTGAAGCTTACTTTTCTCACTTATTTATTTTTCTTGCTTTTTTTTTTTTGCAAAATGGCTAATATGGAAATGTGTTTTGTATGACTTCACATGTATAATTGATATCATCTTGCTTGCCTTCATAATGGGTGGGGGAATAACTGGAGGAATTTAGAAAATTTGAAACTCAAAGTCTTAAAAAATTAATGTCAGGGCAGCTGGGTAGCTCAGTGGAGTGAGAGTCAGGCCTAGAGACAGGAGGTCCTAGGTTCAAACCCAGCCTCAGCCACTTCCCAGCTGTGTGACCCTGAGCAAGTCACTTGACCCCCATTGCCCACCCTTACCACTCTTTCACCTATGAGACAATACACCGAAGTTAAGGGTTAAAAAAATTAATGTCAAAATAAAGTATGTTTTTAAAAAGAAAAGAACTCACTTGTATGAAAGGAAGGGATTTAGGTTTAGGGTTGCTTAGAAGAAAATCCATTTCTTTACAAAAGGAATAGGAAATAAATTTCCCCCCAGCACATGTATAGACAAGGCACTATAAAATATAGGGTGATTTGCAGCTTGCTCTGTACCCTGTGGGGATTATTCAAGAAAGATAAACATATATGCCAAGATATAGCTCCTATTGTAGATTCATAAACTGGCACTCTCGTTTATTCTTCAGTCTTGTGCATTTGGTCATCGTGAATCAGTTCCTAAGAGTATACTCATCTCTCAATATCCTACTAAGTTTTTCAGTTGGGATCAAAGCTAGATCCAAGACTACACACCAAACTACTGCCTCGCCTTGTGACTAAGGCCATGGAACTAATCTCTTTAGTGTTATCTTTCAATAGCAACACCCTTTATAAACCAATGTGTATCCATCAAACGATGTCATTTTTTATTTTCAAACCCTATGCCTCTTTTGGAGTAATTTAATATAAGACTACAACCAGCACAGACACATCTTTCTCTAAGCAAAAGGACCTGGAAACAAGCTCAGCTGATAGAATTTGGATAGTATTTGAGGGGATCTAATATCAGTTTCCATGAATTCTATGATATTACAAACTGTATATATGGATAGCCCAGACCATGACAGGTGTGAGACTTAGAAGATTTGGCTTCTTATCCAGTCTATTGTACTTACTACCTGTGGAACCTTGGACAAGTCACTTAACCTCTGTTTCTCCATCTCAAAAGTGAATATATTAGAGATTTTGTGGGTTCTGCAGTCCCATAATAGTTCTAGATTTTCAATTCTATGGTTCAATGAACATATGGGACAGATAGATGGTGCAGGGGATGGAGCACTGGACCTGGAATCAGAAAGATTCATTTTCATGAATTCAAATTCTGCCTAAGGCACTTGCTAACTATATGGCTCTGGGTAAGTCCCTTCACCCCATTTGCCTCAGTTTCCTCTATAAAATCAACTAGAGAAGAAAATGGCAAATTACACCTGTATCTTTGACAAGAAAAACCCAAAATGAAATCATAAAGAGTCAGACATGACTGAAATGACTCAACAACAATGATCTTATAACCTTCTGAGCATTCCCATAAACTTATTTTTTAATCCCCATTTGTCTACTTCCATTAGAAAATAAGCAATTCTAAAACAATTAATTAAATAAAAATGTTCAAACTAAAAAAAAAAAAGAATAAGTGCCTTGAAAGCAGGGATTGTTTTTTGGTATATTTTTGTTTTTCTTTGTATCCCCAACATTTACTGTCAAGCCTTATTATTAATTGAATGATAAGAAAAATATGTATAGTCCAGTCCAAAAGTGTGGGTAAAATCACTACGTCTGACTCTTTCTCAATACTATTTCTTCCCCAACTATGACAAAACATTTTCATTTCATCAAATAATATATTCTTTGTTATTGACTTTCTACACTCTACATAATAACTCTTCATCCAAGTTAGTTCATACCTCTACTATCACTGGTGTTATCAGTCCCTTTCCTACTATCTAGTACTCCTTATGCCTCAATGGAAAATTCTGTTTTAGTCAATCACTCCCTGTGTCAGCTGATTTTCCAATGGAATGAGTTATTAGACTAGGAAATTTTTTTCTCTATATAAAAACAACAGCAACTTCACTCTTCTCTTGTTTCCAAACCCAATCTTCTGAAAAATATATACTGTGACAAGGACCAACCCACATTTATTCTTAAACCTGATCACTCACAAACCTCTGCTCTTCCTCCTTCCCTAACAAGCACTTTCCTTTTCCATACTACTACTTTTAGGAGTTTTGGTGGTGGTAGTGGTTGATTGTTGTCCTTCATGGTTGACAGAACCAAATGACATCACCAGTGATGTCTTTTGACTCTTCTATAAGTTGGATCAAAGTGAGATAGAACTGCACAAAGTGATTAGCTTCACACTCTCCTACAGAATTATCAAAATCCAGAGGCAAGACAAAAGTTAAGATGACTGGTGATTACCCAAGATGCAGTGGATGACCTTGACTGCTTCAATGTCTAACCAAGCTCCAGGCACTCCATAGTACCCACTTCAACTGCCTTCATGGCAAAGGGAATAAATTGTTTTCATTTACTCCCTCCATGAGGAGAAGTCTTCACGTGTTTGAGACAGAAACCTCCCTTACCTCACAAACAAGTTTGAAGCCTGACAGTTACTTTTGACCTGGTTTGTTCTGCCACCCAATATGGTTTACCAGAGTATGGCCATAGTGCATGTTACAGCTTCTTGAAGTCACAGGTGAGAGTTGGGTGGCAGGTAGACAACAAAGGAGAAAAGCAAGATGAACTCTTTTCAGAGCTACTTTCCTCCCTTGGTGTTCACCTGCCACCCTCCTCTCACCTGTTGCTAGGAGGCTTAGAACTATGCTAATAGAATATTTACATCTGCTAGGACTATCTCTATTCATTGTTCCATAGTGTCAATAGTATTTTATTGGATGGTACTAGCTCCAATGTTTATACTCAGTCTTTCTAGTTAGCTATATAAGTTGGAAAAGAAGGCCATTGCCTTCTCTGTGAATGTTATACCTCCATAGATCCAGGCTTGAATCACCTTTTTAAGTGGCTACCAAACTATAGGTTTTTCATTGCCAAAATCTCATTCTGATTCTCAAATCAATTCACTCTTCCTCACAACCAGGTTCTAATTCACATTAATGCTATTCACTCTTAACCTCTGAGTTGCACAGAATCTTCTATCGCTCTGCTTTAAAAGATTTTCCATTGTCTCCATATTCATCACAAACACTAGAGCCCCTACTTCTAGACACATTTGCTACATGATGGCTTCAGGAAAATACATACTCATTTTTGTTCATTTTAACATTCAGGCTTAACCTTTTGAAATGTGGCTTAATTTTTTGCATATTATTTTGTATCTACTAAAAAGAATGATGTTTTCTGCATTTAGAAATATCTGGATGACTGTCAAAAGAATTTGATGATCTCCTCAAAATACACTGAAAAATAAAAATTTTGTAAGGAGGAGATATTACTTATACCAGTCCTAATGACCCTTGAAGCATCTTCAAAAACAGTAAACTCCCTTGCCAGCCTTTTCAAATATGAAGAGTGGTTGTGAATGGGTACTGTAGAATGTTGTACTATTATATTATATAATAATATAATGTAATATATTATATTAAAGATAATTGAATCTAGTTCCTGTTTAATCTGGTTCTCTATTTCTCCCTTCAAATGTGAACAGTCTGGAGCCTGAAAAGAGCAAAAAAGAACATTTTTGTAAGAAAAATTATTTTTAAAAATTAATATCTGAAGAAACTCAGTTCCTCAGATGAAATGTTAAAAAGCAACATAGACTGCTATATCTTTGTAATGGGACCTCTAGATGACTCAAAGGATAGATGGGCCTAGAGTTAGGAACATTTGAGTTCAAATTTGTCCTCAGGTACATATTAGTTGTATGACCTTACCTTAATCCACTGGAGAAGGAAATAGGAGGCCACTCTAATATCTTTGCCTAGAAAATCTCACGGACAATATCACAAAATACTGTGAGTTCACAAAAAGTAGGATGTGACCAAACAACCACAGTCTTTGGAAAATAAAACAATGACTGGGTTAATGATGATTTCAGTGCATTGTGGTTCTAAAGCTCATTTGCATGTAATTGTTTTTAGAGTTTTTAAGTATAATTTTTGTTCAATCTGAAAAAAAATATAAATCCAATAACTTGTTCAGAAACTATGGAAATATTTTATAAGGACTCTTGGGTTCATACCTGACAGAAAGATGGATTTATTGAATTTTGTCTCATAAGTAGCTAACATTTATATAATGCTTTAAAGTGTGCATAGCACTTATGATATGATCCAATAAATATTTATCCAACACCTTTCATATATCAGGCATTGAAGCTAAAAAGTGGAGAGAGTAGCAGAGAAATGCCAAAGGGTATCCTTCTCAGGGGCAAGATGACTATGACAAAATCAAAACCAAGCCTAGCAGCTGATAGCAAATGTTCTTGTAAGTGCTCCATAAAAGTAGATTAAGAGAGATGTTTTTGCTGTGCCTTCTATCCCTTCAATCAGATGGGCAGAAACACCTGGGGGTGCTGATAAGATATGAGTACCAAAGCCAAAGCAAAATCCATGATGATGAATTCCTAGTGGATCAATTTATCCTGGGGAGAGATGAGAAAGGGACAATGAAAGTGAAGGTGATGATGATGATGATTATGATGATGTTGAAACCAAAAGGAACCAAAGCATTTGGTGGCAACTTTACAAATATACTCACAACAACCCTTAGAGATTGCTGTGATTATTACCCTATTGTACAGTTGAGGATACAGAGGAAGGTAGAGGTTAAATGACTTGCCCATCTATAGTATAAAGTGGTAATCATCAAAACAATATGGTACTGGGGCAGCTGGGTAGCTCAGTGGATTGAGAGCCAGGACTAGAGACGGGAGGTCCTAGGTTCAAATCCAGCCTCAGACACTTCCCAGCTGTGTGACCCTGGGCAAGTCACTTGACCCCATTGCCTACCCTTACCACTCTTCTGCCTTGGAGCCAATACACAGTATTGACTCTAAGACTGAAGGTAAGGGTTTAAAAAAAAAAAACAATGTGGTACTGGCTAAGAAACAGAATCAATGGAATAGATTAGGTAATCAATACACAGTAGTGAATGACCATAGTAGTCATTAGTGTTTGATAAACCCAAAGATCCAGGGTTTGGGGAAAAGTATTCACTATCTGACAAAAACTGTTGGTAAAATTGGGAAAAACTTGGTGGGAACTTGGCATAGACTCATGTCTCACATCATACACCAGAATAAAGTCAAAATGTATATTTTATCTAGAAATAAAGAGTGATACCATAAAAAAAATAGGGAAACATGGAAAAGTTTACTTGTCAAACTTATGAATAAAGGAAGATTTTAATAGACTATATTTAAAAGATTATGTACAAATAAAATCAATGTCACCATGATTAGAGGGGAACAAATTTGGAAAAAATGTTCATAGTAATTGTCTCTGATAAAGCCTCACTTCTCAAATAGAGAACCAAGTAAAATTTATAAGAATACAAAGCATTCCTCAATTAATAAAAGGTCAAAGAACAGGCAGTTCTCAGAAGAAGAAATTAAAACTATGTGTAGTCATATGAAAAATGCTTTAAATCACTATTGATTAGAGGAATGCAAATAAAAACAGCTTTGAGATACGACCTCACACCCACCAGATTGGCTAACATGACTGAAAAGAAAAATAATAACTGTGAGGGAATGTGGGAAAATTGGGACACTAATACATTATTGGTAGATCTGTGAACTGATACAACCATTTTGGAGAATATGGAACAATGCCCAAAGGGACATAAAACTATGTATGCCCTTTGACCTAGCAATACCACTACTGGATCTGTATCCTAAAGAGACCAGAGAAAAGGGGAAAAGACCTACCTGTATAAAAATATTTTTAGTAGTTCTTTTTGTCCCTAGTCTCAGGTCTCTAATGATTCTGGCTGATAGACTATATGAACTGATGCAAAATGAAGTGAGCAGAACCAGACAAACAATGTATACAGTAACAGAAATATTATATGATGATCAACTGTGAACGACTAAACAACTATCAGCAAAGCACGGTTACAAGATATTCACAAGGGACCCATGATGAAAAATGCTATCCACAGCCATAGAAGGAATTGTTGGAGTCTGTTTTCAGATCAAACCCTGCCATCTTCTATTTTATTTCCTACATGAGGTTTTTTTTAATTATATGTGTGATGTGTCTTCTGTTACAGCAACAACATGAGCAATGTGGAAATATATATTGCATGAAAGCACTGGTATAACCTATATCTGACTATTTACTGCCTTGGGCAGGGTAGTGAAGGGAGAGAGGAAGAAAATCTGAATCCTAAAGTGTCACAAAATAATTGTCAAAAATTGTTTCTATACATAGCTGAAAATATAAATTTTTAAAATAATTTTTAAAATGCCTACGTTACTAGTTAGTAAATGTGTAAGGCTGGATCTGAACTCAGGTTTTCTTAACTCACAGTCCAACATTCTATCAACTGTGCACCACTTAGCTGCCTTTCATGCAGTAAAGATGAGTCATTAACAGTGGTATGGTGGTAAATATTTTAAAACTCTTTATTTGGGGAAAAAATTATGCTAATGGATATATATATAAGTTTATTATAAACTTTACTAAATGTATAACACACAACTTTAAAATAGTAACATAATATCCACTACTCTTTATTTTAAATTCTATATAACCAATTGATTCTCACAGCAGGCTTTTATTGATTTTTGCTGAACTCTTATCTGTAGTCAAATTATAGTGGCACTGATTTAACAATTGGCATTGCATTCCAATATGCTAACTTCCCTCAACCCAATAAATCCTTAAATCTGATGCATGATCTTCAGTTAAAACAGTTTGTTATCTTCTTATAAATTATACTCATTGAACTGAAATTTTTACAGTGTTAGCATTACTGACTACAAAAGTGCTAACTATCCTTTTAGCTTTTTTTATAGTTGCAGGGATTGAAATGTTGTTTGATTCTACATTGTCTACAAAATCTTGATTATCACTCAAAACAATTTCATATTTTAAAATTTCGCTTAAAATGCTACAAATTTTTTGTACCAACTATCCATGGTAATATTGGTTCTTCATAAGACCAAACAGATGGTTCTAATAAATCAAAAGATAAATGCTTTCACCATTATTTCTGTCCAATTAAATATGTAAATTCATGTGTTGAACTATATTTTCTAGTAACACTCTTAGAAAGATCATTATATATATATTTTTAGTAAATAAAAAGTTTTAAAACTTATATGACTTAGTCAAATCTTCACTTTGAGATGGAAACTTTCCAGTACAAAGCTATAAATTTCCCAGAGCTCTTAGAATGAATTTGATTGATTTATTCCTTTCTGAATTTTAATTGATCTTGACTATATTTCAGTTGAAAGTAATTAAAATTCCTTAAGAATGCCAATCATTAAAGCAAGGTCTTGCAAGAAATTAATATTGGGGGGCAGCTGGGTAGCTCAGTGGAGTGAGAGTCAGGCCTAGAGACAGGAGGTCCTAGGTTCAAACCCGGCCTCAGCCACTTCCCAGCTGTGTGACCCTGGGCAAGTCACTTGACCCCCATTGCCCACCCTTACCAATCTTCCACCTATGAGACAATACACCGAAGTACAAGGGTTTAAAAAAACAATAAAAAAAAAGAAATTAATATTGGCTAGTCTCTTTGCCAAATCAGAATAAGAGGAGAAGAATGCAGAAATGATACAGGATATGTGTGCCATAAAGCAGTGCAACTCATAAACTAACTATATGCTACCCATCTTGGTTCTAGTACTCAAATAATTTAAATAATTTTTATTTCAAGTTCTTTTGCTATTGTTCCTAGTTCAGTTTTATTTTTATCAGATTAGATAAATACATACATACATACATTTTATCTGGAAACATTTCCAAAGTATTAACTTGTTTTTTTCATATATTATATCAAGTGATAATTGCAAATTATTATTTTTAAAATGCCAAATGATGACTTTATGAAAACTTTCTGACAAACTCATATCTCTTTCAGGTTTTCTTCCTAGCCTAGTATTAGCACAATCAAAACAAAATGCAATTGTGTTCAGTGTTAAATATTCATTATTAAAGTCATGATCATTTAAAGTAGACAACAGTGTACTAAAAACATACTCTGCTGTGGTTAACACCTATTCTTTTATCACAACAAATGATATGTCCAACATAGGAGCAGATTAATTTGTACATTGTTTGTGTTTAACAACCAGTTTGCAAAATTTCTGAAAAATTTAACAATCAGTTCTCTTGAGCAATATAAGCTGGCTCTAGCATACTGTAAATAGAGTAAATTAAATACTTGTTTTAGAGAAAGGGAGAAGGAGGAATGTTTGGGTGAAGAGGGATAATTAACTTAGACAAATACAAATAGGGAATCACCTTTACACCCACAAACACAGGACTTGGGAAAATGAGTAACACCTATATGGAGGAATGGATGGTGACAGTTGGGAAGCAACTGTCACTTCAGACCAACTCAGCCAGGGTTTTCCTATTAAATGACAGTGAGCCCTTTGGGTTGTGGAATGAAACAGGAGGAAGTTATAAAAACACTGTGTAATAGCTAATTTAAGGGTAAGTAATGTAGGAGAGGTCACCCTAACCTAGGTATCTAAGGACAAAACTCAGGAACTAGGAGCTGGGTCAGTATCTACACTATTCTAACCCAGGCTGCCTGGATTAGCCTAAAAGGCTGGAAGGTGAATGGATGTCTCACAACTTGAGTTCACTTCTGTTCCAGCGATGATACAGCACAGGTCCTCAGCAAAATTAATCCAAACAGGTAAAGACAAAGGGGTTGAATCAGAATGGAATGTCCACCACCCAAGTCTGATCCTCCTGCTCAACTTGAATTTCCCACAGGCAGGTGTTTCTTCTGGAAGGCAAATCCACTCTCCTGGGCTCTCCACTAGAGGCAGTTTACCAGCATCCAACTGCTCTCTCAGCCATAACAGAGTCCCTCAGGAATCACTTCCTTCCTTGCCACTATTCCATCATTGGAACCTTTAGGTCTTATCTGACAGCCTGGGTGCTAATTTCACTAAATGTCTAAACTCTTAATTTTCCTCATAACAATACCACAGGTTCACTAACTACTAAGAGGCAGCACTTTGAGGCATTAGAAAAGATGTTTTGAGAAGAAATCATGGGAAGAGGTAGATTGGGAAAAAAAAGAATATGATGAGGAACACTCATAAGAAGAAAAAAATAAGACATAGAAAATTTTCAGCTGAGACATAACTTTAGCTGCATTCTGAGAATTTGCTGATTGGCTAAAGAAAAGCAGGATAAGCATCTAGAAATTTCTTGGAGAACTGAATCCTATTTCACAGTTTGAAGAACCATCAGATATTATTACTTTCTAGTGCCATCTACAGGTTTAGAGAAGGAACACTTCTCATGGGTTAATTAACCTTTCATTGCCCTGTCTAGAATAAAAGAGAAAAAGAGGGAAAGACAATCCTTGCATCTGTTTTGCTGTGAGAAGAAAATTGGAGCTTCTAAATAATATCGAATCCTCTGCTATTTGCAGATATGAAGAATTTGGCACCTCAGGTGACTTAAGAAAAGAAGTTTTTGCTACAACAGCAGAACTCTTCTTCAGCACCCTATTAAAGGTGGCTGTGTGCTTGAGTAGCTTTAGAATAGAAGAGTAACTTTTCTCAAAAATAGAGCATAAAGAACATAAAAGGAAAAACTTATAGAAAAGTGGTTCTGTGAAGTATAGCCTGTTCCTGATGAAACTAATCTGGTCTGTGTCCAGAACTGTGAATTGTTGTGAGAGAATGAATTTTCATACTCATGTGACTCCTTATTAAATTTATATGAGTATTTCTCACTCTATTCTCCCCTGATTCTGAATGAATTAGTGGACTAGATATATGCTTTAATTATTTCTGTTTTGCTTGTTATTGAGTAAAAATGATTATTACTTTTGCCTTCTATTAAATAAACGCTATGATCATTTTCACTTCCATCTTATTGCTTAGTAAATAGTTTATGTTTGAGAGTTAATGATATCATGGTGACCGATTTCATGTAAATAGAAGCAGATAGGGGCTCAGGAGTACAAGTGGAGAGTAGTGGAATGTATCTCTCCTCTTATCTTCCCCTACACATGCACATACAAAGAGGGGGGAGTGGAAAGGGGGAGAGAGAGAGAGAGAGACAGACAGAGAGAGAGAGAGAGAGAGAGAGAGAGAGAGAGAGAGAGAGAGAGAGATTTATAAAAATTTTGAGTGGTAGAAGAATGTCTTACTCTACTATGAGAACCCAAGACCTGCCAGTCTGAATGCAATATTCATCTAGTCCAGAGAGAGTGAATAGGGATCCACAACATACTTCAGTTATAAACGCATATGACACAGGAGGAAATTGAGGCTGAGAGAAGTAATTTGATCAAGGTTAGAGCTAGTGACTGGCACAACCTGATCTAGCAGCTAGGTTTTCTGATTCCAAGTCCAATGATTCTTGGTTGAATGTAGGTGAGGTCAATGAGCCAAAGAGACATAGTGACTCTTTTGGAATCAGCCAAGAATCATCTTCAAAATAAAACTCAAGGTATGGATTTTATCTATTTTTTTCCAAAAGTAGATAACAGGGTCCCTAGCAATTTGATATATAACCTGGATATCAAGTCTGGTACAGATTTTACTTCCTTACCACAAATTCCTAAGTTTTAAGAGATCCATAGGAACTTATGAAGAAATAGAGAAAATTAAAATATACAAAAAGTCCATGAGACTTCCATAGCCTTTGGGGGGTGCTAAACAAATTCTACCCATTAACCTCAGATTTGCACCATCCATTCATATAAAAGGCACTAAAATAAACATATTACTGAATGAATGAATGCTAGTTGCCAAGGCAAGCCTTCCCACCTTAAGGAAATCATGTCAGTGGTCTCCTTCTGGCTATTATCTTAAGACATTTCCTCAGCCACTTAAAGGAAAAGCTGAAGCAATCCCTGGTTGGCCTAGATCATAGGATTTAAACCTTCTTTGAGATCATATAGATCAACTATATTATTTTATAGATGGGGAAACTGAGAGCTAGAAAAGAGAAAGCATGCATTCAAAGTCCCAAAAGTAGTAAGCAACAGAGCCAATCTTCTAGCACAGGTTTTCTTACAGTTCTTTCCACTGTCTCATACAATCTTTTCTGTTCCTAAAATTTTGCTGCAAGCCAGTAATACCCATGGACAACTGGGTGATACAAAAAATTAATAAAAAAGTTATAATTAAAGAAGGATATAATGTCATTCTCATTTCAATTAGGATTGAAGTAGAATCATATTTGTTTATGATTTATTTCAAGATCTTTCTAAAATGTAAATATATATACTCCTTGAGTTGCAAAGGTGGAATAAGACAGTGATTTTGTTTTTGTTACTAGGACCAGGATATCATATCTGGTTTAGCCTGTAGAATGAGTAAAGTATATAGACGGAGTTCAGGGCACCTACCTCTGCGATTAAGAATTCATGGGCTTTGTTTCAAAACTCATTAGAATTATGACATCTCAGTCCTATCATTCATTCATGCACTCATTCTTTCCTCAAATATTTATTGAGCAATTACTTGTCACCTGTGAGGAGCTGTGTGTGGTTTTCAATTGAGTGAGAGACAGTGAGCAAGATTGAGTTTAAGATTATGTACGTAAAATGATAGAATACTGAGTGGGAAAGGACCCTAGAGATCATCTGGCCCAAATCCTTCATTTTGCAGAAATTAGAAGCTGAGACCCAGAGAGGTGAAGTCTCATGCTGAAGTACTATGCAAATATGAGACTCGGGCACATGGAGAGAGCTCTCAAATTGTGAATCTGGGGACCTACATATGCTATTGTTTAAGCTGTGTAATTCTGGACGAAACAATTTCTTGCTATAAACTTCCATTTTCTCATCTGTAAAAAATAACAATACTAATAATAATACTGGTACTCACTACCTCACAGGCTGGCTATAAGAAAAACGACTTGAACAACTTTAAAGGACCATAGAAATAGAGGTTATTAATGTTTTTGACAGTGTGTGAAAGCATGTAAGATTATCTAAACTTTATATCTTTCCTTGGTGCCTAACACAAAACTCTCTCTGTCCATAATAGATGCTTAATAAATGCTTGATGAATAAATGAATATGCAATTAATGAAAGAATTGGGACTAGACAATAGTCCATAGCTCTTGGAGTTAATTAAGAGAAGGCTAGATAACTAAGTGGGTAGAGCACCTGGTCTGGAGTCAGGAAGACTTGAGTTCAGATCCAGTCTCAGGCACTTCCTAGCTCTGTGACTCTAGACAAGTCACTTAGGCTTTGTTTTCCTCCTTTTTTCAATTATAAAAGGGGGATAATAATAGCACCTACCTCTCAGGGTTGTAGGATCAAATAAAATAATATTTGTAAAAAGTGCTGAGCACAGTACTTGGCACATAGTAGTGCTTATTCCCTTCTCTCTCCAATTATTCTAGAAACAGCTAGGTGGTACAGTAAAGAGCTCTGGACCCTATGGTCAAGAGGACCTAAATTCAAATCTGGCTTCCTGAATACTTACTTACTAGCTGTATGATCCTGAACAAGTCTGCCTCAGTTTCCCCAGTATAAAACAGGCATATTAAAAACACCTAACTCAGAGGTTCTTCTGAGAATCAAATGAGATATTGTTTGCAAAGCACCTGTTATAGTGCCTGGCACATAGTAGGTACTAAATAAATGCTTACTTGTTCCCTTATTCCACACAACTTCTGGGTTTTATTGGTTGTTGGAGTGAGGTTGAAATTGTCTCCAAGAGATAAATTTTTTTGAAAAAAATTTTAATCCATGAAGAACAGAAAAGGGAATGTAATGTAATAGATCAAGCAAGGTACTTAGAATAAGAAGGACTAGATTGAATTGTGGCAACGGCCATGGGTGAGTTGTTTAATTTCTCCTGAGTCTCAGTTCCCACAGTGATAAAATGATACTGATACTATTTTATTTGGTTGCTTTAAGGATCAAATGAGATAATGTATGTAGTGCTTTGTAAATGAGTCTCAAGCTTCATTCCAGTTTTAGATATTGTTTTTATTATTGTTTTTGGGTGGGTTTTTCCAGGAACATTAGGTAGAAGCTGAACAGCCTTTGGGGGGATGGGGGGGATGCTGCAGTAAGAGGTAGACTAGTCCTCTGAAGTCTCCCCTAGGTCTAAGATTCTGTGATTCTGTAGCTATAAGATTCCATGTGCTCAGTACTAGACCTTTAATTGATTGATTGAGGGAACTTCCAGGTAAAGAAACTCCCTCTACCAAAGGCAAGGTAGCTTCTTTACAGCAACTCAGAGTTGAGAGAGTTACTTAGACCTGCAGAGGTGTCAGACTCATCACCTACCCACAGGCATGAAGTCCTGCTATACTCCCAACACTACCCAACCAGATTAAAATGTAATTGGGATAGGGCAGCTAAATGGATAGAAAGCCAGGCCCAAAGATAGGAAGTCCTGGGTTCAAACCTGGCCTCAGACACTTCCTAGCTGTGTGACCCTGGGCAAGTCATTTAATCCCCATTGCCCAGCCCTTACCTCTTACCTTGGAATTTTATTCTTAGTATCAATTTTAAGGCAGAAGGTAAGGGTCAAAAAAAAAATACACACACACACACACACACACACACACACACACGATTGGGATGTTAATACCCTGCTAGTGGAACTGTGAAATGATACAACCGTTTTGTAGAGCAACATGGCTCAAAGGGCCACAAAACTATGCATATCCTTTGACCCAGCAAGACATTACTGGGTCTGATTCCCAAAGAGATCAGACATAAGGGAAAAGGATCTTCCCGTACCAAAATGTTTTTAGCAACCCTTGTCATGGTGGCAAAGAATTGGAAACTGAGGGGTTGTCCATTACTTAGGAATTGGATGGACAAGTCATGGTATATGCTTGTAATGAAATACTGTGACTCCATAAGGAATTCATAAGGATGAGTTTAGAAAAACCTGGAAAGACTTATTTGAACTAATGCAAAGCGAAGTGAGCAGAAGCAGGAGAACACTGTGTACAGTAACAGAAATACTATATAACGTTCAACTGGGAAGGACTAAACCATTATCAACAAAGCAAATCTCCAAGCTAACCATAAGGGATTCATGAAGAAAATGCCAGATAGTGCCAAAGAAGGAACTGCTGGAATCTGAGAGCAAATTAAAGCATGCCATCTTCCACTATATTTCCTTTAGGAGATTTCTATTGCATGTGTGCAATATGTGATTTCTAACATGCCTTCAGCAATATGGAAATATGGTAGTATTCCATATTATATCAGACTATTTACTGCCTCAGGTTGTGGAGGAGGGCAAGGAAATAGAAAAACAGAATTTTTAAATGTCAAAAAAAATTGCCAAAAATTGTTGTAACTGAAAAAATAAAAACATTTTAAAAATGTAATTAGGATATGTTTAACAAAATAAAAATGCAATAAAACCAACATAATGACTCATCTTATTTCTTTCTGTATCCCACAGAGAAGTTTCTGTCTGAGTTTGATACTACTGACTTAAAGCACTGAGATCATACAACTTTCCCAGGGTGATATAGTAGACAGAGCATCAAGTCTAGAGTCAGGAATTTCAAACCTGACATCAGATATTTACTACATGACCCTGAGCAAGTCTCTTTCTCTTTATCTCAGTTTCTTCAACTATAAAATGGGAATAATAATAGCACCTACCTCCTAGGGTTGTTATGAGAATTAAATGAGATAATAATTGTCAAATGTTTATCAAGTGTCTGGCACATAGTAAACTCTATATAATCTATATTGTTATCATACAGACGGTATTGTCAAAATCAGGACTTGAACCTAGGGTCTTCCTGGATCCAAGGCTGCTGGCTCTCTATGATTCTATAGAATGTGAGGGTTCGACAGAATGACAAGATGTCTGAATAATTAGTGAATGTGTACACAGACTTGTACCTGAATGTATTATTCAGTACCCTTTGAGAACGATGTATTAGCCCTTTGAATATGTGCTTCAGAGGCAGAGTGTGGGAAAATGTGGGAATAGAGGCTTCCTCAGTAAATTCAGACCCTGGATGGGGACACAAAGGCCTTTGAAAGAGCAGCTGCTTCCCTCTCCCCTCACAAGGCTGCTAGCTCAAGGAAAGATTAGCTAAGAGGAAATTGGCTAAGTACATAACAATGTTTATTAGCTTAGCAGATCCATTTGTTTAATGGGTGTCCACCCTCAAAGACAACATTCATCAGGTCTGCTAGGTTGCTCCATGAAGACCTGTCCCGGCACTTCAGAGCACACAGAAAGAAGGGATCGCCCAGGATTCTGGGATATTTGAAATCATTCCACATTACAGTTAAATACCACCTTCTGAAATGAAGGGAAGAGGCATGTGGTTAGAAAACTGGCCTTGAACTTGGGAAGACCTGAGTGCAGATACTGCCTCTCCCCAAGGGCCTTTGGGCATCCTACTTAGCCTCCTGTTGTACCTGGCAAACTTTAAGGACTAGAAACTGTATCATTGGGCTGTTAAAATGGAAAATGCAGCTAAATCTAAATCAGATTTTTTAAAAATTATAATTTTTAAATGCAATATTTTCCCAACATTTCAAAATTATTTTTCCCTTTTGAATAAGTTGTTTTTAAAAAATCAAAACATATATGCACTTATCTATATATACACACATCCATATACATATGTACACACATAGATACAGTTACATGGGTCCAAATATGACCCAATTCTGGACCTGTGACTTTATCAATATAGGTAAATGATTAGGTGGAACAATGGATAGTCCTTGACTTGGAGTCAGGAAGAACTGAATTCAAATCTGGTCTCCAACATTTACTAGCTGTGTGACCCTGAATGAGTCAGTTAAGTTCTTTCTGTCTTAGTTTCCTCAATGAGAAACTGAGGTTAATCATGGCACCCACCTACCTCCCAGGGTTGTTATGAGGATGAAATGACAATATTTGTAGAATACCTTGCAAACCATAAAGGCATTCTATAAATTCATATGTGTGTGTGTATTCACATATATGTATAATTTTTCTAAACCATTACCTTCCATCTTAGAATCAATACAGTGTATCAATTCCAAAGCAGAAGAATGGAAAGGGCTAGGAAATGGGAGTTAAGTGACTTACTCTGGGGAACACTACTAGGAAGTATCTGAAGCCAGATTTTAACCCAAGACCTTTTGTTCTAGGCCTGGCTCTCAATATACTGAACTACCTAGCTACTGATGATGATGATGATGATGATGATGATGATGATGATGATGACGACGACGATGACCAATCTTCATAGCCATACTCTTGATCTCATTGCCTCTGACCTCTTCCAGGACTTTGACCTAGTAGCTATCTTCTTTTTCTCTTGATTCTTTTAACTCTCTTTCTCTCTCCTTCTTCCCTGTTCCCTTCCCAATGCCTTCCCATCAACCTACAAAGATTAGAAAGTCTTCCCCAACCCTAAAAAAATCTTTCCTTTATCCCTTTTGACTCTAGACCTTCCAACTTCCAAAGTAAATCAGCCACCAAACATTCATTAAGTTATTTCTATTTGCCAAGCACTGCGAAAATTTATGGAGATTCAAAAGGAGCAAAAATAACCAGACCCTGCCCAGAAGAATCATGTATTTTAATGGGAGAAATATGTAAATAAGTAGATACATGAACTATGTGGGTCTATAGGTATGTTTATAAATGTATATGTGTATATACCATATATATATACTTGTGTATACATATACATACACATATATTATGTACATGGGTACAAATATAGAGCTAGAGATGTACACACGTCAATACAGAATATATGAAGGTAATCTGAAAGGAGAAAGCTTTAGCAGCTGATAGGGACTAGAGGCTGAAAAAGGTCTGGAAAAAGGTAGGATTTAAGTTGAGCCTTAAAGGAAGCCAGGAAGACTAACAGGACGAGAGGAGGGTCTGGAAATTCCAGGCATTGGAGCACAACATTTTCAAAGGCACAGAGGTAGAAAATGGAAATTTATGTTCCAAAAACTGCAATTAGATCAAAAGGAATGGACTTCAGGATGTGTGGAAAGGAGAATGGTATAAGATATCTAGAAAGGTTAGAAAAGGCCAGGATACAAAAAGCTTTAAATGCCAAACAGAGACCTTTACGTTTGAAGCTGGAGATAATAAGCAGTCACTGGAATTCATTGAATGGGGGAGGGAGTGACATGGTTAGATATGCACCTAAGATAAATCAATTTGGCAAGTGAGTGGATGATGGATTGGAAAGGGGAGAGCCGAGACAGGGAAACAAGTCAGAGAGGTTTTGTCATAGTCTAGGCACGATGTGATGAGTTCCTGAACTAGTGTTGTGGCTTTATGAATAAAAATAAATGGATATATACAAGAGATTGATGGAGGCAAAAATGGAAGATTTGTCAGTGGTTTGGATATGTGAAATGAGTAAGAGAAAGACATTGAGGCTCAAGCCTGGATGCCTGGGATGAAGACGTTGACTTTGATAGATATAGAGTAGTTCAAAATGCAGGAGGATTTGATGGGTAAGGGGAATGAATTCTATTTTGGCTATATTCATTTTGAGACTCCTATGGGACATCATTTTAAGCTATACAAGAGGCATTTGAAAGTGTATGATCATATCTCAGCAGAGATGAGGGCTGGACATATAAAAGTGAAACTCAAATGGGAATAAATGATAATTGAATACAAGGGAGCTAATGATATCACCAAGATAGTCAATAAATTTTTATTAAGTGGCTACTATGAACCAGGCACTGTGCTAAGTTCTGGGCATAGGAAGAAAGGCAAAAGACAGTCCAGAAATAAAAAATATACACAAATAATCTATATACAGGATAAAGAAGAAATAAGCAACAGAGGGAAGATAGTTGAATTAAGAGGGATTGAGAAAAGCTTTCTGTAGAAAGTAGAATTTGAGCTGAATCCTGATGGTAATCAGAGAAACCAGGAGACTGAATTGAGGAGGGACAGTAATTTTGGCATGGGGGACACGTAACATAAACTCCCAGAGGTTAGAGATGGAGCATCTTGTTCCAGTAATGGCAACGAGGCCAGTGTTGTCATTCAGTCAAAGAGTATGTGTATGTATAGGAGGAAGGTGGAAAGGTATAAGGTATAAGAAGACTGGAAAGGGGGAGGCCACCCTAAGGTGTGACGTGGATGAAGAATCAGACAAGGATACTGAGGTGTAGTTAAAAGCAAAGAGAGTAGTGTCACAAGGAGGAATGAGTATACAGAAGGAGATGGTAATCAAGTGTCAAATGTTTCAGAGAGGTCAAGGAGGATGAGGACTGAATAGAGGCCATTGGATTTGGCAATTAAGAGAACATCAATAACTTGGAAAAAGGCAGTTTCAAAGATTTCAAGCAAGATTTCAGAGGCTTTAGAGATAAGTGAGATGAGAGAAAATTACAGCACTGATTATAGCTTTTCAAGGAGTTTAGCTCTGAAAAGGAGAAACAGTAGAAGATAATAAATAGCTAGAGAGGATGGTCTAATTACTGGATCATAGATTTGGAGCTAGAAAGAACCTTAGGAATCATTCTATCAAACATCCTCATTTTATAAGGGAGAAAAGTGAACACAAACTTAAGGGACACGGCAGATTCTCAGTGCCTAAATCAGGATTTAACCCAAGGACTTCCTGAATTCAAGTCCAGCACTCTTTCCACTGTTACTCTCTTACTCTTCTGCTAACCTGCCTCTGCATTCTCCCTACACAATTTCTCCTCAACCACTTGTAAATAGTTCACTATTCTGATAATTCAGATGGCAATTTGTTGTTGTTATTGAGTCATCTCAGTCTCAGTTGTTGTGTCTGATTTTTTTGTGATGTATTTGGGATTTTCTTTTCTTTTTTTTTTTTACATTTTACACTTTATTTTTTAGAAAAATTTTCCATGGTTACATGATTCATGTTCTTACTTTCCCCTTCACTCCCCCTAAACCCCTCCCCCCCATTTTAACTGGTTTTAACATGTGTCATCAATCAAGACTTATTTCCATATTATTGATAGTTGCATTGGTGTGGTCATTTCGAGTCTACATCCCCAATCATGTCTGCATCAACACATGTGTTCAAGCAGTTGTTTTTCTTCTATGTTTCTACTCCTGTAGTTCTTCCTCTGAATGCAGATAGCATTCTTTTCCATTGGTTATTTGGGATTTTCTTGGGAAAGATAAATGAGTGATTTGCTATTTCTTTCTCCAGTTCATTTTACAGATGAGAAAAATAAGGCAAAAATAAGGGTTAAGTGACCTACCAGAGTCCCACAACTGAAAGTGTCTAAGGCCAGATTTGAACTTGTGAAGATGAGTCTTGCTGATTCCAAGCCCAGTGCTCTATTCACTGCTCCACGCAACTGCCCCAAACTCCAGCATAATTGGACATAAAGATTATAAAATCAAAAAGCAGGATATGATTTTCATTTATTTGGTCCTTCCCTTCATACTAAATAATAACTAGTATAATGCTCAGTATAATATTGTGGAAAGATCAGAAAGCCAGGAGTCAGGAATTTTCTATACTAATTTAAACTTTGCCACTATCTACCTTTGGCTCCATTAGAAACTCCTTTCATGTCTCTGTGTCTATATTTCCAAGGCATTTTTCATTTCTGACACTCTGTGTTATGTTTTAACATTTAATGCTTTAAGAGTCCTTCTAGCTCTGACATTCAATCATTTGTCTATGATTCTACCACAATGAATGCTCAATGCATATCATTAATTTAACAGTTCTGGAAAATTAGGGGATCAGCACTAGTGATGGATGAGATATGGAGCAGGAGCAGAGACTGGGGTTGCCTGAAACTTCCATAGGTTAAAATTCTACCACTTCTTGCCACAACCACTTCTTGCCTTGCCCTTTCCCCCTTTCAGCTATCATCCATGGTTCTCCTCCAGGGCAGGAGTCATGGGACTATTTAATGGAAGAGACAGATTGTACCGTTCATTAAAGGAGACCATAGTTTCATAGACATATTGGCTACTGGGATCTCATGGACATAATGTTACAGTCCCTTTGACTTCCGTTGAGATAATGGGATTGTGTTCCTTTGCAGGAAAGGAGACTCCCATAGATTTGACTGAGGACAGTTTAGGCATAAATGCCTGTACTATCATTCTAGGGGATCAGCATGGGCTGTATGTTCTACAGGAAAATGGGGGAAAGGAGTTCACCCAGGCAGACAGCCAAAGTTGAGGTCACCAAGACTTCTGCACATGGAAGGTCTTGTATTTCTTAGGAGGTAGGTGTTTCCAAACAAGGAAATCTATTGAAGACTGCAGTCCTACTGGAGGAGGAACTTGGGTAATGTCATCACCTGAATAGATTATTTCCTTTAATCATTATCAGCCCTCCGAGTTACATAGCAAAAGTTTGTTGCTTACTTAACAGGTAAAGAAACTAAGGCCCAGAGAGTTTAAATGAACTTGACCAAGGTGCTACATCTATTAAGTGACAGAACTGAAATTCGAACCCAGATCTCATCTGACTCCAAGTCTAGTACTCTTTTTACTGTCATATCTCCTTTCTTAAGAACTCAGCAAGTGGTAAGGAATAGGATATGGTTTAGTTCACTGAACACTAAGGAAATTGGGTCAAGAAAAGGAAAACAGATCTAGCAATATTTGACCCCAAATCTGTCCAGTGTAATAAGGATCCAAGTAAGTTTTTTTATCCTCCCTATTCCTTTTTCCTTTCTCTCTGTCTTCCTCTTCATTTCTTCCCTTTCCCCTTCTCCTCTTCCTCCTCCTTCTTTTTCTCCTTCTTCTTTTCTCCTCCTCCTCTTCCTCTTCCTCCTCCTCTTTCTCCTTTTCCTCCTTCTTTTCTTCTCCTCCTCTTCCTCTTCCTCCTCCTCCTCTGATTTCATTGATAGAAAGAGTGCTCAATGAGGAAATTCCTAACAATGTAGATAGGAAATTACTCTGTAACATAGTTATAGAGAGTTACTCTTAGAGGTTGAGAAATTTGTCCGGGGTCAAATAAATAGTATGTTTCTGAAGAAGAACTTGAAGTCAAGTTCTCTGACTTCAAGTCTAGTTCTATAGTCTATGTTGCTTCCCTCCCTCCACTCCCCTAGCTCTCTATCTCTTTCTCTTTCTCTCTTTCTGTCTTTCTCTGTCTCTATCTCTATCCCTATGTCTCTGTATTTATCTCTGCATCTCTATATCTCTATCTTTGTCTCTCTGAAATATCTTACACCCAGTAGGAGAACCCATTCACTCTGTGCATTGTCTGGCATATTTAAATCTTTATATCTTTTCTGGTTTCTGTTTGCTATCTGTTTAGATAAAAAGTGTTTTAGTTCATTTACTTTTTGTGATGGTCTTTGTGTCTAGTATTTGTGTTACTAGCATCTCTTGGGTTACTAGTAAATGAAGAGACCAAACCTTTAGGATAAGTTCTTTTAGACTAGCAATATTTAGGGGGACAAACTGATAAAATTCAAATTGAGTACTTTCTCTCTGAAGAGGGCAGACAGCCATCTTCACATCCCATTCTTTGAGTCCCCTCCAGGCAGGAATCAAAGGCCCCTCCTGGAGAAAGGTGAGCAAAATTCCTAATAAATTCATCAAAGACTTCCTGTGAGCTTCATCCGAATAAATGCATGTGGACACACATAACTTATATGGGAAGTACACATACATATATATATGCATATATTTTATATCTACCTATATGCATATGCATGCATGTTATATGTGTATACATACATGTGCATGTGTACACACACACACACACACAAACATCAGTGGGAAACACACTAGCTCTGCAGTCAAAAGTCTTGACTTCAATATGTCTGTGTGATACTTTATACTTATGGGGCCATGGGCAAATCATTAACCCCCAACCTGTCCTCAGGTTCTTCATCTATAAAATGAGGGGACTGACCTAGATGCATGCCCTTTAAGGTCCCTTCTAATTCTAGATGTATGATTCTAATGATTACTTCATTGAGTTTAGTTTCTTCCTTTTAATAAAAGTTTTATCTATAATCTTGTGGGCTGCATTTTGAGTGGGAAGTAAGTCTAAATATGTGGGGAGGGTGAAAATGGATGGAAGATTATTCCTATGTCAAATGTTCATTCAAAGGATCTTGCAAACTATTTTTTATGTACCCTTCTTACATTGTTTAAAGAAACAATGAAAATACCATAAATAAAGGGGGTTGTTTGTTATTTGAAAGAACTGAACCACATCATTATTGATATTCTCACTATAAATGAAACCAGAAGATATAAGGAAATTCCAGCTAACTGGAAAGATTCTTCTTGGAAAGACAAAGAAATTGGCAGGGTTGATTTCATCATTCCCTCAAAAGCAATAACAAACATAATTCCAATGCATACTTGGCCATCTTGTTTCACAGTACTCATGATAAGTATCAAAAAGACCACCATGAAGATAACTATAGCTCCATCAGTTTCCAGAGGCAGAGTAAGACAGTGGATAGAATAGGCTCAAGGAGAACTGAATTCAAATTCCTTTTTAGCTATTTACTACTTATGTGATTATAGAAAAATTACTTAACCTCTGAAACTGTTTTTCTTAGCTATCAAATTAAAATAAAAATCACTAATAGTAACATATATACTGTCTATCCACCAGAACTGTGAAAAGCATTTTGTGAAACACACTATATAGACATGAGTTTTTACTATAAGCCAACATCTCTAATAGTAAAGTAGAGAAAGTCAATGAAGAACTTTGTTAGATCCTCCAAACTATATTTAAGCAAAATAAATCCCACTCTAGGGGAGAGTTGTCTTAAATGCTTGTAAACTCAGGTTTAAATACAATTTATTCTACATTCAAGTCTTAGTTTGGATATTACATGGTAGCTGAGAGCTATTTTAGGGAATGATGTAAATAAGTTCTGGTGTTCTCTCAGGAGAAATGTTAGATAAGGGATAAGAAAGAGAGAGATTTCCAAGACTGAACAAGCACCTTTGGTGTGAAAGCTTACAAAAGCCTTTTCAGGAATGTTCACCTACCTGAGGTGACCTGAGGTTTACCTTTTACCCAACACTCTCACCTGTGGCTCTAAGAAGCTATAGCATTCACAGTGGCCACAGCCTGGTTACACCATTTTGTCAGATGAGTTAACCAGGTTGAGGATTACTGACAGGCTTCAAACTCATTGGTGAGTTAAAGAAATGTTCCCAAACATGGGAAGATTTCCCCTGGCATAAGGAATAGATAAGAACAATTTGTTCCAATGGCCGTGAAGGAAGATAAAGCAGGAATTGTGGAGTTTTGCTTGACTTTTGTCTTGACACCAGACTTCTGAATGAGAGACTAAGGTTCATGACTGTGCAACTCTACCTCATTTAAATATAGTTCATATACAAGTCAAGACATCACCCTATGATTTCACTGGTCCTCTTTGAAACCAAGGACGAACAACACATTTTCTTAGTAACTTTAATTTGAGAGTGGGAAAAGGAAAAAAATCATAAAAAAATATATTGGAAAATGTTTCATGTTGAATAAACAAAAGAAACCAAAGGCTTGTAGAGTAATGAGAGACTCATGTAAATATTATGAGTAGCTTGTCTGAGAAGAAAGCCAAAAGATGATGGATTAGGCAAGTCTCAAAAAGTAACACGAAAAATTAGGATGGAATATATCTTTGACCAAAAAATGACTGCTATTGAGTCTTTCAGAATCAGCTGAGTATATAATCAGGCCATCAATTGCTTAGAGCAAATTTTAAATGAATACCAAATTAGAAGGAAGGGTAATGATAAGGAAAAGACATAGATCCAATGACATTTTCCATCTGATCTCTCAGATGTAGTTTCAGGGGGTGCAAGGTCTTCCAACTTTACATTCCCCCCTGTGATCCTTTGGGAGACAAGTCTCCCCCCAATGGATCATGAAAACATAATCAAATCAAAATTTACAATAATTTGGAGATAAAAGGGAAATAAAAGGGAGAAAGAACAAAACCAATAAAAATCAGTATAGATATTGGTTTCAACATCATTTCTTGCAGGATTTTAATCCATTTAAGCAACTACCACTACAAATTAGGTCAAAAGAGTCCAGAAAAAAAAGTCATAGCATGCCCTTGATCTCTTTGCTAAATAGAGAGATATGGCAAGCAAGAACAACACTGTTAGAAGGTAGTCATTTGTAAAACATTAGAGAAGATAGGGAAAGATCCTAAGCAGTATCATCTCAGAAAATATTGACTAATGTTAAGGTAAAAACAAGTTTGTGAAAGCTTGGCATGAGACATAATTAAGCCAAACCATTTCAAGAGCATTTGTAGATAAAGCTTGAAACAAGACAATAAATTAATGTAAAAGTCAACAAATTAGCTAGCATTTGTTTTTCTTTCCTTCTCTTGTGTGTGTGTGTGTGTGTGTTTTAAGAGTATGTCTTCTTATCTCTTCTAAGCCAGAAATATATGGAGTACTAATAGATCTGGTCCCACTCTAATGAGCCTGGGAGTTTTCACCTCCATTTCCAACATAGGCTGGTTCATCCTTCCTTGGGCAACATGGTAGCCCCTACTTCTGTGTGTTCACCAACAGAGGAACTAGCTTAGCCCACTACAGCTCAGAACTCCTGAGCTTAAGATGTCTTATGGCTTTAACCTCCCAAGTAGCAGGGATTATACCACCATATCTGACAGTGTTGCTTTACCATTATATTTTCATCAGTAACAATGGAATCATAGGATTTAGATTTAAATATCTTCTTACCTTATGTGCTTTATAAGGAAGTAGAAATTATATTGAAGGCTAAATCTGGAAGAGGTGCTATACTAGACCAAATGCACACTAAGAAAGTCCATCAGCGGGGGCAGCTGGGTACCTCAGTGGATTGAGAGCCAGGCCTAGAGACGGGAGGTCCTAGGTTCAAATCCAGCCTCAGACACTTCCCAGCTGTGTGACCCTGGGCAAGTCACTTGACCCCCATTGCCTACCCTTACCACTCTTCCACCTATGAGTCAATACACAGAAGTTAAAGGTTTAAAATTAAAAAAAAAGACAGTCCATTAGCTGCCTAGAAAATATAATAATTTTAAGATACCTTTGGAACAGCAATATATCAAAAGAATGGCGAAAAATCAAAATGATATTATTATCAAAATAAAGTGATTGAGACAACATCAATAACCACTGACACATTTACCTACTTTCTTATTTTCTCATAATCTTTGTGAGAATGATATATACACATTTTGTGGATCTCCAAGTGAAAATATGAGAGGGAAACAATGAGGTTTTTTTAATATTTTCTACAGGAAACTCCACTTTCCAATTCATACAACTGACTGAAACATGTAGAGAATAAGAGTTCCTGTT
Organism: Gracilinanus agilis; assembly: GCF_016433145.1. Taxonomy (NCBI): domain Eukaryota; kingdom Metazoa; phylum Chordata; class Mammalia; order Didelphimorphia; family Didelphidae; genus Gracilinanus; species Gracilinanus agilis. Next base: position 162,804,015 of record NC_058131.1, on the reverse strand, counting down.
GCGTCTATTGTTTCCTGATTATAAGAATTACATTTGGCTTAGAAGAGGTCCCTTTAAATGATTCCTTCCAAAAAAGAATTTCTTCTATGCATGTGAAGAATCTATTGACTATCTTGATCAATGCAACTATAGAAGCCATTCTAAATAATTCTGAAGAACAATGTAGTATACAAGATGATGCACTGGCCTTAACATCAGGAGGCCTAGGTTCAAATCATATCTAAGACACTGACTTGCTCTTTAACCCTGGACAACTTATCTTCTCTCTTTCCTTATCAACAAAGTAGGAGCAATAATAGTCACACTCCCTATTTCACAAGGTACTAGTAAGTGAAGCATTTTGCCAATTTTCAAGTATGATGGAAATGTAAACAATTATTGCTCAATGACTATGTGATATTGATAATGTCAAGGGAGATTGCAGAACCAAGAGATGTCCAAGTTAGTCATCACTTTCTTAAAGGATGCCATGTGTGGTCTTCCTTAATGAGATCCACAATGACTCTGAAGAAATAGGCTTGATAATATAGGAAAAAGAAAAACCATGAGTGAAAAAAGAATGCCTGTTATTGAGATCATAGCATATAGTTAGATGGCAGTCCATCAAATGAGTTCATCAGTGTAAAGATCTTAGACAGTCTTTGAAGATAGATGCAGGACCCAAGATTTAATTGGAGGAACAGAATGGCTTTTAATTTGTGGGTATCTAGCACAACACAGGCAATATGGACAGTGGTTCTAACAATTTGTAGAGGGACTACCAAGTTAAAAAAAGAAAAGCATGTTTAATTTCCTTTCCTTTCTAAGAAAAGACTTTTTCTCTCATGAAAATTGTTATGTCTGGTCACTTAGTTTACTTAGGACCATGTGTGTTCAAAGATTTGCATTGATCTTAGGGGGCCAGCCCCCTTGAGCTTCAGGTATTTATTATTGAAATATGGATACTGGCAATAAAGATGCACTCAATGGAATGCAAGTATCCCTTTTATTCCATGGAGCCACCATTATACACATTATATACCAGAGAGGCAGCTTTTCTGGGCTGAGATGAATCGTGAAAGTCCCACAACTTGTTGTTAAAGTTTGTCTAAATGGTTCCAGATTTTCCTTTCTGTGGGTGGTGAGGGTGTGACCAGAGAGCTCTTCCTATTTGATGAATTCTGGAGAAAACAAGTGGTGAAGGTGTCACTGGGAAGTGAAGCCAAAGACCACAGGAAAATTTGGCATGTGCTTATTATCATGGCAATGAAATATTCATTTTAGGATCCTATGGGCTTTGCATTTTTCAGTGTGATCACTTATCAGAAAATGACAGGACTTGGAAGTCAGAGAAATGAATCAGATCTCTCCTTTTGGGATGTGATTTTTCCATGTGGATATAGGCTGTATAAGTGAAGACCTAAGAAAAACAGACAGGGCATTCCTGGCATCCTTAGTAAAAATAACACATTTTTGGAAGGAATAAACACCAAGAGGTTTTTGTTTTTTCAGAACCCTTGTGATAATTTGTGCAAATGTAAAGAGCTTTGGACCTGGAGATAGTAAGATACTTTACTAGCTGTGTGACCCTAGGCAAGTCATTTAATTTCTGCTTGGGTTTCTTCAACTGAAAGGAGAGATAATAATAACACTTACCTTCTGGGGTTTTGTGAAGACAAAATGAAATAATATTTGTAAAGCATTTTGCAAACTTTAAAGTCCTATGTAAATGCTCACTATTGTTGTTGTTATCATTATCTTCCCATTTCCTTGGTAACCTGATTTAAATTATCAAATGAAAGTTGAAGCTCTTAGCCTAGTAATATTACTTACATGAGTTAAGTTGAAACCCTTATCAGAATTCAGAAGCCAGAGGAAAAAGGAGCCCACCAACCCCTAACTATTTCCTAACATGATAATTTGTGTGAACCAGGGAGTCCATTCACCATAAATGAGTCAGCTAGTAACCAACCAACAAATAGTCATTGAGAATCTACTATATGGGAAATTGTTGCGGACAGTTGGAATGTGAACTGTATCTATGAGGCAGATATAGGATATGTATGATAATCATAGCTAACATTTATATGATATATTAAAATTGCAAAGCCTTTCTTATACAGCATCTCATTTTATCTTCAGAACAACCCACTGAAGTAGATGCTAGTTTTGTTGTTCAGTCATTTTCATTTATGTCTGACTCATTACAGTCCTCTTTAAGGTTTTCTTGGCAAAGATACTGGAGTTATTTATCACTTCCTTCTCTAGCTCATTGTATAAATGAGGAAACTGAAGCAAACAGGATTAAGTGACTTAGCCAGGGTCACATAGTTAGTAAATGTCTGATGCCAGATTTGAACTCAGGAAGAGGAATCTTCCTTACTTTGGACCCAGCACTTTATCTATTGCTCTACCTTAGCTGTCCCTAGTATGATGAGGAAATTGAGGTTCAGTGAGGTTAAATGATTTGCCCAGGGTCAGTAAGTGTGGGGGACATGATTTGTGTTCAGGTGTTCCTAGCTTCCAAGACCAGTGCTCATTCCATCAGATTATAATTCCTCTCTTTGAGGAGTTTATGGTTTAATTGAGAGTCACCTGTGGCTCTAAGAAGCTATAGCATGGACAGCAGTCATATTCCAATAAAACTCTTTCAGCAGATGGGCTAAACCAAGTTGAGGATAACTGATGAGCCACAAACAAGTCAGTGAGTTAGGGGGTGTCTACCTCAAGTATGTGAAGACTTCCCCTAGTGAAATGGATTAATGAGAATAATTTGTTCCAGTGGCCAGGAAAGTAACTAAAGCAATGAAGCACTTAGAGTTTGATCAGAGATTGATGATGCCAAGGTCATCCACTGCATCCTGAGCCATCTCTAGTTATCCTGACTTTTATCTTGCCACTAGACTTGGATGATTCTGAAAAAGAGAGTGAGGCTGATAACTTTGTGTAACTCTGCCTCACTTAAATCCAATTTATGCCCAAGCCAAGATATCACCCTCCTTGAAAATGAAGGACAAACAACAAAAGAATCTTTCTCACAATCATCATTTCAGGTAGGAACTATAACTATTATTATTTCCATTTTATTAGAAAAAACTGACATTGTGGGATTTATAAATTTAGATGGTCAAGAATTCCCTCAAAGTCCTGAGAGCAATTCAAATTATCATAAACTTTCATCTGGAAGTGAGATCTGAAGTCAGGTTCAGAAGTTTTAAAAGAAATATATATATATGGTGCATGAGGAACCAAAATGAAGAGTGGGGGAATGTTTTTTCCAACTCCTCCTAGAATTTGTTGGGCTGAACTAGGAACACTGGTGACTCAGAAGAAACTCTTGCTACAGCAGAGAAAGGAGAGATCAAGATGGATGGATGTTCTCTACAGGTATCTTAGGACTCAAGGTGAGAATACTGTTATTTTCAAGGATTGAGGGAAGTTCCTCTCTTCCCACCAAAAATGTTCTACTCCTTCATTCAATTTTATTTCTCCATTTCTATTCAGTAACAGACACTGTAAAATGCTCTCCTTGCTTCTTTTGTCTAAACATTTCCTGAGTTCTATATCTTAATGTTACCTCAAAAATTGAGAGGCCTGAAGTTAGATGGAATTAGAGCTGATAGTCAAACCTCTTGCCAGAATATTCTAATTTTCTTAACTGGGGGCTCTGAGCTATTGTGATGGTACTACTAACTTTTTGCCTGATATAAACTCCACAAAATAGCAGAGGAGAGAACCACATGGACCTGAGGTTCATTATTTCCCTCAAACAAAAAAAGTGAACTTAATTGCTTTAACAGGAAATAGCTGATCAACTCTTCACAGAGAAGAGGGATAGGGAAGAGAGGGTGGTGACTGAAAAAAAATAATACCCTAAATCTCCCCTTCACATGGAGGAGATGAACAAGTACTAGGAAGAATTCAGTTCTGCACCTAAATTACAGGGAGAAGGGATCCTAGTATTACATACATATGAAAAAACTGAAACACAGGTATGCTAAGTCACTTGTCCTAGAGTCCATGGATAAAACATTGAAAAATCATATTACCATGTACAAACTAGCATTTTGCTGAAACCCACAATGGAATGCATATCCTTACTTCATGCAGTCTTCCCTGATGTGAAACCACTGCTTTTAGCTTTGGCTATTGCCTTCTACCCACTTCTATCTCTCCTTCTCTAGCTTCTGACTCATAATTACTTATGGTATATTCACTCTGATTGTGGGTTTCAAACTACATTCCTATTTATTTCTGCAAAAAGCTTAGGGCATCATCTTAATTACCAGTGCATGTTGGCTATCTATAGTTTCTGACAACTAAGAACAGGTTGTGGAAGACCATGAAAGCCAAAAACAGAAGTTCAGAATAGATATAATTAATAAGTGTCAGAGTAGCTAGATAACACAGAGTGCCAGGCTGAAGTCTGGAGGACCTTTGTTCAAATCTGGTCTTGGGCACTATGAGATCCTGGACAAGTCACTTACCCCTGATTGCCTAGCCCTTGCCACTCTTCTGTCTTAGAATCAATACTAAGAAAATTGTTATTACATGTGATCAGGAAAATAAAATAGCTTTGAATAGAATTTTTTTAAGAATTAGTACTAAGACAGAAGGTAAGGGTTAAAAAAAGATATAATAAGCATCATCCTCAAATAAAGAGAACTACCAAAGTAGCAGCAGCAAAGGTCTTTAATCAGGGGGAGAGAAATTGCATTTAGGGGTCACCATACAACATGAGGAATGTAGGAATGCCCCATCTGAGGCAGAAGAAGTAGGGCCTAAATATACTTCAGCAGAGAAAAATGATGAGGAGGGGACTCAGATCAGATGGATTTTGAAGATGTCAGGTCGTATTAGCAGCTTGAGAAGGACAGAGGCATCATTTGATGTCTCAAGAATACTCATCAAACACTGTGTTGAAAAGATTGGCAGCTGTGTCTCCCCACAGTGAGCAAAATTTTCAGAGGAAGTGTTGCAATTTTTTGGAGAATAGCCCATATTTTTGAGTGTCCACAAAGTATGTTGGGTTCCATATATAAAAGAATAATAAACACTATTTCTGTCCCCATTGAGCTTATTTGATATTTTAATATAATAAATTAAAGGCATTTACTAGATATTATACATGAGCACACCTCCTGCCTAGTGAGCTAAACATAATGGCATTTACACAGCACTTTAAGCACTTACAAAGCTTTTCCCAAATATTATTTTATCTTCAACAACACTGGGTTCCAGGTTACTATTATTACCTCCATTTTGCAGATGAAGAGACAGGCATACAGAGACATTTGCTCAGAATCACATAGCTAGTATGTGTCTGAGGCCAAAATAAACTCAGGTCTTCTTTGGGTTTATCATACACTGTTTTGCTGACGTCACTTACCCCAAGTCTATTCCACTGATCCTCCCTTCTATTTCTTAGCCAGTGCCATATTGTTTTGATGACTGCTGCTTTATAGTATAGCTTAATATCTGGTACTGCTAAGCCACCTTCCTTCACATTTTTTTCATTATTTCCCTTTTGTTCTTCCAAATAAACTTTGTTATAGTTTTTTGTAACGCAGTAAAAAAGGTTTTTGGTAGTTTGATAGGTATGGCACTAAATAAGTAAATTAATTTGGGTAGAATGGTCATTTTTATGATGTTAGCTCGTCCTACCCATGAGCACTCAATGTTTTTCCAATTGCTTAGATCTAGTTTTAATTGTTTGGAAAATGTTTTGTAGTTATGTTCGTATAATTTCTGTGTTTGTTTTGGTAGATAGATTCCTAAGTAATTTATATTGTCTAGGGTGATTTTAAAGTGTGTTTCTCTTTCTACCTCTTGCTGCTGTGATGTGTTGGAAATATATAGAAATGCTGATGATTTATGTGCATTTATTTTGTATCCTGCAACTTTGCTAAAGTTGTTGATTATTTCTACAAGCTTCTTAGTTGATTCTCTAGGATTTTTTAAGTAGACCATCATATCATCTGCAAAGACTGATAGCTTGGTCTTCTCATTGCCTATTTTAATACCTTCAATTTCTTTTTCTTCTCTAATTGCTACTGCTAGTGTTTCTAGTACAATGTTAAATAATGGAGGTGATAATGGGCATCCTTGTTTCACACCTGATCTTATTGGGAAGGCTTCTAATTTATCCCCATTGCAAATGATGTTTGTTGATGGTTTTAGGTATATACTGTTTATTATTTTTAGGAAAGGCCCTTCTATTCCTATGCTTTCTAGTGTTTTTAGTAGGAATGGGTGTTGTATTTTGTCAAAGGCTTTTTCAGCATCTATTGAGATAATCATGTGGTTTTTGTTGGTTTGCTTGTTGATATGGTCAATTATGTGGATGGTTTTCCTAATGTTGAGCCATCATTGCATTCCTGGTATAAATCCCAACTGATCATGGTAGATAATCCTCTTGATCACTTGCTTTAGTCTTTTTGCTAGTATGCTATTTAAGATTTTTGAATCTATGTTCATTAGGGAGATTGGTCTGTAGTTTTCTTTCTCTGTTTTTGATCTAAACTCAGGTCTTCTTGATCTCAGGTCCAGTACTTGATCTACTTTGCCAACTAGCTGCCTCCATATAGAATCATAGAACTTTGACAAAGGGATTGAACAAAGTAATTGATACTTGAAAAAGATGATACTGAATTATGAACACAGTGCTAGGCTCATAGCAAGTATTCAACAATTACTGACTAACTTGATGGGGAAATAGACATTGAGCAAAAGCAAACACATGAAAAACTTGGTTAGCATCTGATTAAATTTGATTTAAATTTAATCATGTGTACCACCCTCTTTTCTCTGTTTACTTTACCATCACAGTAGCTCAATGCTTCATTTCACTTTTCCCAGCCAACATTTTCAAAGTAATTTCCTCAATTGTCTTTCTCTTTCCAATATGTGCCCTTTCTAATCCATAACTCACACTACTACTCTTAATGCTCTGGACACAACATTTCTCCATTGAACACTTCTCCATGGAAATTTTCAAAGACTTCTCATCCATTTATTCAACCTTTCTCATCTCTTTTTGTTCACCTATCCCCAGGCAGAATGACAGGTTTCTCCCAGATTCTTTCTGCTCTTTGGTTACCACCTAACTTTCCAGATATCACCTGAACACAATACCAAAAATCTAGAACTGAAGGAAGTTTAGTAGCCATCTAGTCCAATCCCCTTATTTTACAAATGAGGAAATTTGAGGCTTAACAAGATTAAATGATTTCTGGCAGCTAGGTGGCTCAGTATTTAGAGTTAGGCCTGAAGGTCCTGAGTTAAAATCTGGCTTCAGACACTTCTTAGCTATGTGACCCTGGGCAAGTCACTTAACCATAATTGGCTGGCCCTTTCTCTTCTTCTGCTTTGGAACAATTACTTCATGTTGATTCTAAGGCATGTGTAATTAGAATCTGTTACCCTAAAAACTACGATTCCCAGCAAAACTACGATTCCCAGAACCCCATCACTTCCTGTCATTATGTGCTAACATAGGCAGAACATAAATTTGGTGGAGTTCCATGTCTAGCTTTTTTTTTTCTTTCCTGTTGGTGGCTTTGGTGGAGCAGGGATTTTGAACAGGTAGAAAAACTTAGTCATGTGGTTCTATTTTGTCAGATAATAAACTTTAAAATATAATACTTCAAGTATTAGACATTAATTTAACTCTTACGAACAGAAGGTAAGGGTTAAAAAATGTAATTTGCCCAAGGTCACACAAATGTGAAAGATCAGAAGGAGAATTTGAATCCAGGTCCTCTGATTCTAGAATCAATGCCCTATCACTGTACCATACTACCTCCCTATCATTTTAGGTGAAACATTTTCTCTTCCATGTTAGGTCTGATTAACATGTGGTCTTGATTTCAAATTCTGGTTCTTTGACTGACTATCTAGGTGACCTTGGGCAAGATGTGTAGCCTCTCTGGAGCTTAGTCTTTTAATCCTTTAAAATGAAGGGGCTGAACTACCTATCTAATCAGGAATATACACAGGAAATATTTAACAATTACTTCTTTGGGTGGTTGGGGATGAAGGACGCATCTTTAATTTTAATCTGCATTATTAACTTTTTCTCCATCTCTTTCTTAAGTCCAGACAATCAACAAAACACTAAATCAAGTGCTAATTTGTGGACTTCCAAAGTGTAAATGCTCATGTGGAAAATTTTACAATTGACTACCCTCTAATTCTAGTTGGCTCTTGCACAAGGGGTCTCTTCTAGCTCTATCTCTGTGAATCTCATCATTTCAGGAAGATTTCTAAGGTCTGCTCCAACTTAAATCTATGATACTATCATCTGCATCTGTTCTTCTTTATGGGCCCTAAGGCTTTGCAAAGTCTCCTAATGAAAAAGAAAGATTCTGGCTTCTTAAAATTACTATATTTACTAAGACAGAGAATTAGACAAATTCATTTCAGAAAGATTGCCCTGGTATTTTTGATATTTTAATATATAAGGCTATTTTATATTTATTTTTATATTTTATTTTACATATTTTGTATTTATATTTATTTATGTACGGGTATTTTAAAACAACTAAACCCCAAACCCTATCCCTGCCCATTCATTGAGTTCTCTGATGGATTGGGGCTTTATTATTCCCATATAAGTGATATAATAGAAAGAATGGAAAGGAGATGAGCATTGATATAGTGACTGCCATGTACCAGGTGCTATGCTAAGCACTTTTTTAAACTCTTACCTTCTAGCTTAGAATTGATCCTAAGTATGGGTTCCAAGGCAGAAGAGCCATCTAGCTGCCACTAAGTCCTTTTTATAAATATTGTCTCATTTTATCACATATCAACAGATTTAGCTTCAGAAGAACTAAAGATCAACTTTGAGTAAGTTTGTTTTTGTTTTTGTTTTTTTTGGACCTTGCTTTCTTGATCTATAAAACAAGGGGCTTGAATTAAATGATCTTTTATGTGCTTTCTAGCTCCAGATCAATGGGATGAAGAATTGATCAATGAGAACCCAGACCTCAGGAACATGCAGAGTTCATTCTGCTTGATTCAATCTTAGGCAATGTGTAGGATGGACATGTCTGCTTCTGGACAAAAGGTAGAAGAGGAATCTGGTTCTTTTCTTCAGAGTCTGCACAAGGATCCTATGACTATTTCTGGTTGACTTTCTGGCTGATGAAGAGGGGAATTTTGTTTGGCTGCTGGGCCAGAATTGAGAGCCCACACAAAAGGAAGCTAGGGGATGCAGTGGATAGAGTGCTGGACCTAGAGGTAGGAACACCTGAGTTCAAATCTGGCTTCTGACACTTATTAGCTGTGTGATTCTGGGCAAGTGACTAAACCTCTGACTGCTTCCGGTTCCTCAGCTGTAAAATGGAAATAATAATAGTATCCATTTCCTAGGATTGTTGTAAGAATCAAGTGAAATAATATTCTATGTAGAGAAATTCTTATTTTTAATTTCTTTCTGACTACAAAGTATAAAGATTACTTTCTGAACTTTGGAGGCCAGTTGAGGGGGAGAGGTCAGAGTGAATATCCTTTCTCTAAATGGTCAACTTTTGACTATAAGGTCTCCTAGGCAAGCTTGTATCCAGGATGGGGCTGCTTCCTATTAGTATCCTTTTTCCTATGGTACAGGGCCTTGTGAGGTCTCAAAATGTCCATAAACTTGAGTCTATATCAGAATTTGCCATCTCCTAAGCCCTGTGTAGCCCTGAAAAGCAATCTATTTGAATCATTCCAGAAGTGGATCAACACAGTAGCTAAAAGGCTAGTGTGGCAGCATGGGAGAGACTCATCCAGTGGCTGTACCATATCTAGAAGTAAACCTGATGGTGCAAGTACTTTGTAGCAACAGACACAACCCACTCTCCCCTAGGATCAGAGTGGTGAAGAGAAGAATGTGTGGTTCAGAGGGATATGTCTGCTATTGCTATATATCTTCTAAGTAAATACCCCTTTGTAAAAGCTAATCAATCTTAAATGCTTATCAGTGATATTGAGGAGAAAGCAAATTGTTAAACTGAAATCAGGCACTAATCTCTAGCCAAGTGATACAGTGGAGATATTAAGTATAACTGGTAATTTATAGTAGGATAAAAATCCTGAATTGGAGATTTGGACTAATAGCTTTAAAAGGACATTCCCAACCCTTAAGGAGTACCCCTAGAAGCCTGAAGGAGAGATATGGCTAATAACCTTCTTGCCATTCCAAGTGGGAGTTGAAAAAGTAACTTCATCAACTATATATTGCTATAGTTCTATGAAATGGAGGGAATTAAACAGTCGTTGGGGAGGAGTGGAAAGGAGAATATGGAGACCATTTTCCACAAAGATGCAAAGAGTTTGGCATGTTAAATTCCCTGGGGATGAGTAATAGCATAAACTAGAACTGAAATTCTTGCTCTGCTGCTCAGCTTTATTTCAAGGTCTTGCCATTTTCTCTACCGTGAATGATCAGCTCTTCCCTTGGTACAAATATAGTGTGGGTTTATTGCTATTTTATTTATTTCTAAACCCTTTTCTACTTGCCCCTTTGGGAGAATTCAGATTCTAGATTCTCATGCAATCCCAAGATCAGAAATATAGAGGAAACCACAAAAACTCACAGAGTAAGGATTCCCAACTTTTATGAAACCGTGGCCTAATTTCAAGACATTCTATTGGTGGGACTGAAATTTATATATTTACTTTTCTAAAATTAAAAGGACCTAAAATTCCCGTGAGATTAAAGATTTGCTGAAGACTTCAGGAAATCCCTTCCCATCTCCAGACTCTCCCCCTTTCCCTTTAAAATAACTAGAGACATGCTATGGGGTCACAAAATGTCAGGTAAGAATTCTCTATCCTTCCCTGGATATCTGTGTTAGTAACGTCTTAAGTATTTCCAGTATAATTATCCTCGGATTGATACAGAGATCCATCTGTTCATTTTACAAACATGTGCTATAAGCCTCTGGGGTGCCAGGGCAATGAAATACAAAGTTTAGGTAACTGATGGTCCCTTTCTTACAATGGCCAAACTTACATTTGAGCAAAAGAAAACACAGATAAGCACTAACTTAGAAGTTAAAATCAAAATTGAAAGACTACTCTCAACAGGGACACTCATGGAAGGCTATGTGGAGAAGTAGTATTTGAGTTAGGCTTCAAAAAATGTGTAGGAATTAAGCCGATCAGAATGAGGAGAAAAGGCATCCAAGGAAGAGGGAAGAACAACAGCAAAGAAACAGAGGTTTTGAAGATGCAGGGCACATTTAGAGCAGAGAGAGTGGTCCAATTTGGCCAGAGAATAGAGAATTTGAAGAAGAGTAAATATGAGACAAGACTAGAAAGGAAGGGAAGCACCAGATGGTGGGGGACCTTGAATGCCAGGCAAAAACTGTTAAATTTACATATTTAGCAGCATTCATTCAACAAACAATTATCAATTATCTACTACGTGCCAAGAACTGTGCTTGACCCTCTAAAGTATGCAAAGTTTAGGTGAAATAGGCTCTCCAACCTTCTTATAATAATAATATACAATATCACTTCTTAAGTGTATAGGAAGAAAGAAGGAAACAAATATTTAAGTTCCTACTGTGTGCCAGATGCTGTGTTAAACACAGAACAAATGTTATCTCATTTGATCTTTAAAACAACCTTGCCAGGTAGGTGGCATTATTGTCCCCATTTTATAGCTGAGCAGGATCAAATTTGCCCAGGATCAAACAGTTAATAAGCATCTGAAACAATATTTGCACATGAGACTTCCTAATTTTAGGTACTTTGTTTTTTCACTCTACCAATAAGGTAGAACTCATGGGGAAAAGAGTGAAATTATTTCCTGCGATATTAATATAAAGGTAGTTAGAATTTTTCCACCAAAGCAAGGAGTAGAATCTTGTCAGAGGCTCTACTGCTTTGTAGTTTGATTAAAAAAAAATCTAAATGTGGAACGGAAAACAGGAGTAGCAAAAAAAAAAAGCTTAAATGTATATATTTAACAGCATTCATTCAACAAACAATGATCAATTATCTACTGTGTGCAAAGAATTATGCCCAACTCTCTAGAATACACAAAGTTTAGGTAATATAGGGTTTCCAACCTTCTTATAACAATAACACATAATATTATATCCTGAATGCTGAGTCAAGACATCTAGAAATCTAGTTAATAGATTTATATTTAACCAATTTCACTAATATGATTTGTGAGCTAAGGTAAGTGACTCAACTGCTGACCTTAGTTTATTCATCTATAACAGTGGTTCCCAAACTTTTTTGGCCTATGTTATAGAGAAATAAGTAAATCTTTGAATCTTAGGTCAAAAAGGAAGGATAAAGGTGAGGTAGGTATTAGGAGGAGCAATGAAAGGGAATGGCTGAATGTAGGGAAGGAAAGAATGAGGTGGTATATTGGACGGTAAGGGAATAGGTGAGGTATTCAGATGAGGCAGCTTAAAACAGTCTTGACACTAAGGCTAGAGACAGGGGACACTGGGAAGATATAGGCAAGATCCTTCAAGGTGAGGAAAGGTATCTCTATAGATACAAAGGAGTGGGTTTAAATGTTTAAATCTGCCTGGAATGCTTCTCTTGTCAGTTTCTAAAGTCCCTTGAGGGAGGAGTCAAAAGGTTCCTCCCTGCCAGTCAAACTGATGACAGGAGGAAGTCCCGGGTAAAGACTTCCTGCTAACATGGATGTCCACAGTTCCTTCAAAAAGAAAATAATTCCTTCCCTCTTCATCCCTTGCCTCAATCTTCGACACAATGATTCACCAGACTGTTTGAGTAGGTAACAATGGGGATTTATTAATATCTGGAGTAATCAGAAGGAGAGAGGGGTTTAGGGTTTTGTAACAGCCACTAACGAGAAAACTGCAGGTGGGGGAAGGGTCACAGGAGGGTTAGACTGAGAGAGAATCTGCTCTCCCCAGTCAGGAAGATTTCGGTGCCTTAAAGTAAAGTATTTACTAGATTAATAAAATAAGGGATAGCTTGATTTAAAGATGTCCTACTTGCCTATAGAAAACTAAACCCACAAATGTCTAATCTCCAAAACCAAAAACCACCCTTTCTCCCAGAGCCCAAAGGAAAATTCAGGAAAGATAACAGGGGTATAATATGGAGAGGTCAGGGAGAGGTCCAAAGAAATCAGCTAGGTTCAAATTGTCCAGAGACAAAAGCACAGGCCAAAAGCCAAAAGTAGAGCCTCAGTTGGAACATCAGCTCTCTTCAAGCCTCAGACTCCAACTGACTTTTTTTGTCAAGATTTTAAGACTTCTAACTGCCAGGGCTATTTACAGTTGACTCTTAGAAGAGCAAAAGCCTCTGTTGTAGCTTTGCATTATACCTACTGTCCCCTTTCCAGAAAAAATATTACTTAGTCCCCTGGAAATTAATGTTTTTAAATTTTAATAGCAATTAATAGGAAAGATAAATGCACCTGTGGCCATCACCGCCTCCCTGGATTGCTGCAGCACCTACCACGGGGCGGTGGCAGCCACTTTGGGAATCACTGATCTATAGCATGGGAATAATGTCACCTGACCTACTTCATTTGTGAGGGTCAAATGAGAAAATATTGTGAAAAGTCTAAAAGTTATGAAATTATACAGTATTATATATTGCACAGTGTCTGTGTTTCTGAGGATATATCTTTACATCTAGAAGAATCCTCAGGAATCACCTCAACCAACTCTATCAATTTACAAATGAGAAAAATATTAAGGTGAAATTTTTCCTTGTACCTCTAACTTCATTTCAAATCGTTGTGGCTTTGAGGAAGATCCTTCAAAGATAATACAGCAACCATGCCTCCCTGCTTCCTACAAACATTCTCAGGAAAATGACTCTTCTAAATGCCAGCTGTGCTTGCCAGTTAATTTGCCAGCTGCAAGCAAAATTCTGTTTTCCCCCTCCCTCTCTCCTGTTTCTCTTGTCGACAGGGTATGGGGGCATCAGGGATTATTAGTTTGGATTCATAAGTAGAGGGTAATTTATTCACCCTGTAATAGAGAAAGGGAAAAGAACAATGAAAACCCCATACATTTGTCCCATCAGTCTTTCTATGATTTTCTCACTCTAGTCACACACAGTTTCTTCACTGAGTCTCTATGGCCTCCCCTACAATTCTACAGTCAAGCAATGATCACAAGCCACCACATTGCTCTGATTGAGTTGGCCAGTATTCATTCCTCTGTACTACTCTTCCAGCTAGGAGATCATTAAGGTCACTTTTCAGCTCTAACATTCTATGGCTCAACATATCAGGCAGTCAGTAGGCATTCCTTGAGTACATGCTTTGTGCTAAGCATAAGTTTTAGGGATGCGAAGAAAGGCCAAAGTCAATCCTTGCCCGTGAGAAGCCCAAAATTTAATGAGGGAGATAACTAGTGCCCTTGTAGCCCATGATTCCTTTCTAGAATTTTCCCTGCTGTCCAGGTGGTGGAGGTGGCGACAGAGTGGCTGACTCTCCTGTATCTTCCTAGGGTGGAGATCACTATTGTTGAGAGTTTGAGACAGTTGTCCTGCCAAGACATGATCTAACTTCATGAACTGCCATACGTTTATCTGGCCTGGGTGTTTATCATTCTTTAATTGTTTCCTTCTGTGTCAAGAGTCAGTGTGTCCCATTTCCTGTCCCTGAGCACAGCCGGAGGCAGAGGAGAGTCACAGAGTCCATGCTGTTCAGCATACTGGTGCCTAGAGACAGATGTGTCTTGGGAACAAGAGGGTGGATGTGCTAAACTTCTGGCTTCTAAAAATTTGGGGCTGTCTGGATTCTGGGAAAAGAACAAGGCAGATGTGGTTGGCTTCCACAAATGGCACTTAGTCATATTCTACACCCTTCATCTTTGCATTCTATTGGAACTCCTTTTCCCAGGATAAAATTAAAACTATTATAAATGGTTTGAGGGACTCATTCATTCACATATATTGATTATCCACTATGCTTATCAGTTTGATAATCAGCAATGGCAAATAACCCCCCAAATTGTAGAGATTTAATCGATGATGTCATACGGAGAGGACAACATGCTAAATTGTTTTTCCGTCACATCCAACTCTTTGTTGGGGTTTTGTTGGCAAAGATACTGAATTGGTTTGTCATTTCCTTCTCCAGCTTATTTTACAGGTGAGGAAACTGAGGCACGGTTCACTGACTTGCCCCAAGTCATATATTCAGTGTTTGAGGCCAGATTTGAACTAAGGATGATGAGTCTTCCTGAGTTAGGGCCCAGTACTCTATCCACTGTGCCCTTAGCTGTCCCAGAGGATAAAATACATATTCATGAAACATTCCATCTTTTTCCTGGGAACTTTTGTAACAGTTTTCTCTTTTTTCTCTCATCCATAGACCTGGAGATGGAGAAAGGTTATCTAGTCTAACCCCTCATTTTGCAGATGAAGAACCTGAGGCCAAAGGAGTTTAAGGGACAGACCTAGGGTATTAAGATAATAAGCACAAGGGATTGGAGTTGAACTCAGGTCCTTTGATTGGAAATTGAGCTCTTTATCTGTTTCTGGATGCCTCCTGAATCACTAACTTCTTTCAAGACTCAGTTCAGATGCTATCTCCTCAATGAAGTTTTTCCAAATCTCCCCAATTCAATGCCCCCATCTCTGCCAAAATTCCTTTACATTTACATTGTATCCATTTTACATTTACTTAGCTGTGGTCTATTGTATGTCCTCAGAAGAAAGTAAACTCTTTGAGGGCAGGAACTGTTGGATTTGTGGTTATATCCCCACATCCTAGAACAGTGCCTTGCACATTGTTAAGTGCTAAATCATACTGAATGAATGAAGTGGGGAGAGAACTAGACTTGAAACCTTAATACTTGTATTCCATTTATTGTCCTCTGTTATATATATTCCTCCTCTTCTCCATAAACTCTGGTCAGTAAAGAGAGTTAAAGGGCTGTGTGAAAAAGGCACTAGGAGTTTATGTTTCCAGTAGAAGTAACTATCTCAGATGCTAATGTTCTGAAGAGAATGGTTCCACTCTGGAAAAAGAAGGGTCGATCTGACTGACTTTCTAGACTCCTTCAATAATATTCTGCCAATTCAGTAATTCTACACCCTTCATGCTAGCATGTTTTTCTATGTTTCCTCTTGAACCTCCTCCTCTTTCTTTTATTCCTCATATCCATATATACTGCCCTCCACAAAACAAAATTGAAGAACTCCATCCAGCCATATGCCTTCCTCAGAATTTCTCACTCCTTATCAGATTTCTTTGCTGCTGCTCCCAGACAGCCAAATACAGATAAAGAGTCACAAAATGGCATTAATTGGGTCTGGAACAAATTGATGTGATCTCTTCACCAGGAGGCCTTCAGATCCACAACAATACTTTAATTCATCTCTTTTTGACTCTTTATCTCTCATTCACTATAGTTCCAAAACCTTTAATACTCTCCTTAATATTCTAATATTGCTCCCCTTCTATCCCACCCCCACAGTTATCTTTCTCCATAGTCTCATTCTTGTCTTCTACCTTTCTGAGGAAATGAGGGCTCTTGTAGCAAAAAGAATCCTCAAATTCTCTCTTTTCAGTCACTTAATTGTTTCTGTTGCAATGCTCTCTACCTCAAAACCATCCTTTCCTTCTTTCTGTTTCAGAGAATGAGCTAGCTCTACTCTTTTCAAATGAAAACCCTTTTACCCTTGACCCTTGATCTCACATCTTACTTCTTCTTCTGGGTCCTTTCTCCCTTAGTCATCCTCTTGCTCATGCTTATATTTTTAGTATCCCCCTTTGCTACTAGATCTTTTGATTCTGTGCATAAATGAATACAGGTCTCTCAGTCTAAAAAACAATAGGAAAAAATGGTTTTAAGTTTTTATTCAGGTCTACCATGACTTCACTCTGCAGGTCTATCTCTCACAAATTTCTTTCTTCATTACTACTGATACCTCGACCTTTTGAAATGCTTCCATCCTCACTGCTGTTGAAACTGATCTTGCCAAGATTACCAATGACCTTTTAACAATCAGCTCCAATGACCTTCTCCAGGGCTATGTTTGTAAATGTTTAACAACTGTCTTTCCAAATATATACATATATGTGTGAAACACGTTTTACTTTATCTGCATTAACATTTTGTCTATCATTTTCTTAAGATTATACAATCAACAAAATAATAAATCAAGCTTTGATTTGTAGCGTTTGCCAATATTCAAGGTGTGAATGTTCCTACTAAATATTTAAAAATCATCTCTCAAGCTGGTTAGAGCTGGTTCTACCACATCCCTTTTTCTTTTTCCTCTCACTTTCTAATTTTTCTGCAATATGTGGTTCTACTGATGACCTTTCCCTTCTTGAAAAGCTGTACTTGATACTGTAGTAACTAGATTTTTCCCTCTACTCCTTAGACTACTCCTGTCTTATACTTTCTTGAATTGTTAGTTAGATATTCTGAATTAAAAGTGGTCAGTAATATTAAAGGCATGATCTGCTCTTACTCTCTTACTGAAGTCTGGCCTTACTTGTCTCTCACCCTTTGCTGATATCTGGCACAACTTTCTTTAAAAAAATTAAAAAAAAACATCCTTGCCTTTGATCTTAGAACTGATTTTTAGTATCAATCAGTTCCAAGGCAAAATTATATAAGAGCTAGGTAGTGGGGGTTAAATGACTTGCCCGAGTCACACAGATAAGAAGGTTCTGAGGCCAGATTTGAACCCAGAACCTCCCATCTCGAGGCCTGGTTTCCTATCCACTGAGCCACCCAGCTGTCCCTATCTGACACAACTCATAGTCTGACAGTGACCAAGAGATTGTTACAACATGATAATCCCAGGTGGAGTGATTTACCCTCAACTACTACAACAAAACCATTAAACACAGATCTCACATTGCTCCCCCCCCCCATGGCTTCTCCTTGTTATACCAAGAAATTTGACATCAGAGATAGGATTATAGGATTTTGAGATGGAGGGGACCTTAGAAAAAAATATTTAATAGCAAAATGTGAAATGTTATGCCTGGGTTCAAAAAAGTAAACTGGATGGAAATTTGTCTAAAAAATAATAGGGAGTTTTAAGGTAATGAAAGTTCAGTTTGGGAGGCCTATAGACAAAAACTTAATGGTATTCTGATATTCCTGAAGAAGGGCAGGGTCTAAAACAAGAGAGTTCATGCCCTTATCAGACCACATAGACTCTTTTGAGTTCAATTTTTGGCATCTCATTTTAAGAAGGACTTGGTAAGGAGAGACTATCTGGAAGACATGAATCAGGATAGTGAGGGCTTTGAGAGTTTATGCCATTTGAGAATTCCTTGAAGGAATGGTGATTGTTTAGCTTGGAGAAGAGATGGAGAGAAAAATATAGTTGTCTCTTTTGGTATTTGAAAAGAAGCCATGTGGAAAAGGAATTGTGTGTCTTCTGCTTGGGTATAAAATAAAGCCAGAAACAATTGGTAGAAGCGCCAGAAAAAAATGTTTAGAAGAATTTCTTAACATTTAGAGTTCTCTCAAAGTGGAATAGATGGCTTGAAGAGGGAGTCTATTCCCCCTGACTGGAGGGCCTCAAGCAAAGGTTAATGAACTGCTTGTTTGGGTAGCGTCAAGGTTGCACCCAATGACCTCTGAAATGGCCAGCTCTGACATTCTGCCTTCTAATCTGGCTCTCTCATTTTTTTCCTGTCAATATCACTATTTATTCTCATAATTGGTATTATTACTCACATTTCTCAAATTATGCTTCTCTTTAGAATAGTTAAGTGGAAATCTCATTAGTAGAGATCACAGAGGATGGGGAAGGTGGGAAACCAAGGAGTCTCATGAGACTAACGGTCATTAGGTCATAGAGCTTCACACAAATAAATGCTGGCATCCCCAGGAACCAAAAAGCCCCCTCATTTTGAAGATATAGAAACTGTGACCCTGAGAATTTAAATGACTTTCGTAAGATTATGCAAGCAGAACTAGGTCTCAAATCCTTAACCTCTGATGCAAAATCCAACATCCTTTATAATATATCAAGTTGCTTCCTTCTACATTACTAGACTATACTGTCTTTTGGTCAAATTTCTTGGGAAACATGAATAATAATAATAATAAAGAAAGAAATTCTTTCTATCTTGAGACAAATAAGAAAGAAAAACACAAATAAGAAAATATATTGTGTTTCTGACAGCCTGTGAGGCTCAAATATATGCCATAAATTGTGACCCTAGGTAAGTCTTAATATTTGTGGATGGGCCTCCTTTGCTTTAGCTGTAAAACAGGCATAGTAATAATATCTTATCTACCCTAAGACGAAGAGCCTATCTGGATGATCTCTTGAGGGGGTATAATCTTAAAGGTTTAGAACTAGAGAGAATTTGGAAATATATAACCCAACACCCTCAATTTAGTTATTTTAACAGCTATATGTTAAGTACATATCACATGCAAGGTTCTATGCCAAGTTTTAGAAACAAAATGAAACAGTGCTTGCCCAAAAGAAGCTTTCCTCCCACTGATTCCTTATATTCCTTTATTGAGTCCCATTTACACAAAGCGATGAAACTGAGACCTAGGGAGAAGAAATGAAGGTCAAGATCACAAAACATGTTACTGGTTGAAAGTGAACTGGCGCAGGCCCACTTTATCCTAGTCCAGCATTTTTCAAACTATCCCCAAGTTCTTCCAGATTTATGATTAGAGCAAAGGGATGATGTGATCCACTTTTCTTGATTGGTTGGCATTCCCTTGGAACTCGTCCTAGCACAGAATTCTTTTGGGAACATTTCTAAGGGAAATAGGTCTAGGAACAATGAGTATAAAACTCTAGAGATCCAAAGTAATTAGGTTCTTGAACTTTGAGGCAAGTCATATCTTCCATGCTGGGCCCTGCATGTGCCACTGCTATTTTTAAACTCAACCCTTAGAATGATATCAACAATATTTTTCAGGATTATGACCCTTCAGCCTTTTGGATTATGTGGTCAGGAAGTTGTACTATAAACAGAACTATATATAGGGCATGGAAAATTGTGAGATTTGTGGCAATTTCTTCAGTCCTAAGCAATTCTGCAGCTAGGCAGTGACTCAGAGAGGTAGTTGGTGGGAGAGAGGGAGTAGACTTTGTTCCTCAGCAGATGGTCAAATAATATAAACAGGCAATTTTCAAATGAAGAAATGAAAGCCATCAACAACCACATAAAAATGTTCCAAATTATTGACAGTAAGAGAAATTAATATTAAAATAACTCTGAGGTTTCACCTGACATCCATTAAATTGGTACATACAACAAGAAAGGAGACTGGTAATTGTAGGAACTATTTAAGGACAGGCACACCACTGTTAGTGGAAATGTAAACTGGTCCAACCATCCTGAAAAGCAATCCAGAATTATATCCCAAAAGACACTAAATTGTGCAGTCTTTGACTGAGCAATACCTCTACTAGTATATATTCCAATGAGGCCAAAGACAGAAGGAAAGAGCCCATCAGTACAAAAATATTTCTAGCAGTACCTTTTGTTTTGGCAAAGACTTGAAAACAAAATGAGGATTCATTCTTTGAAAAATGGCTAAACAAATTATATCTGCAATTGGGCCAGGCTAATGCGTTGACCATCTTTTCACCATCTCTTTCCCCAGTATCCATGTCCTTCAATCAGTGTCCTAGAAGACTGAACCCTTTCACTAACACAACAGCTCCAGCCTTGGGACTCAGTGGTCATGATTAGTAACTGCCTCCCTTGTGCACTCCATTTAGGCCCAGTTCCAGTCATATTTTAATTCACTCTGTGGAAATCTTCTTGTCAGCCACTTTTCTACTTTGTACTTGTATTCTCCTCCCTCTCTTTCTGCTCTTTCATCCCCTCCTCTTCAGCTTTCCATTTCTTGAGCCATAACCAATAACCTCTGTCACTGCTCCCAGGAAGAGTATGTCAACCTATTCCCCTATGGCTCTACTCACTATCCTTATAACTTTCTAAACCAAAGTGCCTCTTCCTGGACAGCATTCTTTTGTGTGTTGTTTCTCTTTATATTTTAAAATATAAGTATCTTGGGGGCAGGGACTGTCTTCCTTTCTATATTTCTGTCATTAGGAATTAGAATATTGCTTGACACATAGTAAATGCTTAACAGATGCTTTTTCATTTATTGATTCATACTAAGATAGTGGAAGTGACAAATATGAAAGATTACAGGAAATCTGAGAAGACTTATATGAACTGCTATAGAGTCAAGTGAGGAGAACCCAGAAATGATTTATGAATAAACCACAGTGGTAGAAAAGAAAATAACTTTTGAAAGATTTGAGAAGGCTAATCAATAATGACTAATGATGGGGGCAGCTGGGTGGCTCATTGGATTAAGAGCCAGGCCCAGAGTTGGGAAGCCCTAGTTTCAAATTAGGCCTTGGGCACTTCCTAGCTATGTGACCCTGGGCAAGTCACTTAACCCCATTGGCTAGCCCTTAGTTATCTTCTACCTTAGAACCAACACACAATATTGATGGAAGGTAAGGATTTTAAAAATAATAATAAAATAATTACTAATACTGATGGAGCAAATCTTTTGCCTCTTGGCAGAGAAGTAATGGACAAAAGGTGCAGAACAGAACACACATTTTCAGAAAGAGCTAATAATGTTTTTTGAATTTATTTGTTTTCATGGAGGGTTTACATTTGGGGCACAGGACTGTAGATATAGAGTTGGAAGGAATTTCAGAGGTCTTGTGGTTCAACATTCTTATACAGAAAAGGAAAGTGAAATCAGAAAAATTAAATGGCTTACCCATGGTCACACAAGTTGTAAGAAGCAAAGACAACACTGTACTCAAATCCAAGCCTGCTTACCACAAAAGCAATATTCTTCCCTCTGAATCATGATGGGTGGAGTTGAGACGAAGAAGAAGAAGAAGGAGAAGGAGAAGGAGGAGGAGGAGGAAGAGGAGGAGAAGGAGAAGAAAAAGAACGAGGAGGAGGAGGAGGAAGAGGAAGAAAGGGAGAGGGAAGGAGTGAAGGGGACATGGGGGAGGAAAAGGAAGGGAACAAGAGGAAGGAGAAGGAAGGAAAGGAGAGCTAGAGGAGGAGGGAGGGGGAAAATTTCAATGAAAAAATTTTTTAAAGAATACAATTTTACTAGTTGAAACTCATAAACACAGAACCCCTAAAAAGGTGTGGGGCTGCCTTCCAAGCATTCTCTCATACTACTTATTGCCCTTCTGTGACTTCTCTTCCTTTCCTTTTCTCCTTCAAGTCTACTTTGGGCGTTCGTTTTAACTTTATTTCATTTCATAATACATGATATTTGAAAATACTTTTTAATTAATAAGCATTTCTCTTCTCTCCCACTAACAAAACAAAACTAAAATCTCTTGCAGAGTGAAGTGAACAGAACAATTTATACTATGATGACAACAACATTGTAAAAACAACTTTTAAAGATTTAATAACTCTGATCAGTGCAATGACCAACCATGAATACAGAACGTTTATATAACATTTTATGGGCAACACAGTAAAAACAATTCTTGATACTGGTGGGGACAAATAATATTATTCTCATTTTACAGAGGAGCAACTAGGTGACACAGTGGATAAAGTGCTAGGCTTGGAATCAGGAAGACCTGAATTCACATCTGGCCTCAGATACTTACTAGCTGTGTGGCCCTAGTGTTATGTTGATCTTAACAGAGATATTTGGGAAGCTGAAGAAATGGCCTGAAACTAGAAACCTGCAGGACTCACTCCTCCCCCACACACAGGCTTGAGTGAGTAGGGAGGGGTAGGTACTCCTTACTCTCATCCCTCCCACCAAGCAGTTGGAAAACAGTTGGAAATGGAGGCAGGACTGATGTCTTCTGGCAAGGCTCAGCAAGGCAAATCTCTAATGATGTTCACTTTCTCAACTTATATTCCCCACAAGTTTGACTGAGGGACCATAGGAGAAGCTTGATGTCTTGTAGTTATCAGGGACAGACGAATCTAACTTGTATGGGCCGGACAGCTGGAGGAAACTTAGCTGAAGTTGGATGTAAGTATCCCCAGAATAATAAACAGGCACTGCTCCCAAAAGATGAAGTTTTTACTAATAAAAGAGGAAGGGAAGGTAGGGAAGGGTTTTCAAGGATTTGGATAAGATCTGGGCAGCCCTGAACTGTTAGGTAGAAACTGCCCCCTCCAGGAGTGAGTGGCAGACTTTTAGCTAGCTTGCCCTCAAGCCTGTAATTATCACTTCTAATATCTAAAATAACTAAATAACAATTGTGTTGTTGCTATAAAGGTCTAGTTCAGCTAAAAAAGCCAATCACTGAGCAGAACCAAGATGGTTCTTGCCCCAGATAGCCTCCAAAGCAATCCCAAAACTGGGAACAGCAAGCAGAGTGACCTGCTCACTTCAACAACCAGGAATCAACTGTCTAACTGCTTTCAAACTGTCCCCTCACCCAGAGTTCTCCAGGGGGGTCCCCTGGAATTCTGGGTGAAGTTTGACCCTGTATCTTGCAGGAATTCCACCCTTCCATTTTCCATGTTGCACTAGGCAAGTCATTTAACTTAATTGGCCTCAGTTTCCTCATCTATAAAATGAGCTGGAGAAGGAAATAATATACTACTGCAGTATATTTACCAAGAAAAAAACAAAAAGAGTTGTGAAGAGTTGGACACTATTGAAAATGACTGAATACAACAATATTTTACAGAGAAAGAAACAGGAATGGAGATCCTCTCATTCTCATAATCTGAAGGCATGTTTACTAAGGTGAAAACTTCTTTTCTTTCCAATATTTTTCCTTCTTCATCTCTGCCTCAACTTTACCCCTCTGAGGTCCATAATCTCTTCTGCCCTCCAATCTGAATGGGCCCTCTGGAGATTCGACCTGTCCCCACAGTATTAATAAATACTCATTTATCTTGTATCTTTATACTGTAAGGCTCTTAATCATCCCTCCTTCCATACTCCTTTGGTCTAATTCAGAGGTTTCCAACATTTTTCAGGCCATGTACCCCTTGGTTTTTAGCAAACTTCCCCTTTTGCCTATTCAATAACAAAGAAAATAAATTCTAAAATTCATCTCCAATGTGAGCATAAGAAATAAAATAAACAGATTAATGTCAATAGGAAAATGTCTTTATTTACCAAATATTCCCCAAATCCCCTTGACAAGTTTCTTACATTCTTATCCAAAGTTGAGAACCCCTTTTCTAAGCTCTGTTGGAGTAGTAGAACTGCTTACCAAGGTCAGTGCTTTTACTTTTTCAATTTCTTTTATCCCCTCCTGTCATCTTTGAGAACTTGTCTCCTAGATAATTCCCTTTCTCTTGTTTACAGTTTCATCACCTACTACTTCTTTCTTCATCACCTTTGCATACACAGATTCCTCCATTCTTTAAAAATCTTCTCTTCTTATTCCCTGAAGTTATTTTATATTTCTTCCATCAGTAACCAAACTTAAAGAAATGGTATGCTGCATGTGTTGCCTCCTTTTCTCACCTTTCATCTAACTCATTTCTCAAGCCCTTCCGACTCCACTGCATGATTGAAATTGCTCTCTTCAAAATGGTCAATGATCTCTCTTTTTAAAATCTTTAATTAATTAATTAATTTAGAACATTTTCCCATGGTTACAGGATTCATGTTCTTTCCCTCCCTTTCCCCCACCCCCTCCCCAGCCAATGCACAATTCCACTGAGTTTTACATGTGTCATTGCAATGGTCTCTTAACTGCTAAGGATGAGGCTCTTTTCTCCAAGCTCATTCTACTTGACTTTTTCTTATTTCCTGGCACTCACTATTCACCACCTCTTCCTTTTGGATATTCATTCTTCCCTCATTTTCCATTGCCCGTTTTTTCTTGATTTTCTTTATAACTGACTATTCTCCATCTCCTTTGCTGAGTCATCAACCTGTCTTGCCATTAAATAGGAGCATCCCCCAAGGCTCTCCAGGCTTTCTTTTCTTTCTACTGTCTCTATCTGTCATTTCTAACTATATGATTCTTAAATCTAAGTACCTAACCTTAACCTTTTACTTGAACTATCATTCCCACATCATCACTTGCCTACTCCAAACCTCTCCCGGGATATCCCATGGGAATGACACTATGTGTGCCCAAAATGAACTAAACCTACTCCTTCAAACATGCTTACATTGGTTGAAATCCCCATCATCCTTCTAGGCACAGAAGTGTGCAGTCTTGGTGTCATCTTTGACCCTTGTCTCTTCCCATTCTCTATTTAATCAGTTACCACATTGTTAATTTTGCTTCCACAACACTTATTTTATATATCCTCTACTCACAAAATCTCTGCCATAGTTCAGGACTTCTTCACATCTCACTTGATCTGTTGCATTAGTCTCCTAATTTGTCTTCTCTCTCATCCACCCTATGCCTGCAAAATAATATTACTAAACACAGATCTATATCAATCCTCTATTAAAAAGTGGTTCCCTGTTGCCACCAGTATAATGTACAAAATTCTCATCCTATCATTTGAAGCCCTTCTTATACCTATCTCTTCAATATTGCTTCAAGTTACCCCTCTATGCATTTTGGGTATAGTCAAAGTGGTCAACTCACTCTTCCCACACATGACATTTCATTTATCACCTCCAAGCATTACAAATATTCTCTTATCAGGCAGCTAGCTCAATGAATTGAGAGCCAGGTCTGGAGTCAGGAGCACATGATTTCAAATCTGGTCTCAGAGTTGTATAACCCTGGGCAAATCATTTAATCCCCATTGCCTAAACCCTTATTGCTCTTCTGCCTTGGTACCAATACACAATATTGATTCTAAAATGAAAGTAAGGGTTTAAAAAACAACAACAAACACTCTTCTAAATGTCTGAAATATACTACTTCCTCCTCTTCATTTCTTTGAATCCTTTCTTTCAAAGTGCAATTCAGCAGGCAGCTAGGTAGTTCACTGGATAGAGAGCCAGGCCTAGAGTCAGGAAGACCTGAGTTCAAATGTCTCTTCAGATACTTCTTAGCTGTGTGTCCCAAGATAAATCAAGAAAGAAGAGAAAACAAACCCCCCCCCCAAAAAAAACTCAATTCAAGTTCAACCTCTTTTATGACTCTTTTCCTGATTTGTCAGTCTTTAGTGCTCTGGCCTTCATGGAATTACCTTTATGATTTTGTATATTCTTCGTATTAACTAATTTTTAACATGTTGAATCCCCTCAGTAGAATAAAAGCTTCTTGAGTATTTCATTTTTTTCTTTGTCTAACACATATAGATATCTAATAAATTACATATTGAATTTGTTGACATGAATGTCACCAGCAATCAGCTGTGGAAGAACTCAGGTATTTCGCCTTGAAATCTTGTGTTATTTCTATGATGCCATCCATGCTGCCTATCATCTTTACAAAAATTTGGGTATTTGGAGCTAGAGAATGGACAGAGTTGAGTGTGGTTGAAAGGAATCATTTACAGAAAAGTTACATGAGAGAAAATACCACTGGGATTAGAAGTTCTAACAAGTCGAATTATTTGGGTTATTTAGTAAATACTAGGCTTTGTTACTATGTTAAACATGTGTTCTAAGTGTAAGCCCTCTGGAGTCTGTCTTTTGGCCTTAGAAATATGTTTTAAATGAAAACCAGATAGACTCAAGTCCATAGAGACACTTAAAGAAATGTTTTGGAAGCTTTAATTTTAAAAAACTAGGTCAGCCACAGCCACAGTGTTGAAATAACCAACCCTCTTCCCACCCGGCCCACTAAGGGCCCTCTCTCTCTCTCTCTCTCTCTCTCTCTCTCTCTCTCTCTCTCTCTCTCTCTCTCTCTCTCTCTCTCTCTGGCGCTGTTGATATA
>NC_058131.1:162726183-162777281 GCF_016433145.1 Gracilinanus agilis | reverse complement strand
CTCTCTCTCTCTCTCTCTCTCTCTCTCTCTCTCTCTCTCTCTCTCTCTCTCTCTCTCTCTCTGCCGCTGTTGAATTATATTTTACTTGATCTCATTAACAAAAGAAGCATAAAAATAAAATAGTCTAATGAACTTGAAACAAGCAAGTATTATTTATTCATTTTTTCCTTTCTGGATAGATTTTGTAATTTCTAAAACACAATTGCATTTCCTCTTACTCCACTAAAAAGGATTTTCTTCCTTCCTTCCACCATACATAAAGATTCACTGGGCTGCCATAAACCTTTAAGGGAAAACAAAGTTCTCGGCAGGTTGACCTATGAAATGATAATTAATTTTGAAATTATGAAATAAGGGCAAGCATGCCTAATTCTTTGGATGTTCTTAGGAAAAGACTATGACTGGTGATGGAAAAGGGGGTGGTAATTATACTCTAATTAAGCACAGAGGGCATGGGGAGGGGCAAAAAAAGTATAGAAAGTACAGAGATGAGTGGGGAAAGGGTAAAGAGGCAGATGGTGAGGGAAAGAGGAGAAGAGGAAGAGATAGAACGTATTGCTCATTAAATCATGGATTAGAATTGGGAACTCTAGGTATCATGGGCCCAGATTGAGAGTGATGAGTGCTCAAGGGGCAAGAGTTTGGAGTCTTATTTTTAGTTTGGGGGGGAAACAGACTAACTCTATCTGTGCCTCCTTAAGGTTAGTTCATCAGTAATTTCAAAGTTGTCAACAAAACTTTAATGTTAACATGTCCACATCATCTCACAATTATCAGTACCATTTGGTCTTTTGGAATTTGTCTGAGTTTTACATATCATAGGACCGAAAGACCCTAACAGCATTGCCTAGATGACTTCCCCTGAATAAGCATCTCTTGCCAGGATATGATTTTTGGTTAATATATGATACAATTTGTAAAGTATGTTCCTTTGATCTTGGAGATGGTTTGTACATGACTTTCAAGATCCCCTTTGCAATTTTACTTCCTGCTCTCACCCTCTTATAATGACTATTTTAACTAAGGCTCTAAGAAGCTATAACATGTTCAGTAGCCACATCTCAGTAAAACTGTCTCAGCAGATGGGATAAACCAGGTTGAGGATAACTGAGAGACCCCAAACCCATCAGTGAGCTAGGGGAATGTCTACCTCAAACATGTGAAGACTTCTTCAAGCAGAATGGGTGGACGAGCAATGCATTTCAATGGCCATGAAGGAATCTGAAGCTATAGTGCCCCGAGCTTGGTCAAATATTGAAAATCTCTCCAGAGAAAGAACTATTGGAGTCAGATGGATGTGGATCAAAGTATAATATCTTTCACCTTCATCTTTTATCAGTGTATTTATGGTTTTATTTTCAAGTTTTAGTTATGTATGACTGGACTCTTATAACAATGACCAATATGGAAATGTGTTTTGCATGATAATAAAAATAAAATATAATTTAAAAAACAATATTGAAAATATCGAGGTCATCCATTGCAACCTAGGCCATCCCAGTGATTCTGACTATTGTCTTGCCACTGAACTTTGATACTTTGAAAGAGAGAGTGAGACCAACAACTCAGATTCTGCAGGCAGTTGTCCAGCTGTCCAAAGGCCGTTACTATATATAGTTATTCATATGGCTTTGTTTTCCCATAGCATCCAATGAACCTTATCTTCCTCTCTAAACAATTATCTGATTAACCTTCTTTGCTGCTCAGTGCCATAGAAGGGGAAGGAGAGCTAATCTGATGAGCTGATTGTGGCTTATGATTTCAATTTTTTCACTAGGTACCATTTGTAATTTAACAAGGGCCATCAATGCCTTACCTTCAGAAAAGTGATTATTCTGGTAATTACACATATCACATACACCAAAGATGGGGAATAAACAATGAAGGAAAGGAAGGAAACAGTAAGTGATCTATTATATGTCTAATACTATATACTAAGTGCTTTACAAATATTATTTCATTTGATCCTCACCACAACCCCTGGAGGTGAATGCTGTTATTGTCCCAATTTTACAGTTGTGGAAACTAAGGCAAAGAAGGTTAAAGAAATTGCCAAGGGTCACACAGCTAATAAGTGTCTGAGACTTCCTCTAAAACTAGATGTTAGAAAAAGAAAGAAGCTCCATAAATTTTTGTCCAGTGAAATAATTCTTTGCATTGACCAGTAGCAACAAGAGGATGAGCAGAGCACTGTCAAACAACAACCATGAGAAACCAATAAAAAGTTGCAAAATCACAACTTTGAAGAGGGAAGAAGGCAAAAAGCTTGTGCAGCCATCTAGTTTAATCATAACCCCTCAAAAAAGCACCTATAGTATATCCAGTAATTAGTTACCAAGCATTGCTTGAAGATATCTTATGAAAAAGAATTTATCACCCTTCTCCCATTCATCCAAGACATCTCTGCAAAAACATACATTCACATCTTAGAGACTTGACAGAGACGGCGTGCTATGTAAAAGTATTCTAGAACAAGTCCATTAGGTTTTAGACCAATTTCCCAGATTCTACTTTTTTTTTTTTCATGCTGGTGTTGAGACCAGTTTCCTTTTATTCTGTCCTCAGGGAAGACTGAGAACAGCTGGTCGCCATTCTCTGTCAGAGAGCTCTTCCTTAATACCAAGATGGTTGTTAATCACTTCCCTGTCTTTTTTCCTTCCAACTTAGTGATTTAGTTCCTTTAACCTTCCCTCCTAAATCTGACACACCCTCCTATTACTTATATTTATATTTAAATATCTGAGTTTGAAGGACTAGAAATATAGAAATCATCTAATTCCACCTCCTTCATTTTACAAATGAAGAAACTGAGAACCATAGAAAGGAGGTGACTTGTCTTAGGACAAACAGACAATCGGTAGAGAACTAGGATCCAAATCCATATCTTCTGACTCCCATTCAGTATTCTTTCTATTATACTGATGGGTATCAACCTTTCTAGAGGATGAGAACTGCTTCTGAATTTTTAAATTATAGAATTATACATAATGGCTCCAATGACTAAGAAGATGCAGGGTAGTAGAAAGGTCCTATTAATTCATCAATGTGTTTATATTAAGTTTTATTTTTCCTATTGGGTACAAATGGGGTACATCCAGGTGTTCGAAGAAGATTAGTGCCTCTGGTACGAGAGCTTGTTGGGCTCTTTCCAGTCGCTCATCCACCTTTGGTGTCTACCTGGCACTCAATTCTCATCTGTGGCTCCAAGAAGTTGTGGCATACCCCT
Organism: Gracilinanus agilis; assembly: GCF_016433145.1. Classification (NCBI taxonomy): domain Eukaryota; kingdom Metazoa; phylum Chordata; class Mammalia; order Didelphimorphia; family Didelphidae; genus Gracilinanus; species Gracilinanus agilis. The sequence continues at coordinate 162,774,055 of NC_058131.1, read as the reverse complement.
ATCATCATCCTCTCCTCTCAGTGACTAGTGTTTGCCCCTAGAAATTACTTTTATATATGAGTTAACTCTCTGGTCTTACTCTCTCAAGGTAAAGCCTGTTTCATCTCCCCTTCAGAGGCTCTGGAATGGAGGTTAGATTTACAAATTACCCCAGGTTCTACATAGCATTGATCCTGCCAAGTCCATCACTTCTGACTTCTGGTGTGCTGGAATTCTGAAAGTCACACTAGATGATTATCCAGTGCTCCTCAGAGCTTCAGTGCTGAGCATACTAGCCCAAATTCCCAGAACCTCTGATTCCTGAGACTCGTACTCCTGACCTTTGAAACTTCCAAGGTTGAAGAATCTACCTCCTGCACCTAGAATAGAAAAGAATGAATAAAAAGACCAAGAAACCAGTCCCATTTCTTAGAGACCATATAGCCTGGGGTGAGAGGAGAGATGTCCCACAGTTCTTCCCCCTACCACATGGTTTTTCTGGGTATCTTTAGTGAAGGAATCACCTCATTCCTCCAGATGTCACATAATACACTTTGTAATGATAGAGATGAGAGAGAAAATCAAATGAGATAATATCTATGAGATTCTTGAGACAATGTCTGGCAAACAGTAGACATTATATAAATACTAGTTATTTGCTATTATTATCATTAACAACCTTTCCTCAGCAGACTTCACATGACATTCTTCTTTGCATTTATCTAGTGCATTTATTGAAGAAGCTAGGTAGCTCAGTGGATAGAGCATTGCACCTGGAGTCAGGAAGACCTGAGTTCGAATTTGACCTTAGATACTTTCTACCTTTGTGATCCTGGGCAAATTGCTTAATCCTTGTCTCAGTTTTCTCATCTGTAAAATGAATTGGAGAAACAAAAGGAAAACATTTCAGTATCTTTGTTAAGTATCTTTGCCAAAAGAAATACCAAATGGGGTCATGAAGAGTTAAACAAAACAGGGAATGACTGAATCAAAACAATGATGCACTTATTATTTCATATTAGAAGTACTTATATGTATGAGTCTTATTCCCTTATTAGACTATACTCTTCAGGAAAGCAGGTACTGTTTCCTGTTTAATTTTTTTGCTCTGTGCAACATAGAAAATGTGTCAAAATGAACTAAATGCTATAATTTTATTCCAAAATGGGAAAGAGTTGAAGGGAATGTTCAAGCATGTGAGTCTATGTACATTGCCATTTTCATCAGCCTTCCTTAATAGCAGAATTCTTATTTTCATATGTAATGATTCACCAACAATCAATGGCTACATTAGTCAGAATATATATCTATTCTGAATGCCTCTTTGTGTCATGAAGATTATGTCGGTGGAACACAGGTTCTGTCAGTTGCTGACAGGAAAAGTAAAGGGGAAAAGGCAGGATAAATATCTAATTAAATTGTGGGCATTCTAAAGCAAATGGAACTTTAAACTAATGAAACAAATTATACTTTTAGCACCCTCTTTCTTTCCACAACGTACTATCAAAAATTCATCCAGTATTTGTTCAGACTTCCAGTAAGGTCGAATCCACTATCTCATGAGAAAACCCATTTTTGGGGGGATAAACCAGTAATTAATAAGGTCAGCCTGATTTTTACTCTCTCTAATTTTTTCTTATTGCTTCTAGTTTGGTCCTCCAATTTGGTCAAGCAAACATATCTAATCCCTCTTCCATCTCAAAGTCATTCGAATTCATGAAGATGGCTATCCTGTCTCCCTAAAGTTTTCTCTAAGTTTATTATCAGCAGTTCCTTCAAATGTGTGGTAAAATCTATCACTTTAGAAAGTAGAGATCTAAGAGTCAGAAAGGACAAGTGGAAAAAATAGAATATCTTCAGAGCAGCAGGGACGAACAAGTTGTGTGTCAGAGAATGATGAATAAATTGGCCTGGCTGGGGTGGCAGGGCACGGTGGTGTCTCTAAAGGAGAAGAGTAAAAATGTTGAGAAAGGAATGGGTCAGATCATAAAGATCCTTGTCTATCAGGCTAAGGAATTTGGACTCTATCTTGTGGGTAATGAGGAGCTTGGTAAAATGATGAAAGCAGGGTTTAGACAGGGCAGTCTAGAAGTCTTGTTCAGGATGGATGAGTGAGAGGGATTCTGGAGGAGGGGACGTCACTAATGTACATGAATGGATACACTAATACCACTCTATTAGATGAATTCCCTGCCCTCCCCCCTCCAAAAATAGACAGCCAAAGCAGCATGAAACAAATGTTGCCTGGAAGGCCTTGAATTGGCTTGGTCTCATGCTCACTCCCTGAGATTAGTGCTAAGAGGCTACTTAGTAGTTAACAATAGATCCTCTTCATTCTTTGCCATCTTAAACAAAACAAAACAAAACAATCCTTTCTTCCAGAGTCATTTTGAGAAATTCACATTGCAAAACTTTCTTCGAAAATTCAACAATTCCTAGAGTCAGAAATGCTTAGAATAAACTAGAGAAATATGAAAAGGAAAAGAAAACATTGGTCCCATTTTAAGGTAGGAAGGCCACCATCTAGCTGAACAATGAGTGACGTTTCTAGCCTTGAGTCATGTGAACATTAGGATTTTTCAAAGCCTAGCAATGTAGGAAGAATTAACTTTTAAAAAACTTTTTAAATTTTCTTTTTCTATCTATGAACTTGTCAACCATAAACAAACATTGACATTTCCATATGCAAAAAAAAAAAACAGAAAAGAGGCTTGTATATGAAACCAAGAAATTTCATTATGAAGTTTTAAAAATGTACATTAAATTTAATGGTATTACCAATACTCTCCTTCTTATCTATGTCTTCTTGTTGTGGGAGAACTTTGACGTGAAACCTCTGGTTCAGGACAGGTTACCCTTTGCAAGAATACAAGACTCCAAAACTTAGCTTAAAAATAAGAGAAATGTTTTAATTTGGAAGCCATGTTGAAAGACCCGGAGGCAGTGTACAGGTGGAACACTGCCTCCCTGAGGAGAGGGGATATAGGGATTTTATGCCCCTTTCACAGAAGGAGTTACAAGATTAAAAAAAAAAAAAAGGGAGATGAGGTAAATCAGGAATAAGGGAATTCATTGAGGTTGAGGGTATAAGGGATGATTTGTGGAATTCAAAGAATCATTAGATTAGGTACCACCAGATGCTGATCAGAGTTGAATGGGGAGGTGCATTTTTGTGTTAATTGAAGCTTAAGGAGAAAGTCCAAAGGGGGGAGGGGCGATGCTCCTAGAAGGGAATTTCTTATGGCCCTTTGACCTAGAACACTTCTGGAATTTGGGATGTCCAGAGAGAAACCTGCACCCCCATAATATTCTGAAATTCCTTCTTCTCTCTTTTGTGCATATATATATATAATTTCTAACATTCCTTTCTTCTTAAATTTTGAAAAACAGATTCCCTCCTTCCCTCCTAACCCTTCCCTATACACAAAGAAGGCAAACAATATATCAATTATATTGTGTGTATGAAATCATGTAAAACATATTTTTGTATCTTATACACTCTCTCACAAAACAAAGGAGAGAGAGAGAGAGAGAGAATTATATTTCAATTTGTACTCAGAGTTTCATCAGTTCTCTCCTAGAAATGGAGAACATTTTTTTCATCATGAGTCCTTTAGAATTGTCTTAGATAATTATATTGACCATAGTAACCAAGACTTTCACAATTGATCATTACACTATTGCTGTTACTGTGCACAATGATCTCTCAGTTCTTGTGTACAATAATGTCCTAGGTCTCACTTTACTGTGCATCAGTTTATAGAGGTCTTATCCTGTTTTGTTTTGTTTTGCTTTCTGAAACCACTCTGATCATCATTTCTTATAGCACAATTGTACTCCATCAAAATGATATGCCACAACTTGTTCAGCTCTTTCACAAATGATAAGCATCCACTCAATCTCTAATTCTTTGCCACCACAAAAAGAAATATTTTTGTACGTGTATGTCCTCTTCCTTTTTCTTTGATAGCTTTGGAGTATAGACTCAGTAGTGGTATTGTTAGATCAAGGGGTATGCACCATTTTATAGCCCTTTGGACATCATTGAAGATTGTTCTCCAAAATGGCTAGAACAACTCCACCAATTGCTCATCAGTGTACTTATTTTCTCTCATTCCCTCTAGAATTTGTTATTTATGATAGGTGTGAAGCAGTACCCCTGAGCTGTTTCAGCATGCCTTTCTCTAATCAATTGTAATTTAGAGGGGGCAGCTAGGTGGCTCAAATCAAAGGATTAAGAGCCAGGCCTAGAGATGAGATGTCCTGCCTTCAACTCTAGCCTCAGACACTTCATTAATGCTTGACTTTAGGAAAGTCATTTAATCCCCTTTTCCTGATACTACTCTTCTACCTTGGAACCAACACACAGCATCGATTCTAAAAAGGAAGTTAGGAGGGGTGGCTCAGGGGATTGAGAGCCAGGTCTAGGTTCAAATCTGTCCTCAGACAATTCCTAGCTGTGTGACCCTTGATCCCCATTGCCTAGACCTTACCACTCTTCTGCCTTGGAGCCAATACATGGTATTGACTCCAAGATGAAAGGTAAGGGTTTAAAAAAAAAAAAAAGAAGGAAGGAAGGTAGGGTTAATTTTTTTTTTTACTCATGATTTAGAGCATTTTTTCATGGCTATAGACAGCTTTGATTTCTTCTTCTGAAAACTTTCTATTCTATTCATATCCCTTGACCACACATCAAGAATTACTCCTATTTTTATCAATTTTACTCAGTTCCCTATATATCTGAGAAATTAGATGTTTATAAGAGAAATTATGTAAATTGTTTTAATATTCTTTCATTTTTATGACACCTTTTAGAAAAATGTAGTTTCTCTATTTATCTCTTTTTGCCTTTGTTTTGCTGAGATCTTAATTGCTAACCCTGCCTTTTTCACTTCAGCAGAACCATAATAGATTCTGCTTCAGCCTTTTGTTTGTGTGTCTTTCAGTTTTAGGTGTGTTTCTTCTACCTACACAACATTTTGTTGGATTCTGATTTCTTTTTTCTAATAATTTTTATTTTTTAGAAAAGTTATCAGGGTTTCATGATTCGTGTTCTTACTTTACCCTTCATCCCCCCCCCCCAAAGCTGATGCGCATTTCCACTGGTTTTAACATGTTTCATCAATCAAGACTTANTATTCATGTCCCTTGCCCATTTATCAATTAGGGAATGGCTTGATTTTTTATACAATTTATTTAACTCCTTGTATATTTGAGTAATTAGACCCCTGTCCAAATTTTTTGTTATAGAGATTTTTTCCCAATTTTTTGTTTCCCTTCTGATTTTGGTCACATTGTTTTTGTTTGTACAAAAGCTTTTTAATTTAGTATAATCAAAATCATTTATTTTACATTTTGTAATTTTCTCTAATTCTTGCTTGGTTTTAAAATCTTTCCTTTCCCGGAGACCTAACAAGTATACTATTCTGTGTTCACTTAATTTATTTATCGTTTCCCTCTTTATATTCAGGTCACTCACCCATTCTGAATTTATCTTGGTGTAGGGTGTGAGATGTTGATCTAAACCTAATCTCTCCCATATTGCTTTCCAATTTTCCCAGCAGTTTTTGTCAAATAGTGGATTTTTATCCCAAAAGTTAGGCTCTTTGGGGTTATCATACACTGTCTTGCTGATGTCGCTTACCCCAAGTCTATTCCACTGATCCTCCCTTCTATCTCTTAGCCAGTACCATATTGTATTTTTTTTATTTTGTTTTTTTTAAACCCTTACCTTCCGTCTTGGAGTCAATACTGTGTATTGGCTCCAAGGCAGAAGAGTAGTAAGGGTAGGCAATGGGGGTCAAGTGACTTGCCCAGGGTCACACAGCTGGGAAGTGTCTGAGGTCAGATTTGAACCTAGAATCTCTCATCTCTAGGCCTGGCTGTCAATCCACTGAGCTACCCAGCTGCCCCCAGTACCATATTGTTTTGATGACCACTGCTTTATAGTATAGTTTAATATCTGGTAATGCTAGGCCACCTCCCTTCACATTTTTTTCATTATTTCCCTTGATATTCTTGATCATTTGTTATTCCAAATGAAATTTGTTATAGTTTTTTTCTAATGCAGTAAAAACGGTTTTTGCTAGTTTGATAGGTATGTCATTTAATAAATAAATTAATTTGGGTAGAATGGTCATTTTTATTATGTTAGCTTGTCCTCCCCATGAGAAATCAATGTTTTTCCAATTGTTTAGATCTAGTTTTAATTTTTTGGAAAGTGTTTTGTAGTTGTGTTTCTATAATTCCTGTGTTTGTTTTGGTAGGTATATTCCTAAGTATTTTATATTGTCTAGAGTGATTTTAAATGGTGTTTCTCTTTCTACTTCTTGCTGCTCTAGTGTGTTGGAAATGTATAGAAATGCTGATGATTTATGTGCATTTATTTTGTATCCTGCAACTTTGCTAAAGTTGTTGATTATTTCTACAAGCTTCTTAGTTGATTCTCTAGGATTTTTTAAGTAGATCATCATATCATCTGCAAAGAGTGATAGCTTAGTCTCCTCATTGCCTATTTTAATACCTTCAATTTCTTTTTCTTCTCTAATTGCTACTACTAGTGTTTCTAGTACAATGTTAAATAATGGAGGTGCTAATGGGCATCCTTGTTTCATGCCTGACCTTACTGGGAAGGCTTCTAATTTATCCCCATTGCAAATGATGCTTGTTGATGGTTTTAGATATATACTGTTTATTATTTTTAGGAAAAGTCCTTCTATTCCTATACTTTCCAGTGTTTTCAATAGGAATGGATGCTGTATTTTGTCAAAGGCTTTTTCAGCATCTATTGAGATAGTCATATGATTTTTGTTTGTTAGTTTGTTGATATGGTCAATTATGTGGATGGTTTTCCTAATGCTGAACCATCCCTGCATTCCTGGTATAAATCCCACCTGATCATGGTGGATAATCCTCTTGATCACTTGCTAGAGTCTTTTTGCTACTATTCTATTTAAGATTTTTGCATATATGTTCATTAGGGAGATTGATCTGTAGTTTCCTTTCTCTGTTTTTGATCTCCCTGGCTTTGGAATCAGTACCATATTTGTGTCATAAAAAGAATTTGATAGGACTTCATCTTTGCTTATTACATTGAGAAATTTGTATAGTATTGGGATTAGTTGTTCTTTGAATGTTTGATAGAATTCACTTGTGAATCCATCAGCCCCTGGCAATTTTTTCTTAGGGAGTTCTTTGATGGCTTGTTCAATTTCTTTTTCTGATATGGGATTATTTAAGTATTCTATTTCTTCTGCTGTTAACCTAGGCAATTTATATTTTTGTAAATATTCATCCATCTCACCTAGATTGCTATATTTGTTGCCATATATTTGGGCAAAATAGTTTTAATGGTTGCCTTAATTTCCTCTTCATTAGAGGTGAGGTCTCTGTTTTCATCTTTGATACTATTGATTTGGTTTTCTTCTTTCGTTTTTTTTTTATTAGATTGACCAGTACTTTGTCTATTTTATCTGTTTTTTTTTTCAAAATACCAGCTTCTAGTCTTATTTATTAATTTAATAGTTCTTTTACTTTTGATTTTATTGATTTCTCCCTTGATTTTTAGTATTTCTAATTTAGTTTTCATCTGCGCATATTTAACTTGGTCACTTTCTAGTTTTTTAAGTTGCATTGCCAATTCATTAATCTCTGCCCTCCCTAATTTGTTAATATATGCACTCAAGGATATAAATTTCACCCTGAGTACTGCCTTGGCTGCATCCCACAGAGTTCGGTAGGATGTCTCATCATTGTCATTCTCTTCAATGAAATTGTTGATTGTTTCTATGATTTCTTCTTTGACAAATTGGTTTTGGAGAATCATATTATTTAATTTCTAATTCGGTTTTGATTTGTCTGTCCAGGTACCCTTACTAATTATTATTTTTATTGCATTATAATCTGAGAAGGTTACATTTATTATTTCTGCTCTTTTGCATTTGTTTGCAGTGTTTCTATGCCCTATTACATGATCAGTCTTTGTGAATGTACCATGTACAGCTGAAAAGAAGGTGTATTCCTTTTTGTCCCTATTTATTTTTCTCCATATATCAATTAAATCTAATTTTTCTAGGACTTCATTCACCTCTCTTATCTCTTTCTTATTTATTTTTTGGTTTGATTTATTTAGATCTGAAAGAGGAATATTTAGATCTCCCACTATTATGGTTTTACTATCTATTTCCTTCTTGAGCTCTGCCAGTTTCTCTGTGAGGAATTTGGATGCTACGGCATTTAGTGAATACATATTTAGCACTATTATTTCCTCATTGTCTATACAGCCTTTTATCAGGATGTCATGAACTTCCCTGTCTTTTTTATCATATCTCTTTTTACTTTGGCTTTGTCAGAAATCATGATTGCCACTCCTGCCTTCTTTTTCTCATTCGAAGCCCAAAATATTTTGCTCAGCCCTTTACCTTAAATCTGTGTAGGTCCACCTGCCTCATATGTTTTTCTTGTAGACAACATATGGTAGGATTTTGGCTTCTAATCCACTCTGATATTTGCTTCCATTTTATGGGCGAGTTCATCCTATTCACATTCAGAGTAATAATTATCAGTCATGTATTCCCCAACTTTTTGATATCCTCTCCTAGTTCTACCCCTTCCTCTTAGGCTATTTCCTTTTAAACCAGGGGTTTATTTTAAACCAGTAACCCTTGTCCCCTCCCTTGATTTACTACCCTTTCTACCCCCTTCCTTGTTATTCCCCTCTTTTTATTTTTAAGGCCTAATGAATTCTCTCCCCTTTCTCCTCCCCTCCATTTTTTGACCTCCCCACTCCCCTGCTCCTCTTGGTTTATCCCTTCTGACTTTCTCAGTAGGGTTATATAGAATTCTATATCCCAATGGCTATAGCTACTCTTCCCTCTCAGGGTTAATTCCACTGAGAATAAGGTTTAAATATTACCTCTTAATGCTCTCTTCCTCTCCTTCTTATAATAATATTCATTCCTTCCCCTTCCCATGCCCTCTTTGTGTGTAATAGAATATCCTATTTTTCTTATTCATTCAAGTTTCTCTTGCTGCCATCTACTATTCACTCCCCTCTTTTTCCCCCCATATCATTTTAGACCATTTATTACTCCAACCTCTTCCTATGAATAATTCTTCTAATTAATATAATAGTGAATACAGTTTTTGAAAATTACACATAACATTTCTCCATATAGGAATACAAATAATTTGATCTTATTGAAGCCCTTAAAGAGGAAAATTTAAAAATAAGAGTTTTCTTTCTTTCCCCACTGTTTCTTATTTACCTTTTCATGTTTCTCTTGGTTTTTGTGGTTGGATATCAAACTTTCCATTTAGTCCTGGTCTTTTCTGTGCAAATACTTGGAAATCTTCTATCTTGTTGAATGCCCATACTTTCCCTTGGAAGTATATAGTCAGTTTTGATGGGTAGGTGATCCTTGGTTGTAGACCCAATTCTCTTGCCTTTCTGAATATCATTTTCCAAGCCTTGCGGTCTTGTAGTGTGGAGGCTGCCAGATCCTGTGTAATCCTTATTGGTGCTCTTTGATATCTGAATTGTCTCTTTCTGGCTTTTTGTAAAATTTTTTTTTACTTTTACTTTGAAGTTCTTGAATTTGGCTATTATATTCCTGGGGGTTGTCTTTTGAGAGTTTAGTGTAGAGGGTGATCTACAGATCCTTTCAATGTCTATTTTACCCTCTTGTTGAAAAACATCAGGGGAGTTTACTTGGATAATTTCTTTTAGTATGGAGTCCAAATTTCTATTAATTTCTACTTTTTCAGGAAGACCAATGATTCTCAAATTGTGTCTTCTAGACCTGTTTTCTTGATCTATTGATTTCTCAGTGAGATATTTCATGTTTCCTTCTATTTAATCAGTCTTTTGACTTTGCTTTATTTGTTCTTATTATCCTGAGAGATCATTGGCTTCTACTTGCCCAATTCTTGTCTTTAGAGACTGTTTTTCTGCTATATTCTTTTGATTTTTCTTTTTGATTTGGTCTATCCTGTTTTCCAGCTGTTTGAATTTGGTCTCCAATTTGCTTGTCAATTCTTTTGATTTGGGGGCATCTTTTTCAAATTGCTCAATTCTATCCTTTAGAGACCGGCTTTCAGCTATAATCTTTTGGTTTTCCTTTTCAATCTGGTCTGTTTAGTTCTTCAAGGCATCCAGCTGGACATTTCAGGTCTTCAGTTTGCTTATCAAATCATTTGATTGCTGAGCCTCACTTTCCAATTGCAAAATTCTGCATTTTAAACTGTTATTTTCTTGCCAAATCCCTTCCATCTTTCTCATAATCTCGGATTTGAACTCTTCAAGAGCTTGTGACCAGTTTTCATTTTGGGGGGAAGGTTTAGATATGGTTACTTGTTTGTTCTCCTCTGCTGTTTGCTCTGTTGTCTGGATTTTTTCTGTGTAAATGTTGTCAAGTGTTAAAGATTTTTTCTTGATCTTTCTCTTTAGAGGTTCTTGTGCATGGCTTGCCATTGTTAGCCCAGCACCCTCTCAGCTTTATCCTCACACCCAGGGTCTGTCTGCACTCTTCAGGCTCCTTAAGTCTCAGGTCCAGTTGTTCTCAGGGTCAAGCCTCCTGGTGGTCCCCTTGCTTGTTCCTCTGCCTAAATTTCCTTTAACAGTCTCAGGGCTCTGCTTCCACAGTCATGCACCCATCTGTACTCGGTGCCCACCCAAGGTCCGCACCTGTCCTCAGCATCCGCATCTGCAGCTAGGATGGCACCTGCGCTCAAGGTCTGAGTTCAAAGTCCATGGGTTCTTTAGCCTCTTGGGGTCTTAAGTCTTGCTGCTTTCAGGAGCAGGCCCTGCTGATGCCAGGTAGCTGCCAAGGACTTAATGGATGCCCCAAACTTGTTCTAACTCTTGTTCGCTGGCTTTGGCCCTGTAGGTGGGGAGGGGGGGGGAAGAGGGGGTTGCTCAGTTTGCATTTTAGTGAGAGCTATTTCACCCTCTTATAGCATGGAAATGCCCCGATCCCACGTACTTTCACTGCTGAGCCCTGTTGTGGGTTCCCTTTCTTTGTCTGGATTTGTTTTTATGTCCTTTTGACGAGTCCTATATGTGTGGGTTAGGAAAAGTTAAGCAGCTGCTTTTTACTCTACCACTATCTTAACCCAGAAGTCTTCAACTCTGGATTCTGATTTCTAATCCATTCTATCTGCTTCTTTTTTATGGATAAGTTCATTCCTTTCAGACTCACAGTTATGATTACTCTATTTCCCTCTATACTATTTTCTTCTGTTTATCCTTCTTTCTTCTTATCCTGTCCCCCCTCAAAAGTCTATTTTACTTCTGACCACTACGTCCCTTAACTTTCTCTTCCCTTTCTCTTCCTTTTATCTCTTCTCTTCCTATTTCCCTTTTTGGTAAAATAGATTTCTAAACACAACTGAGTGTGTAATATATACTCTTCCCTCTTTGAACTAATTTTTATGAGAGTGAAGTTCAAGCATTGCCATCTACCTTCCATTTCCCCTCCATTATAAAAGCCCTTCTTTTTATGCCTCTTTTATGAGAAAAATTTTCCTCATTCTATCTCTCCTTTCCCCCTTCTCCAAGTTCATTCTTCCTTCTCACTCTTACATTCTTTTTGGAGATAATACTCAAATAATTGATTCATATCAATGCCCTCTGTTTATTCATATTACCTATAACTGCCCCAATAATGATAAAGTTCTTAGTGGTTACATGTATTATCTTTTCATATAGAAATGTAAATAGTTTAACTACATTAAGTCCTTTATTGTTACTTTTTTAGATTTAACTTTTTATGTTTCTCTTGAGTCTTCTGTTTGAATATCAAATTTTCCATTCATATCTGACCTTTTCATGAAAGTTCTTTGAAATCATCTATTTCACTAAATATCCATTCCACTCTTCCCTACACCATTCTGAAGGATTATACTCAATTTTGCTGGGTAGATGATTCTTGGTTGTAATTCTCACTTCCTTTTCTTTCAGAATATCATATTACAAGTTCTCCAGTCTTTCAACATGGAAGTCATTAAATCTTGTGTTACCCTGAATGTGAATCCAAGTTCCTTTTTTGGTTTATTTATTTACTGTGCCAAGCTTCAGGATGTTTTGTGCTTCTCTTTTGTTAGCTAGCTCTGGGAATCTGCAAGTTTTAGGTGTTACCAAGATGGTGCTGGGAAGACTAATTCTTAACAAGACACTATGGTATCCTAGACCATTTAATCTGAATATGTAAGAAAAGGTTAAATTTAATAAATCATTCTGGATCATTTTAAATCATGAATTTCTCCCCCCATGGAAACTCATTTCAGGAGAAAACAGTTGAAATTTAAATATGAGACTCCATAACTAAGATAATGTCTCAAATAACTGAGGTAATCACTCACAAGTTTCCTTCTTGGTGTTCATAGGAGAATAATATTTAGAGCTGAAAGGGAACCTGAAATTCATCTCTAAATCTACCAATCAAGCAACAAGTATTTCCTATGTGCCAGACATTATACTAGGTATGGGTATACAAAGACGTAAGTATGTGGATGGGGGAATTAAAAAAGGTTTATGTAAAAGGTTTTTACATTTTTATAGCAAGTTTCTCTGACAAAGGCCTCATTTCTCAAATTTCTAGGAAACTGAGTCAAATCTATAAAAAATAAGAGCCATTCTTCAATTGATAAATGAGGAAAGAATGCGAACATGTGCTTTTCAGAAGAAGAAATCAAAGCTCTCCATAATCACATGAAAAATCACTAATAATTAGCAAAGTGAAGTACTACTTCATTTTGTTCAACATGACAGAAAAGAAAAAAATCACAAATTCTGAGGGAGATATGGAAAAATAAGGACACTAATGTGCTGTTGGTAAAATTTTGAACTAGTCCAACCATTCAGAAGAACAATTTGGAACTCTGACTACAGGGCTATAAAACTATGCATATCCTTTGACCTTGCAATACCACTGCTAAGTCTGTATTCCAAAGAAATCAAAGGAAAAAGGAAATAACCTATATATACAAAAATATTTATAGCAACTCTTTTTGTGGTAGTACAGAATTGGAAATTAAGGAGATTCCAGTTGAGGAATGGCTCAAGTGGTAATATATGATTACATATGATAATATAAGTGGTAGTATATGATTGTGATGGAAATACTATTGTGCCATAAGAAATGATTAGGAGGATAGTTTCAGAAAAATCTGAGACTTACATGAACTCATGCAATGTGAGGTGAGTAAAACCAGAAAAATAACAGCAATATTGTAACAATGATCAACTGTAAAAGACTTACCTACTCTGATCAATACAGTGATCCATAATAATTTCAAAGGAATTCATAATGAAAAATAATATTCACCTTCAAAGAGTTAATGAACTCTGAGTGCAGATTGAAGCTTTTTTTTCATTTTCTTTTGTAACATGTCTATCCTGGAAATATGCTTTGCATGACTTCACATATAAAATGGGTAACATTGTTTTCCATCCCAGTAAATCAGAGGAAAGCTAGAAGTAAGTAGAGAATTTGAAATTCAATTTTTTAAATCAATGTTAAAAAATCAATTACAAGTGAAAATTTTAAAATAACAGGAGTTGAATTTTAAAGGAGACTAAGATTTCTAAAAGGCAAAGTTGAAAATGTCTTGAATTGAGGCATAGAAGTGGAAGAACAGTCAATGCAATATTACAGACACAGAAAATAAAGCATATGAAACGATTTTTTCTTCATTTATGTGAGGGTCAATACTTCTTCTTTTTTTAAACCCTTACCTTCCGTCTTGGAGTCAATACTGTGTATTGGCTCCAAGGCAGAAGAGTGGTAAGGGCTAGGCAATGGGGGTCAAGTGACTTGCCCAGGGTCACACAGCTGGGAAGTGTCTAAGACCAGATTTGAACCTAGGACCTCCTGTCTCTAGGTCTGGCTCTCAATCCACTGAGCTACCTAGCTGCCCCTGGAGTGTCAATACTTCTGATGGAAATATTAGAAACTGGAAAATACACTGTATTTAAACTAGTTTCTTTGGTTTCCCCCTTAGATTTGTGGAAACCACCCCTCCCCAAACAACTAATCTGTGCAAATTCAAGTCCTTAAAAAGTATAGCAGCTAAACAAAGCAAAGGAAAAAAGAAAACCACAGATAGAAAGGACTTGGGGGCCAAGAGCATTATTTAGTGTAGACCACCAAGGTGCTGAACAGCATCTTCTTCTATTTCTTCCTCTTCTTTCCTCCCTTCTTTTCACAAAGAAAGTCAGAAGAGTTCAGTATGCCCATTTTTCAGGAAGATTGCGTTAGTCACATAGCTGAAGGAATTCTGGAAGCTGAGCACAGGTACACAGTCTGAGTTTCCTCATTGCTGTCTATAGGGACAGATATACTAGCTAGAACTAGAGCAGTGATGGTGAGCCTTTTAGAGAAGGAGTGCCTGGCTCCATCCCCACCCTACCCCCCAGACTGAGTGCCATGCCCACCCCTCCCCCAGAAACTGCAGGTTGTGCCCCTCCCCTCCACCAAGGGTGCCCTGCCACTTCTGAGCCCACACAGGAAAGGTAGAAAGCACTCTCATTGAGCTGCTGGGCAGAGGGGCAGGTGAAGTGAGGAATGTCCTCAGCAAGTGTAGAGAAGAAAAGGGGAGTGGCATGAACACTCTGCTCCCCTCCAGTTCTACCACCTATTTGCCACACACCTTATGCACTCTGTGGTCCCATTTGGCTGCTGGGCAGAGGGGCAGATGATGTGAAAAAATATCCTCAGGCACGGTGGAACAGGGAAGGAGAGCAGTTCCACCAGAGTCCCTCTGCCTTTCTAGTAACAAACTCTTGGGGTGGGAGGCAGCTGGTGCCCACAAAGATCACTCTACATACCATCAATGGCACCCTGATATAGGTTTACCATCACTGAGCTACCATGTTCTAATCTTTCTTGAAGGCAATTTTGGACCACATGTCTGCCTTGGCTTTTCCAACTCACTGCATCTGGACAAAAGAAGGGAAAGGAGACTTCTTCCAGGCTCTCAACGTAGAATGAAGGGTCGCCCTGACCATAAGTGGGTGACAAAGAAGCTGACATTGAGATTGCAGGGGACTGTGGGATATTGCTAAGAGGAGACTGAGAAGAACCCTGGCCCTCAGTGTTGGTGAGAACCAACGCAGGATCAGAGGAATAGATATTGAATGCAGGAAACTGCTGCAGATTCTCTAGAACAATGTAGGCTTCAGGATATTTGCCCTGCTTCATGTTCTCTTCCATCTCAATTCTGTTCTCTCTCTACTTCTCCCCTCAAGCCCTTTTCTGCCAAAGTCACTGCCTCTTCTTAAAATGTCATCTCTTTGACTGAATGACAGAGAATAAAGAGAACAGCATAGCATACAATAAGGCTGGAAAGATAGGGTAGACTTAGCATATTAAAATCTTTGAATGCTAAACATAGAAACTTGAATTTCATCCTAGAAATAATAAGGGAGTCAACAGAATATATTAGAGGAGAGACATGGTCACTCTGACATGGTCACTAATGGTAACTGTGTCAAGGATGGTTTGGAGAAAGTAGAGACTTATGGAAAGAAGACCAATTAAAAAGTCACTGTAATAGTTCAGAGAAGAAGTGACAAGAGACTGAGCTAGGGTGGTTGTTAATGGGAGGAAAGGTGACACATGATGGAGACACTGTGAAAATAAAAATCATAAATTTGGTAACTAATTAGAAAAGTGGAAGGAAAAGTTGTGCCTTAAAAGCTCTGTCCTGGGCCTTCTTCTCTTTTCCCTCTAGACCATAGGTTCTTAACCTGGGGTTCCACAGACGACACCAAGAATTACTAGCTAGATTTTATGAGGTCCATGAACTTGGATGGGACTTTTTAAAATGAAAAACTTTCTTATAAACATAGCTGTCCAAAAGTGAAATATATTATGGAAGTTCTCCATTACTAGAAATCTTTGGGAGAAAACTGGCCACTTGTGGAAAAAAATGAGTGGAGTTGAAGGAGGAAAGATGGGATGTTGTAGAGGAGGTTACTATCAGGTATGAACTGGTCTATATGATTTCTGAGGTCTCAGGAATTCCTGAGCTCCGGAATGGGAGATGGACTTTAGCTATTATTCTGATCAGCAACACCTGAAACTCTAGTTTCTTTACTTTCAAACCTATTCATAGGCACATAAGGGTTTGAGAGACTGGAACAATCTAGTCATCTGTTAATTCAATGATAGGGATGTATGAGATGTTCAGGGAATACTAGTACCTGTGGCATGAAGATTTGTCAATCCCTTTTCATGATTGCTCATCCTCCTTTGTTATCCACCTGCCACCCAGCTTTCACCTGCAGTCTGAGGGAAAGTAGCATGCACAATGGTCACACTCCAGTCTTGGCAGCGTGAAAGGGAATTTTTTATTCCCTTTGGCTATTTTAAGTTACTTAGTCATTAACATTTACTTAGTCCTAAAAGACCATAAGCACTGCTCCCCCTTCCTTCCCCTCCTACCCCCACAGTGCTAGGCAAATTGGGATACTATGATTGATTCCTGAAATGTGATAGACCAGCCCACAGTGAAAGGAACACTGGAGAGACAGGAAGTGATGTGGAGAAAACTGCTTATAAAAGCCAGCCAAGGGCATTCTGATTCGTTCTGCTACCTTAGTGGCTCTTGCTGAGGGAGGATTTCTGTGTTGGTGTTTCTGTGTTGGATTCTTCTATTTTGGAGGTACTACTTCTGTGTTGGAGGACTTCTGCTTTGAAGATTGGAACCTGGAGGCTGAGACTCTCCTGCTCTTCTGGGCAGAGATTGGAACTTTTTCAGGGAGCGAGCTAGATTTCTTTGGAGCAGACTTAGAGTGGTAGGCTAGACAATTCCCCTATTACCTTCCTACATTTCCCCCTTTATCTCTACCTTTGATTTCTACCTTGCTGTAATAAAGCTACTAATGCTACTACAGCCTCATGACTTAAGAGTTAATTTTTATAAATGGCAACCACATCAATTCTTTTTTTAAAACCATTATTATTTTTTCAAACCAAATTTCTAATTATTACATTTGGCCACCCAATTTTAATTGTCACAGCAGGTTGGCTAAACCATGTTGAGTGTAACCAATGGGCCTCAAATCCATTGACAAGTTAGGAGGGCATCACTCCAGATATGTGAAGATTTCTCCTGATGGAAGGCAAATGATAACTATTGTTCCAATAACCATGAATGTGGCAGAAGTAGGAACTGGGTAGTACTTAGAGCGTTGTTTAGACATTCAAGAAGACAAGATCATCCACTGCATTCTGGGTCATCACCAGTCATTTTAATTTTTATCTTGCCACTGGACTTTGGTGACTCTGGAAGAAAGAGTGAGGTCAACACTGTGCAATTCTGCCTTACTTAAAATTATGTGCAAGTCAAAAGACATCACAAGTGATGGTAGACAGCAACCAATTAATTCAATGACACATGGGACATAGCTATGGAAGTAACTATGATAGATATTTATGGAAATAACCCAGTATATGGCAATGGAAAATGTACTGGACTATAAATTAGAATTTCTGAGATTCTACAGATTGGATTCCTCCACAACCTTCTCACCAGCAATTTATTACCACAGCATGGTTTCTTGTCTATTACCTCTATTAAACACCATCCCCAGAAAATATTCCTCATCTTTCCTGTCTTAATTGATAACTTGATTTCCCCAAGCACTGTTAAGAAAGCCTCATCTACCTTTCACTTCCCTCCATCCTCCCTTTTCTACCCTTTCACCACTCCAATTCTAGAATCATGAATTATGTTCAGAGTAACTCTGTCATTGTTACTGGATAAAGCAAGTCAATCTCTTTTATTGCTCCACTCACCACCCCAGTAACTATTAAGATCAAAATGCCTCTCTCTAACCAAACCACACTTATATGTGCTGTCTCCCTCATTTGAATGTAAGTTCTTTGAAGGCAATTATTGTCTTTTCTTATGTATTTGTATCCTCATCTCTTAGCAATGTGATTAGCATCTAGTAAGAGTTTATTTTTTTCTTTTTTCATTAGTTCATTCTCATGTGC
Source organism: Gracilinanus agilis (assembly GCF_016433145.1). Lineage (NCBI taxonomy): Eukaryota > Metazoa > Chordata > Mammalia > Didelphimorphia > Didelphidae > Gracilinanus > Gracilinanus agilis. The sequence continues at coordinate 162,756,074 of NC_058131.1, read as the reverse complement.
CTAGAGCAGTGATGGTGAACCTATGGCAAGGGTGCCAAAAGATGGCACACAAAATGCTCTCTGCGGGCATGCAGCCACCCTCCCCCCCACCCCAGAGTTTGTAACTTTTAAGGCAGAGGGACTCAGGCAAAGCTGCTCCCTTCCCCCTCTCCATCATGCCTGGAGACATTTTTTCACATCACCCACCCAATGGGAATGCCACTCATAGATGGCAGAGCTGGAGGGGAGCAGAGTGCTTGGGCCACTTCACTCCCCCTCTTCAACTGTGGTGAGGATATTCCTCACATCATCCACCCCTCTGTCCAGCAACCCAAATGGGAGCACTTTCTCCCTTCCCTGTGTGAGGGAAAGGGGGTGCAGGGCACAGCACTGGTCTTAGGCGTGGGGTGGGGGTGGGGCCTGGCACTCTACCTCTAAAAAGTTTGCCATCACTAACCTAGAGGGATTTGAACTTTAAGCTGAGTTTTTTTTAATTGTGAAATAGAAGACTTTATGAACATTGACTGTGTAGTAGATAGAGTGTAGAGCCTGCAGTCAGGAAAACTCATCTTCCTAACTCCAAATCTGACTTCAGTTAATTATTATCTGTGTAACCTTGGGAAATTCATTCAATCCTGTTTTCCTCAATTTCCTCATCTATAAAGTGAGCTAGAAGAAGAAATGTCAAACCACTCCAGTATCTTTGCCAAAAAAAAATCCCAAATGGGATCAGAAAAAGTTAGACATAACTAAAACAATTCGACAGCAATGACAAAATCTTTATGCCAGTTTAAAGAGATTTCAAGTACCATCAAGAACTAATGTAGGGTTTTTTTTCCCCTTGGGATAAAAGGATCCTCTGAGTGTCCTAACATTAAGCAGTGTGGGCGACTGTCAGTTCTACCCATATAGTAGTAGCCCTGCTACTAACAGAAGCCAGAAGGCTCATCCTGTGGGAGGTAGTGGGCGTGGGGTTGCACAATTTAAAGAAGTGATTAACACCCTTCCTCTCTGGTAGCCAAGAGTGTGTAGAGGGAGAAGTACATGTATGTGGCAATAAGTGTCAACTCATTTGCTCCCTGAGAGGACAGCAGTGGACTAATTATGCCCTAACATATGGGGCAAGGGGGAGAAGTGTGTCCTATTACCTCTATCCACTCCCTGACTGTGCAATGGCTAGAAGCAGGATTTGCTTGTTATCACTTGAAAGCTGCTGGAGCTCAACCCCCATTTGTATGCCCATGATTTGGGGTTAGCGATAGTGCTTGGGGCTCATACCTTCTGACTCTGTCTCATGTTGCCCCTTTGTGGTCCTGCTCAGCAGAACATAATAACCACAAAATACTCATAAGGTGGGGCCTATCTTAAAGATACAGTGGAGTGTCATCATCATCATCAAGTCTGGTAGTCTTTTCTTAATCCTCCTTCTTGTTCTATCTATAGCATTTGACACTGCTAATCCCAATCTCCTAGATCTCTCTTCTTTGGGTTCTCTTGGCATTGCTCTCTCTTGACTCTCTACCACTTTGACCACTTCTCAGTAGTCTTTTCTGGTTCATCTTCTATGTCATGAACCTTAACCATGGATGTTAAAAACTTATTTATATGCTTTCTTCCAGATAGAACGTAAACCTCTTAAAGGCATGGGATATATCATTTTTGTCTTTATATCCTGAGTGCCAAGCACAGTCCTAGCACAAAATAGGTACTGATTGATTATCCAACATTTACATACAACTTGGAAGTTCCTTTTTCATCCTCACAATACTCATGTGAAGTGAGCTATTATTGTCCTCATTTAACAAATTATAATAATATATATCATTTATAAAAGGCTCCCTTTTATGTGCTGTTCTCCAAGGCAGCTAACTGGCACAGTAGATTGAGCACTGGACTTGGAGTCAGGAAGACCTGAGTTCAAATACAGACTCAGACATTTATTAGCTGCGTGATATTGGGTCAGTGAGGAGGGTTCAAATCAAGTCTCAGACATTTCCTAGCTGCATGACCCTGTGTAACTCCATTTGGCTAGGCCTTGTCCTTCTGTCTTTGATTTGTTACTAAAATAGAAAGTAAAAGTTTTAAAATAAAAAAATTTAACCTCAATTTCCTCAACTGTAAAATAGAGATATAATAGCATCTAACTTCAAGAGTGATTATGAAGATCAAATGAAAACCTATTTATAAAATGGCTGGGTAAATATAAATGTTAGATATTTTTCATCATGTCTTCCTCCATAAGAATGTTAGCTCTTTGAAGGCCAAGACCATTTTTCTTTCTTTTTCAATTTTATTTGCATCCCTAGATGTTATGCCAGTGCCTAGCACAATGATGGCGAACCTGTGGCACAGGTGTCAAAGATAACATGTAGAGCACTCTCTGTAGACATGTGGACACCCCACCACCCAAAAGTTCATTACTAGAAAGGCAGAGGGCCTCTGGTAAAACTGCTCCCCTCTCTGTCTCCACCATGACTGAGGACATTTTTTTCACATCATCTGCCCTCTGTCCAGCAGCCCAATGGGAGCATTTTCTCTCTCTTCTGTGTTGAGTAAAGGAGGCAGGGCACTTCTGGCACTAATTGGGGGGAGGGGGGCATATTATGTGGTCTCAGCAGGGCAGGCATAGCACTCGGTCTAGGGGTTGGAGCCTGGCACTCCTTCTCTAAAAGGTTCATTATCCCTGGCCTAGCACATAGTAAGTAAGCTTTTAATAACTACTTGCCATAGTAATACATATGAGGCAGCTAGGTGGCTTAGTGGATAGAGTCCTGGGCCTTGATTCAGGAAGATCTGCCTTCAAATCTGGCATCAGACACTTCCTGGCTGTGTGACCCTGGTAAGTCACTTAAACTCTGATTGTCTGACAGAAGAATCCACTTGAGCCATTGGAGAAAGAAATGGCAAATCACACCAATTTCCTTGCCAAGAAAACTTCATAGAAAGCTATGGTCCATGGGTCACAAAGAGTCAGACATGACTGAACAACTGAACAATAATGATTGTAGTGCTTGTTCTGTTACTAACTAGCTGGGTTACCTTGGAAAGCTAATTTCCCTTCTCTGGGCTTCAATGGACGATAGATTTAAAGTTTTAAAAAGACTAGTGTTTGTTTAGACCCTCTGGTATAACAGGGATGAGGAAGTGGGAAGGGTCCACCATGAGATGTAGACAAAAAAGGGGCATGATATTGTGGAAAGCTTAGAAATAAGAAAGTGTGTTTCATGTGGAAGTTAATTCAAAGAATTCCCTCTTAGACGGTAAGCCCATACAGCTTCTCAGTGATATACTTTGGGGAGGAGAGTAAATTCCTAAGAACTGGTGAAATTCCCTTCTGGCACAGTTCATTTCTCTAATCCTGTGGTGCTACATATTCCTACATTTAAACAATAGATATGAAATAAACAGTGATTGTAAAGAAGAAGAAATTCTTTTATTCTATGTGATATCTTGGAATTTTGGTTGTTTTTTATTTAATTTTATTTTTTAGAAAAACATTTTTTCCATGGTTACATGATTCATGTTCTTACTCTCTCCTCAACCCACACCCTACCACCCCCCTTTGGCCGACACACATTTCCACTGGTTTCTTCATGTGTCATCAATCAAGACCTATTTCCATATTATTGATAGTTGTACTAGGGTGGTTGTTTGAGTTTACTTCCCAAATCATGTCTACATCAACACATGTGTTCAAGCAGTTGCTTTTCTTCTGTGTTTCCATTCCTGTAGTTCTTCCTCTAAATTTGCATCAATTCCTGGAGGTCATTCCAGTTGTAGTATGTAAAATCTTGCAGCCATGTTTTGCATGGATGCAAGCTAACAGTTGCCCAGTTTAGAATACAGAACTTGGCATGAGACAGGGGCAGGTGCCAATCTGGCAGTTGAGTTGTGAGTATATAAGAAGGCTCCCAGACCCCTGCTGGCACTTCTTTTACTTTTTGGAGGGAAGGAGGTGGAATGTGGGTTTAGTTTCCCCTTCGGCAGGTAGGCTCAAACTGTTATAGGTGGCCAAATACTAACAACTCATCTGGCAAATCCAATCATCTTTTAGGGAAAGAATATATATATACCAATAAGACAACACCATCTGGCCCAGGCCTTGTCATCCCAGTGTCAACATCAAAACACATCACAGTTTAAGTCTGGTCCCAAGCCATTCTTGTCCTCTGCTCCAGAGAAGACCTTCAGTATTTTGGACTAGTTTAGAAAGTTAGATGGCTTAGGTTCTTAGATTACCTCACCCACTTTCCAATCCCAATTCACCTAATGCCTTTATCATCAATAAACCACTTAAACCTCTAAGCCTAAGAACCTAAGTCATTGCCTTACTTTATCATAGGCCAAGTGAGATCAGCCATCTGGACGTTCTAAAGCACTACAGCTTATCAACTCCATTAGCAGTTGGGTCCAAGAAGTGCCATTTCTCCTTCCTGTTTGATTCCATTCTTTACCAATAGGAATTACTTCCTTCTTAGGGCAGGGCTACAGAATCCTGAACTTAAAGGAGCTTGGCTTTACTAGCAAGAGAGAGTTTCACCTATCTCTCTCTCTCTGCCAGTTGGGTGCAGGATCCCTGGTACATCTACATCCTGTACTCAAGCCTACTGCCCCTGGGGCTGCCCTAATTCCATCTTCCTCTCCTCTCCTGCTCTGCAGCTAGCCCCTATATATTAGTTTGGCGAGCACAGCTAAGATTGTGAACCTACTTTATTTTGAATACTGAACATCTATACAATGGCTGTAGCTAGAATGCTTTTCATCAGCAGCAGTTTTTATCTTCTTGTCTGGATGGTGATGCAGGGAGCCTATCAATTTTGGTTCCATAAGGTCCCTCAATTCCTCCTGAAAATGCTTTTAATATATGATTATTACCATTGATTTGCGGTGATGTTGGCTGAGTTTATCTGTTTCCTACCCACCATGGCTGCTATATTTTTTGCAACTTTTCAGGGTTTAAAGGCATTTTTAAAAGTATGTGGACATATCTGGCTAATCATAAGAATGAATAATGCAAGTGCTGCTTGTACTGTCAATGCAAACAATTCTGTAGTAAAAGAACTTTCTGAACAGGTTAGGTTGTTGGTCCAGGTGGTGAAACAAATCAGTGAAGGGAAGCAATTAGACAAGCATATAATCCTCCAGTTAGAAATCATAGAAACCAGACAAATGGGTACAGGGACAAGTGCAGTGTCTAGATCAACTGAGGACAAGGCAACAGAAACTGAAACCACCATTTCTAACCTTCCAATCGTGGATAGAACAATTTTGCAGCTGGAAGGTGGTATATTGCATGTGAAATCCTACAAGGCCTTTACTCCAAATGATCTGGAGGTCTTCTAGCATCACATTCCAAAATTCTACCTCAGTCGATTCAAGTCGATAAAAGAAATGAAAAGAGCCTTCACTCTTTTCAATCCCAGCTTTGGAGACGTTAAATTTTTGTTAGGGGAATTCTTTTCACCCTCTGAAAAAGACAAATTTTTAAATGAGATGAGGACCAATCGAAACCTAACAGCTTGGCCAACCACGCATAAGGATCTCAAATTGTCATCACATGCAAACATGAGATACCTATTACAATGCTGGAGCAATTTACTTGAGGCTATGTGCCTTCATGCAAAACTTCCTAACTTGTAGACCAAGTTCAAGAAACTGAGGCGGGGGAAAACGAACACCCCAGCAATTTTCTTGATAAATTAATTGAATCAGTAGAGATGGTCCTAGGTCTTAGAGACATCCATTCACCCGAGACTGTAGACTATATTAGGAGGCAGTTTGTCAATTCTGCCAATTCAGATTTATTTCAGGCAGAGTTGTCCTCAATGGGAAATCCTATCTCTTGAGGATATTAGACAACATGTGTCATACATCTATGACTCGAGGGCTAAAGATCTCAAGGCTGCTAAACAGTCTGACTCAGAAAAAGATGCAGTTATTGCTGACTTAAAGAAACAACTGAAACAGGCCAAGGAAGATAAGGAGATTAAGGAAATTTAAAACTTTGCTCTCCAGGCCAGTAGGGGGCATAGTCAGTCCAGACAGCCAAATAATATCAGGCCCAAAACTACATCTTCTCAGTGTTTTTTGTGTAGATCGCTGGGTTATCTTGTCAGGAATTATTGATTGTACCATAGTGTATAAGTCTCTGTGTACAATGTTCTCCTGATTCTGCTCCTTTCACACTGCATCAATTCCTGGAGGTCATTCCAATTCATATGGAATTCCTCCAGTTTATTATTCCTCTGAGCACAATAGTATTCCATCACCAACGGATATCACAATTTGTTCAGCCATTCCCCAATTGAAGGGCATACTCTCATTTTCCAGTTTTTTGCCAACACCAAGAGTGAGGCTATAAATATTTTTGTACATGTCTTTTTCCCAATAAGATCAGGTGTGAAATAAGGATGCCCATTATCACCTCTATTATTTAACATTGTACTAGAAACACTAGCAGTAGCAATTAGAGAAGAAAAAGAAATCAAAGGCATTAAAATAGGCAATGGGGAGACCAAGCTATCACTCTTTGCAGATGATATGATGGTCTACTTAAAAAATCCTAGAGAATCAACTAAATAGCTAGTAGAAATAATCTACAACTTTAGCAAAGTTGCAGGATACAAAATAAATGCACATAAATCATCATCATTTCTATATATTTCCAACACATCACAGCAGCAAGAGTTAGAAAGAGAAACACCATTTAAAATCACCCTAGACAATATAAAATACTAAGGAATCTATCTACCAAAACAAACAAAGGAATCATACAAACACAACTACAAAACACTTTCCAAACAATTAAAACTAGATCTAAACAATTAGAAAAACATTGATTTCTCATGGGTAGGACAAGCTAACATAATAAAAATGACCATTCTACACAAATTAATTTACTTATCTAATACCATATCTATCAAACTACCAAGAAACTTTTTTACAGAATTAGAAAAAACTATAACAAAGTTCATTTGGAAGAACAAAAGATCAAGAACATGAAGGGAAATAATGAGAAAAAAAACATGAAGGAAGGCAGCCTAGCAGTACCAGATATTAAACTATACAATAAAGCAGTAGTCAACAAAACAATATGATACCGGCTAAGAGACAGAAGGGAAGATCAGTGGAATAGACTCAGGGTAAGTGACATCAGCAAGACAGTCTATAATATCTTGGAGGTTTTAATTGGTGCTTAAAACATAAAACAGTGCAAACTGCAAATCTTTGTTGTATTGATAAATGTACAAGATACTCTAATGCTCCCTGATACACCCAATTACCTTATATCTACTTATCTATGCACATGTTGTCTATAATACAGTGAAAGAATGAAAAATATTTCTATCTCCCAAGTAAGATACTAAGTTTTAGGACACAAATACAAAAACAAGGTCTTATTTCTGTCCCACAATGGACTTACAAATGGAAGGAGACCACATATATTGGCAAATTGTAACTAGGGAAGGAGATTTTGGTCTGGGATGTCTTGGGAGATATGGATGAGAACATTACACATGTCAATTGACATACTTTTTCCATAGACAATAATAGTGTTGATTTGATTACAATTCTCAAAGCAAGTGGTAAAAATTAAAGGTATGGGGTACATATAGCAGAAGGGTAAAAAATGTTCAGGGTAAAAGACTTTGTCAGAAATCATAATCACCACTCCTGCCTTCTTTTTCTCAGTTGAAGCTCAAAAGATTTTGCACCAGCCATTGACCTTAAACCTGTGTATGTCCATTCGCCTCATATGTGTTTCTTGTAGACAACATATGGTAGGATTTTGGTTTCTAATCCACTCTTTTGTCTTTTTGACATTTGCTTCCGTTTCCGTTTTGTGGGTGAGTTCATCCCATTCACATTCAGAGTTATAATTATCAGTTGTGTATTCCCCAATATTTTGGTAAACTCTCCTAGTTCTACCCCTTCTTCTTAGGCTATTTCCTTTTAAACCATTGGTTTGTTTTAAACCTGTCCCTCTTGTCCCCTCCCTTGATTTGCTTCCCTTTCTATCCCCTCCCTTGTTATTCCCCTCTTTTTTATTTTTTAAGGCCTAATGAATTCCCTCTCCCCTCTCCTCCCCTCCATTTTTTGACCTCCCCACTACCTTGATCCCCTTGGTTTATCCCTTCTGACTTTCTCAGTAGAGTTAGATAGAATTCTATATCCCAATGGATATAGCTACTCTTCCCTCTCAGGGTTAATTCCACTGAGAATAAGGTTTAAATATTACCTCTTAATGCTCTCTTTCTCTCCTTCTTATAATAGTATTCATCCCCTCCCCTTCCCATGCCCTCTTTGTGTGTAATAGAATATCCTATTTTTCTTATTCATTCAAGTTTCTCTTGCTGCCATCTACTATTCACTCCCCTCTTTTTCCCCCCATATCATTTTAGACCATTTATTACTCCAACCTCTTCCTATGAATAATTCTTCTAATTAATATAATAGTGAATACAGTTTTTGAAAATTACACATAACATTTCTCCATATAGGAATACAAATAATTTGATCTTATTGAAGCCCTTAAAGAGGAAAATTTAAAAATAAGAGTTTTCTTTCTTTCCCCACTGTTTCTTATTTACCTTTTCATGTTTCTCTTGGTTTTTGTGGTTGGATATCAAACTTTCCATTTAGTCCTGGTCTTTTCTGTGCAAATACTTGGAAATCTTCTATCTTGTTGAATGTCCATACTTTCCCTTGGAAGCATATAGTCAGTTTTGATGGGTAGGTGATCCTTGGTTGTAGACCCAATTCTCTTACCTTTCTGAATATCATTTTCCAAGCCTTGCGGTCTTGTAGTGTGGAGGCTGCCAGATCCTGTGTGATCCTGATTGGTGCTCCTTGATATCTGAATTGTCTCTTTCTGGCTTTTTGTAAAATTTTTTCTTTTACTTTGAAGTTCTTGAATTTGGCTATTATATTCCTGGGGGTTGTCTTTTGAGAGTTTAGTGTAGAGGGTGATCTACAGATCCTTTCAATGTCTATTTTACCCTCTTGTTGAAAAACATCAGGGGAGTTTACTTGGATAATTTCTTTTAGTATGGAGTCCAAATTTCTATTAATTTCTACTTTTTCAGGAAGACCAATGATTCTCGAATTGTGTCTTCTAGACCTGTTTTCTTGATCTGTCAATTTCTCAGTGAGATATTTCATGTTTCCTTCTATTTTATCAGTCTTTTGACTTTGCTTTATTTCTTCTTATTATCTTGAGAGATCATTGGCTTCTACTTGCCCAGTACTGGTCTTTTGAGACTGATTTTCTGCTATAATCTTTTGATTTTCCTTTTTGATTTGGTCTATTCTGTTTTTTATGGTTTCCTCCAATTTGCTTATCATTTCGTTTGATTTCTGGGCATCTTTCTCCAGTTGGGAATTTCTGTCTTTTAACCTGTTAATATCCTTTTGAGCTATTTCCCATTTCTCTCACCAAATCTCTTCCATCTTTCTCATAATCTCAGATTTGAACTCTTCAAGAGCTTGTGACCAATTTTCATTTTTGGGGAAGGTTTGGATGTGATTACTGGTTTGTTCTCCTCTGCTGTTTGCTCTGCTGTATGGATTTTTTCTGTGTAAAAGTTGTCAAGTGTTAAAGATTTCTTCTTAATATTTCTCTTTGGAGGTTCTTGTGCATGGATTGCCATTATTATTATTTCTTTCTCAGTCAGAAGTCTAGTGAGGCAGACAGGTTCTCTGCCTATTGAGCTGTGGAGCAGTTTTCACCTGAGTCACAGCACCGTGTGGCCTCTCAGCTTTATCCTCACGCCTAGGGTCTGTCTGTGCTCTTTAGGCTCCTGAGGTCTCAAATCTATCTGTTCTCAGGGTCAAGCCTCCTGATGGTTCCCTTGCTTGCTCCTCTGCCCAAAGCTCCTTTGACAGTCTCAGGGCACTGCTTCCACAGTCTGTTTCCCCTTTGCACTGGGTCCCCACCCAAGGTCCTTACCTGCGCTCAAGGTTCATGTCCTCACTTGTGCTCAATGTCCTCGCCTGGGCTCAAGGTCTGTGCTCAAAGTCTGCACGTTCTTTAGCCTCTTGGGTCTTAAATCTTTCTGCTCTCAGGAGCAGGCCCTTGTGATCCCAGTTAGCTGCCAAGAACTTAATGAATGCTCCAAACTTACTCTAACTCTTGTGAGTTGGCTTTGGCACTGTAGGTGGTGTGTGGGGGTGGGTGGGGGTGGGGAGTTGCTCAGCTCACATTTTAATGAGAGCTAGTTCACTTCCTTATAGCATCGAAATGCCCCAATCCCATGTACCTTCAATGCTGTGCCCTGTTGTAGGGTCTCTTCATTAGTCTGGATTTGGTTTTTATGTCCTCTTGAGGAGTCCTATATGTGTGGGTTAGGAGAGGTAAAGCATGCTGCTTCCACTCTGCTACCATCTTAACCTGGAAGACCCAGGGTAAAAGGAAGAACAAATAATACAAGAAGTGTAGAGTTAATGGATTAGTTCCTCCCAGGCACAGTCCTTTGGAGGTCCAGAATGGTAGTGGAGCAACTGTGGATGGGAGGAAAATGGGAATATAAATGGGATCAAGGGCTCTTGCATTTTTATCTTTGTTTCCTTGACACTTAAAACAGTGTCTTCCACAAAGAAAATATTTAGTAACTATGTAGTGAATTGATTTGTTTAAATGGTATGGTTCCTGCTCAAAAAGGAACTTAAGGCCATGGCTTAGATTTCCCTTCTATCACATTATCTCTAAGTAAAGATGAAACAAAATCTCCCTGTGATGAATCCACAAATGAAATTAAAAGCTCTGGACCAATGAGAAAACATGAGATTTCAAACCTATTCCATCAGATTCCTGGATATTTGTGTAAATGTGTTGTTTTATTTGGATCTGAGGTTAAAAGTTGTGCCACAGAATCAAGAAATATTTCCATTAGAAAGGGGTTTTGGTTGGTTGTTGTCCTTCAGACTAGAAGAGAATCAAAATAATATGACTGGCAGTGTATTTTGATTCATGACTAAGTTGGAGTTAAGTTAAATAATAGTTTTCAGTAGGAATGGGTGTTGTATTTTGTCAAAGGCTTTTTCAGCATCTATTGAGATAATCATTTGATTTTTATTTGTTAGTTTGTTGTTATGGTCAGTTATGTGGATGGTTTTCCTAATGTTGAACCATCCTTGTCTAAGTTGGATTTAAGTGAGACAGAGTTGCACAAAATTTCTGGACTCATACTCCTCAAAGTCATTGAATTCTAATGGCAAGGTAGAAGTCAGGAGGAATGGTGATGGCTCCCAGTGCAGTGGATGACCTTGGTTTCTTCCATATTTTACCAAGCTCTAAGTGCTACTCAGCATTTGCTTCTGCCACCTTTATGGCCATTGGAACAAATTGTTCTTAGTTGTCCCTTCTGTTGGATGAAGTCTCCACATCTCTCTGGTTTTGTTTCCTATTGGTTGTCCTCAACCTGGTTTAGCCTTCCTGCCAAGCTAGTTTACCAGAGTGTGGCCACTATTTATACTAATACCTCTACAGAAACTGTAAGAGCTGTAGAAAGAGATAGTGATTGCTTCTGAAGAGCAAAACTAAAAATATACAAGGAGATTGGCTATGGATTGGTTTGTCTTTAGTCTCCCCTTCCCAGGACTGTATTGCAGATGGCATTCAATCAAGTGTTTTAATCATGGATGACTGTTTATTAGGTCAGGATCAAAGAAAATGTTAATTTATTATTCATTGTAACCAGACCAATAAACCTCTGTCCCCATGGGTCATCTTTGGCAACATAAAAATAACTTCATTTCCCAAAACTCTGCCTTATAATGGTAGACATCAGTCCAGTGGGGATTTTATTTAATGTATGGTATTAAAAGTTTCCATGCTAACCTAGACAATATGAGATCTATTCTTTAGTTTTAAGATCCTTTTTAATTTTTGTTGACAGAGCCGGTACTCAAATTCATACCAGTCCAATGATCTGGACATGTCTGTTCCATATCCATGATATGATAATTAAACAAGCAAACATTTAGTGTGAACCAATTGCATGTCAGCTACTCTGTATGTGCTAAGTATTTAAACATTTTATTTTTTTTAAACCCTTAACTTCTGTGTATTGGCTCCTAGTTAAAAGAGTGGTAAGGGTGGGCAATGGGGATCAAGTGACTTGCCCAGGGTTACACAGCTGGGAAGTGTCTGAGGCTGGATTTGAACCTAGGACCTCCCATCTCTAGGCCTGACTCTCAATCCACTGAGCTACCCAGCTGCCCCCTATTTAAACATTTTAAAAAGAAACAATCCCTGTTTTCTAGGAGCTTAGGAAAACAACATATATGTATATATTTAAGAATATACAATATAAAGACATAGATTTAATACAAGGAAGTTAGAGAAGGAAGGCACTAAAAGTTAGCTACCTCATTTATATCTTCATTCAGTTGTTTCTGTCTTTTCTGACTCTTGATAACCCCAAAGACACTGGAATGATTTGCCATTTCCTTCTTCAGCTCATTTTACATCTCAGAAACTGAGAGAAAGATGGTTAAGTGACTTATCCGAGGTCGCACAATTAGAGTCTGAGACCAGATTTAAACTCAGGAAAATGAGTCTTTCCAACTTGAGGTCTATCATTCTATCCACTGCACCACCTAGCCAACCCTCATTTGCAAATTACCTCTCCAATAAGCTGTTAGATCCATGAAGGCAGGAACCTAGTCTTATCTAACCGTGGTCCTTACCATTTTTCTGCCTTGGAAATGATATTTAGTATTGATTCTAAGACAGAAAGTAAGGGTTTAAGAAAATAGCAGCATGTCCAGAGGATACTGGCCAGGACGTTGAAGGAACTAAAAACTGTGCCACATGGGGAATATTGTAAGAACATGGAGAGGTTTTAACTGGAAAATATGTCAACAAAAACATGGTACCTGCCTTCAAGAGGAATATATTCTAATGTGGAAAATGACATGTAAATAATGATTAAATATGTGGTAGAGTTCTAAAAAGTAAATGAAAGTTATCTGAAAGGGAAAGCACTGGCATCTGGAAGATAGGCGTCCTGATGAAGATAGAATTTGAGTCAAGTTTTAAAAGAAATCATAGAAATCAAGAGGTAGAGGTAAGGGGGCAGAGCATTCTAGGCATAACAGACATCCCAGGACAAAGGCATAGAGAAAAATGATGGACTACCATGTTCAAGGAGCAGCAAGAAAACCAGCTGCATCACACAGTATGTGGAGGGAAATAAGGTCAAGTCGAGTCTAGAGACTAAAGTCTAGAGTCTAAAGAGAGTCTAGAATGAAAAATTTTTAATGCCAAAGACTTTATGTTTGTCCTCACACAGAGAGACCACCATCCACTATGCAGAGAAGTGATGTGTTCAGACCTATGCTTTAGAAAAGTTATCCTGGCAGCATAATGGAAGAGGGGTTAGACTAGAGAGTCTTCAGGCAGGGAGAACAATTAGAAGGCTATTGTGGTATTCTAATCTAGACAAGACGTAATGAGGGATTGAACTAGTGTAGATACTTCATGAGTGGAGAGATACTGAGAGTAGAAATAGTACCAATGTATAGAAGCTGCAAAAGGTAAGGTTTAGACTCTAAAGAGAGGGACTATATAATAATTTCTCTTTGAAGCATCTTTTAATTTCTCTGTATCTCTGAGTCTTTCTCAAGTTTGGGGCCTCCCTTATGACATTTACTTGCTACTTTATAGTGCATTTTTTTTCCGTAAGCTTCTCTAGGGCAAGGACTGAGATCCACTTGGATGTGAAAGTTATGACCTCTGAGTTTTTCCTATTCCAAAATCTTGAAATGATGTGCTTTGGAAACTTTAACATGCCATTTATCATGCATGGTGCATGGGACATATAGCACAATTCAAATAGCAAATACTCAGTAAATACGGGTTAATAAATGAAGAGTCCTTAACAACCATCCCAGAAGTCTCTCCATCACAGAAAGTGATTGGATAACCATTTAGAACAGTGTTGTTAAGTTCAAATAGATACAAGGAGTAACTAGACCTCAAACTAACTTAGAAAACCATGTATTAATATTATCTATATTTTACTATATTTATATTTATCTTGTTAAACATTTCCCTATTATATTTCAGTCTTGTTTGGGCCACACTTGGAAATGCTGTGGCCCAGATATTTGATATTTCTGCTTTAGAAGATGTCCTTAAAAGGCCAACTAGCCCAACCATCAAAGTTTCACTCATTCTTTTATGGCCCAAGAAGAGTAGAAGTTCCCTATCCAGACCTGAGCCTTACCATTCTCAATCCCTAGTACTCACTCTTCTCACTAGAGTTTTAACTACAAGGAAGTCTTGTGCCCAAGTTAAACTCGGTGTCAATGATTAATCCTGAGGGATAGGGATGAGGAGAGAGTGCAGAAGACAGATCATGAAGATGCCATCACACAAACAGAAAAGGGGTGATTTATTCTCCAGAGCCTGGCCTATACCCTCATTGAATGGCCAATGGTCCCCTACTCTTCAACCCCCGGATAGTAGTAGAAGGAGGTATTGGGGGCAACTGGAAAGGTGGGACAAGGGAGAGAGTTGTTCTATCTGTGCAAATGTAAGGATGGCAAGCCAGGGCTCAGGAGGGAATGGGATAAAAGATTATAAAGTGGGGATACCAAGGAACATCACAAAAAGAAAAAAATTCCCTCTCTCCACCCCCAGATTTGAGTGCTCTAGGAAAAAACTTTAATTTCTGCTTTCATCATAACTGTGTTCTTTGCATATCCAATGGAATGCTAATTTGTCCAGCCTTTATTGTAAGAACAACTCTAAGTATCTGCCCCATGAGCATCTGAAGCCCCTGGTCTTTCCCAGTTTTAACTTATACATGGACATTTTCCAGTCATCAAAGCAAAGTGGTGTCTTCTGTAAAGACACTAACACCATGAAGATAGATATTTATGAAGTGATTGTGTATTATAAATAAAAAGAACCAGGTAAGTTCTATTATATTTCTGTCACTAAAAGCATTGTGTGGACCTGGAAAAGTCACTTCCTTTCTTTGATCTGTTTTCCCAGCTACAAAATGGGAGGTAAAACTAGTTGAACTCTAAGGTCTCTTCCAGCTCTAATATTATAATAATATTACTATTAGCTCTTAATTATTATGTTTTAATTAATTATTCATTATCTCTGAAAACAATAATAAGCACTAGGCCTGTGGCTATTGATATAATCTCTCTACCACTGAAGGTCAGTGTCTTCTATAAAACATCTTCATAGAGAGATGTCTAGTGGTCACAGAGGTTGAATGGCTTACCTAGAGTCACATAGCCAGTGGGTATGAGAGGCAGGATTTGAGTTCAGGACTCTCTCACTCCAAAGTCAGGACTCTACCCATTATACCACACTGCCTCTCATATTTCATGATTTGGCCAAATTTCCCTGAATCCCTATATTGAGGCCCATGGTCCTCAGGTGTTATGCTCTCAGATCTTTAATGAGCCTGAAAATGATTGAGCAAAGGTTTCTTGGAACAACACCTTAAACAGGCTTTGACATGTCCTTTGTAGGATGTTTGTTATGAAATGAGTGATGCTCATGGGCTCCATATTGATATACCTTTGGGGCTACCTCACCTGCCAAGGGCATATATTCAGGGACTTAAGCTGGAGACCAGCTGTAGAGAGGAAAATCATCTGAAGTTCACTTATATTAATGGGATGCCATGGGCATATGTTATAAGGGAAATGAAGGAAAGTTAGTTTTCTGGGAATATTTGTGGTAGTTACTCTTTTAAAAACATGAATATAATTTGTTTCTATATCACCTTAATTTCCTAATAGATTCCTTTCCTTTCTCCCACCCAATTCCTTGTATAAGAAAACATTTCAGCCAAACTAACCAACCATCAGTCATGTGCAGCAGTAAATGCAACACTGAACATCCCCAGTGTCCCACCTCTGCAAAGAAATGGAGGATGGGGAGGGAAAAGGCAGATTTTCTCATTTCTTCTTCAGAATCAAAGCAGAACATCACTAAGTGTTCAGTTTGGATCTGTTGTCATAGTTGCTGTTTCCATGTGCAATGTTGTGGCAATTGTGTAGGACATTTTCCTAGTTTGCTTTCTTCACTTGCACTAGGGCAGTTAAATATTGCTGGTGAGGAATTTATTTCCTATCTGTGTGGTTAGAATTCCTTTGGAAGATTAGTTAATTTCATTTATCAGATCCTCTTTCACCTAAAAGAGATGTCTTCAGATTTCTTGGCCAGAAATAAGGAAATTCCTTGACTAGGATGCCCAAGGGAGGAGAGGTTGGATATCTGGAAAGAATTTGATTCAACAGTGAATTGTGAAAGTTTTTTCAGAGAATTTCCAAGTGCCATCCTGTTTGGATATAAATGACTTTTAAAAAAGATTTTTAAAATAAACTTCATAAGATTAGCTTAATTCTCTAGCACTGTTTTTAAGGGGGAAGGTGTAGAAATTATATAATAAAAGCTAACATTTGCATCAAACTTTTCAAAGTGCTTCCCTGTCCATTATTATGTTTGAGCCTCTCAATTTGTTATTGTTTTTCAGTTGTGCCCAATTCTTTATAACCCCATTTGGGATTTTGGTAAAGTAATTTATTCCAGTAAAGATACTGGAATAGCTTGCCATTTCCTTCACCAGCTCATTTTATAGATAGGAAACTGAAGCACAGGATTAAATGATTTGCCTGAACTCATGAAGATGAATCTCCTGATTCCAAATCTGATTATCTAATGTACCACCCACAAGTCTAAACCTCACAAATCCCTGTGAATAGTTAGGATGGGCATTATTAAGCCCATTTTACATATGAAGAAACCAAGACTCAGGCAAATTAAGTGACTTGGGAGCATGAAATTACAGATTTAGAATTGAAAATGATTTTGGGGGGGAGGGGTGGAGAATGGTGGAGCCAGGTTAAATAAGGATTTTTAAAATGATTTAATGTATACAAAGCACTCTACAGACATTATTTTATCTAAACTTCATAATAAACCTATGAGAAAGGTGCTATAGCTTATATAATCTTCATTTTAGATTTTTAAATACTAAGGCTTAAAAAGGGTGAACAGATTGTCCATGTTCACAAAGCAAGGGTCAGACAGACTGAACAAGTTGTAGTATATCATTGTGGTGGAATACTACTGTGCTGTAAGAAATGATGAGCAGAATACTTTCAGAAGAACCTGGCAAGATTTATATGAATTGACACAAAGTAAAATGAGCAGAACCCAAAGAACATTTTGCACAGTAACAACAATATTGTAACCATGATCAACTGAAAAAGATTTAACTACTCTGATCTAGTCTAATCTGAACTCCAGAATTAATAAACTCTTAATGCAGAATGATACATAATTTTTTAAAATCTATTTTTCTTTTTTTTCTGTCTTTTCTTTTGCTACAAGGCTAAAATGGAAACGTATTTTGCTTGACATCACATGTATAGTTGATATCAAATTGCTTGCCTTCTTAAAAACAAGGGTACAGTAAAATGGAGAGAAATAATTTAAAACTCAGTATGTTAAAGGTGAATATTTTTTGTAATTTGGAAATAATTAAATAATATATTTTTTAAAAATGAATTATCAAAACAAAAACAAAGCAAGAGTCAGAATTAGGATTTAGTTCAAGATATTCTTGACTTAAAGTCTGTAAAGATAGAATTAACTCTCCCTTTGTCTATTTTTAGTTAATCAAATCAGAAACTTAAAGTACCTCTACTTAGTAGCTAGCTAACCATTAGGCAAGAGAGCTCACAAATCATTTACTAGTTCACACCTCCAGAGGCCACAAGCACCACCCACCTTGGGAAATTGAAACACTGCAATTGGTTTCTGTGAAGAGAGGGAGAGACAGGAAATAATGGAAGAGACCAACATGGTCTGGGGTCTTTGCTTCCTTGGTTTTGGAGAGGCCGGTTCCTTGGAGAGACTCTTCCCTTGGATTCTGTGTCATCGGTGAGTAGAGCTGAGGAGACAAGCTTTTCCTTGGAGTCATTCTGCATTGGTGGAAATCTGGCTGAAGACAGCACTAGAACTTCTGACTGAGGACTTCCAGGAAATCCATGTGGAGAAGAGGACTTCGGGAAGCCCCTGCCCGGAGCTGAGCAGGACTTCACCAGAGAGCCTATTAGAGCTGGTAGACTAGAACAGGCTTTGTCTTCTTCCTATACTTCCTACTTTTACTATCTCTACCTTGTAAATAAAAACTGCTAACAGTCATTTTGACTTAGGGACTAATATTTTATAGTGACCACTTCTATAACTCTCATATTGAGTCACAACCTAAATTTAGTTGTTACAGATCCAACATTATCCATGCTACTACTCCAGTATAATTCAGTGTTTTGTTTTGTTTTATTTTGTTTTCCCATTTCACCCTTTACATACCATAATGAAAAAAATCAAAAGGATAAATATATTTCTCTACCTTATGAAAGGAAGAAGCTATCACATCTCTTCATTCCAGTACTTATTAGCAATACTTGTATACATTTGATGAAAATGTTAGCACACATGTTGATTCCCAGAGTGACTCTGGGCTTGTGCTTCTCAAAGACTTTTGCTTAGGTTATTTTTTGTTTTTCCTTAATTATTATCAAAGATTTTACAAGGATTACTAGTGCCTACACATATATAGCAGATTATACAATAGCCACACTGCCCCCACTCTAATTACCAAAAGAACTTTGGGAGAAAAAGAAGGAATAAAAATAGGGATGCATAAGTTGGCCAGAATAATAATTAAGTCTAAGTCTCTAAGTCAGGCATTCATCAGCATCAAGTTAGCAGCATTTATGCCAGTAAAAATTTATTAAGAGCTTATTTGGGGGTGGGGGGCAGCTGGGTTGCTCAGTGAATTAAGATCTAGGCCTAGAGATAGAAGGTCCTAGGTTTAAATTTGGTCTCAGACATTTCCTACCTGTGTGACCCTGGACAAGTCACTTAACCTCCATTACCTAGCCCTTACCACTCTTCAGCCTTGGAACCACTACGGGTTCCAAGGTAGAGGGGCAGCTAAATGGTTCAATGGATAGAAAGGCAGGCCAGGATACAGGCTATCCTAGGTTGAAATCTGGCCTTAGACACTTCCTAGCTCTGTAGACCTGGGCAAGTCACTTAAATCCATTTGCCCAGCCCTTTGCCTTCTGCTAAGACAGAAAGTAAGGGTTTAAAAAAAAAAAGTCCCTAGGGACAGCTGGGTAGCTCAGTGGATTGAGAGCCAGGCCTAGAGACGGGAGGTCCTAGGTTCAAATCCAGCCTCAGACACTTCCCAGCTGTGTGACCCTGGGCAAGTCACTTGACCCCCATTGCCTACCCTTACCACTCTTCCACCAAGGAACTAATACACAGAAGTTAAGGGTTTAAAAATAAAAAAAAAAAAAAAAAGTCCCAGCCTTGTGTAACCTAAACTTCTCAGTTTTGGTCTATGCCTAATATCAGCAATATGATGAGCTCCTGGTATCTGGTGAGTGAAAGAGAAGGGAAGTGCATCAGGTTCTCCAAGGAAAGCAGAAAGTAGATAAAGTTAGAATCTTGGACCTGAAATCAAGAAAACCTGACTTCAAATTTGAGTTTAGATACTTATGAGCTGTGAGGCCCTGGGCAAATCACTTAAACTGTTTGCCTCAGTTTCCTTATGAAATAAAAATAGTATAATAATAGTACTTCCTTCCCAGGGCTATTCCGAGGATCAAATGAGATGATATTTGTAAAGCAGGTAGTTAGTCGTTTCCTGGCTCATAGAAAACATTTAGTGAATGTTTATTTCTTTCCTTCTTTCCTTTCTTTCTAAGATAAGGAATTTCCAGTATGGAAAATGGAGCCTGTCAGTTCTTTCGTGCCAATCAGGAGTAAGAGCTGGGCCTATGAGTAGCCCTTGTACTTCCAGCCTAGGAAAGATAGGAAAAATAAGTCTAAACACACACACACACACACACACACACACACACACACACACACACACACACACGCTTTTTAANACACACACACACACACACACACACACACACACACACACACACACACAGAGAGAGAGAGAGACAGAGAGAGAGAGAGAGACAGAGAGAGAAAGAGAGAGAGAGAGAGAGAGAGAGAGAGAGAGAGAGAGAGAGAGAGAGAGTTTATTAAAGCTATATAAAATTAATGGAGCATCTCAAGCCATTTGCTTCAGATACCAGAATTCTGATCCAAGCTAAGCTGCATAATACCTCCTCCCTCTATTTCCCTCAGGGGTTATCTGCCTGGTATCTTGAGCCATTTTGCTGACCCATCACACTTGTTTTATCCATAAATTCAGTGATACTCTCATTGATAAGGGAGTTTCAATGAATTTATGGAATTTTAATTTAGTACATATATTCAATTTAAGGGACATGTTTTAAGAAATATGATTTTATTAATTTTAGATATAAAAAATAGACTGATACTAGAAAATATTACTTAGAAAACCTCCCTAGGAGACTTACCTTAATGAATAAATTATAGTTATTTATAATTAACACACCAATTGTTACATGTGAATAGATGTTTCCTAAGCATTTAACAAAAGCTTTTTTTTTTCTTATGTACATTAAACAACTGCTTTGACATCTCATTTACTATCTATTTACTGAGGAAATCCTTTTGGGAATGGGTAGCAGGGAAACCTCAAGTTAGTCTTCTGTCTCATTTATTATGAATCTCTAAAAAATTAAGCCAGAATTAGTGAGGTACACCATATAAAATAGAAGCATTTCAAAGAATTATCAAGTATCTGACATCTCTCTGTGCACTGCTAAGGATACTTAAAAAAAAAAAAACAGGAGTATTCATATCATTGGGGAAATCTAACCTAGATGGCACTGAAAAGGCCAGCATGAAGGGATCAGAATCTTCTGTGGAAGAAATCTCCAAGTTGATGAAATCATATCAAAGTATCATGTGTCTCCCACTCCAACCCACTCCATCCCACTTCCCCTCCAAGAGAAGGCACTCTTTCCATTTCCCTCTGCTCAGCTCGGAGAGCAGCCAGACCCTCACGCTGGAAAGAGCATTTCTTTTTTTAGCAGATGGGCCCCTGAATGGGGAAGGAAAAAGCATGAGAAAACTTCCTAGGGTTGGTCTTTTTTCTTAGAGATGTGGTGATGACTCTGTTCCTGAAGTGTAAAGGACCTAGGACTAATAATAGTAAGCAAGGAAGGCATTTACTTATAAGGAACTTCATTACTTATAAGGAACTAGCAGAAGACAGGGTGGTCCATGAATAAAGAAGTAGGTAATTGTCACAGTGAGTGGGTTGGACCAGTCACCCAAATTGGCAGGATCTCCCTGTTCTTGTCTGAAAAAAGTAACAATACCTTTCCCCTACCTGCTTCATGGGGAGTTTGTTTAAATTAATTAGCTCATATCCTTACAAAGTACTGGGAGAAAGTTGTCACATAAACACAAAGAGGAAATTCATTAACTTCATTATTTTGGGTGAATTTAGAACAACTTGAAAGGTGCTATGTAAATACAATTTTGCAACATAAGTCAACAAATATTTACTAAGCTTTACTATGTGCAGAATAGTGTGCTAACAGATAAAGGAGACAAGTCTTGTTAAAACTGATACCTACCTGCCCTCGAGGAATTTATAATCTAGATGGGAAACAGGCATCTACACAAATTACTATATTATACAATATTACATGAAGATTAATTAGAATGTTACAAAATAAAGGACTATGTGAGCTCTTCTTTTCATCCTCTTCACTGTAATTTAACTAAATTATATTCCTCTCTGTTCCTCATTAAGCATATTCTATCCTTGTTTTCTGTGCTTTCTCTTGCATTGGTCATACCCCATGCCTAGAATTCACTCCCTTAGAAGCCCTCTTCCCCTTAAAGACTGCATCTTTTTAAGATTTAGCTTGGGCACCACCTGCTGGAATTCATTTCTGATCTTCATGCCCAATTGCTAAGGTTCTTTCTCAGAAACTATCTTATATTTAACTACTTTGTATATATTTGTGTTTATGCTCTACATATGCATAAGCTTAATTTGACTCTCTCATTTGAAAGTAAACTCCTTAAGTTTAGGAATCATTTCATTTTTTTTTTTGTATTCTTACCCCTAGAACCTAACACCGTATTTGACACTTAGTAGATGCTTAATAAATGCTTCTTCATTGATTGATTGATCTAAAAGGGAGGGTGCTTCAGAAACTACCCCTTTAGGGTATTTCCCATAATATTGGATATTATAGAATATTTTATGTAATGTTATATATCATAAGACGACTATGAGATGTTCTCTTTTTTAGAGGAAGAGGCATTTGAGCTGAACTTTAAAGGACAGGTAAAAAATTTTAATTAGAAAGGGAGGATAGAGGAAAGACATTCCAGACCTAGGAACACTGTGACCAAAGGTGAAAAGGTATAAGAATAGTTATGTGGTTGGTGGGGGGACATAGAATAAATCAAGCTTGGCTAGAACACAGGATGTATTTAGGAAACTAAAATGAAAAAAATCTAGAAAGGTAGGACGGCACCATTTGTAGAGAGGCTTGAATGTCAGACAAAAGAAATATAAACTCAAGTTATGTGCCAATAGGAAATCATTGAAGGTTTTTCAATGAGGTATAATGTGGCAACTCCATGTGTGACAAGGAAATAGCAAGTGTGTGAGAGATGGCAAAAAGTGGAAGCAAGAAGACCTGTTATTAGTCAATATCAGCAATCCAGGCAGGTGCTAATGAAGGGGAAAGAGTAGGGAATAAATAATGGAATATTCTTCAGGTGTTAATTACCCAAGAGAAGAAGTTAGAATCCAAGAAAACATCAAGATATAGAAGTCAAGTAAATAAGCATTTATTACACAAATATTGTAATAAGTGTTGGAGATATAAATAGAAGCATAAAGAAAGTCCCTGACCTCAAAGAGCTTGTGGTCTAATGGAAGAAAAGAATACAAAAGAGGGAACTAAAAGAGGGGAGGAAGTATCCCAGTGGGGCCATCTTGGAGAAAGAAGTCTAGAAAATCAGAAGTGAATCACAGAAGGGGAATCTAAGGCATGAACATTGTTAACAGTTTCCTTAAAATTGAGGTTACTGGGGGCAGCTGGGTAGCTCAGTGGATTAAGAGCCAGGCCTAGAGATGGGAAGTCCTAGGTTCAAATCTGGCCTCAGACACTCCCTAGCTGTGTGACCCTGGGCAAGTCACTTGACCCCCATTGCCTACCCTTACCACACTTCTGCCTTGGAGCCAATATAGAGTATTGACTCCAAGATGGAAGGTAAGGGTTTAAAAAAAACAAAAAAGGAAAAAAAAACTGAGGTTACCAATCAGAGAAAGGGACCTAAGAGATATTACAAGATGAGTAGACTGTTGGAGCATGGTAGAAAAGTAACCTTCAGGGTGAGAAGGCTACTGGGGGAGAACTGATTCACAGGCTCCAGATGGACATGGAACATGAGAAGCAATAAATTGAGGAGACATAAAGAATTCATTTTGGAATATATTCAGCTCAAGGTGAAGATGGAGAATCAAGGTGGAGATGTCCTCTGTGAAACTGGAGATACAAAATATGGGAATGTAAGTCTAGAGAAAAATAGTTTTGGAATCAAAAAATCTCAGAATTAGAAGGGATATCACCTTTCATTTAACCAATCTTGGATGTGAACAAGAATATACTTGGGGAGAATTAATCCCGTCTTCACAGTGTCTATACATCTTGGGTTTGCACTAAGACTACCTAGTTCTCTTTTTCAGATGAACCAATTATCTAGCCACACTTTTACCACCTTCTACTTGTGAAGCTGATTAACAGAAAAAATAAATATAAGTGTAAAACTTCACATTGAGGGGCTGTACTTTTATATCTTTATATCTATCCCTACTAAAGTTTAACTTATTATAGTCATTAAATCAATTAGTTGATTGAATAAAATCATTAACAGAAAATTATGATAGCACAGGACGAGGGACAGATCCTTGGGGTACTATACTGGAGACTTTCTTCCAAGTTGGCATCAAGTCATTAATGAACATTCTTTGGAGCTATTCATTAAACTTGTTTCCAATCCACCTAGTTGTAATATCATCTATCCTATGGCTCTCCATCTTTTCCATAATAACAGCATTATAAAATGCCTTGCTAAAAAAACTATATCTTTAGCATTGCTTTGATCTACAGGTCAAGTGCCCTATTGAAAATAGAAATGAGTTTAATGTGGAGTGACCTGTTCTTTATAACACCCTGTTAGTTTGAAACGATCACCTCCAAATATCCTCTTAATAGTATATTCTAAATAATAATGTATCCTAAGTTTTACCAGAAGCTAAAGTCAAGCTCAATGGTCTATATAGACACTTTCTTTTTTAAAACCTTATAATAAAATATATGTGTACCAGTCCTGAAGTGTTTCTCTCATTTGCCATGATTTAAAAAAATTTATTCATTTTCATTTTTATACCATAGTCACCTCTAGACCAGGGGTTGGCAACCTTTTTGGCTGTGAGAGCCATAAATGCCACATTTTTTAAAATGTAATTTCGTGAGAGCTGTACAGTGCTCACAGTGCACGCTCCTCTAACAGTGCGCACTCCTGTAACAGCACCTGAAAAAAATTGACTTTATGGCTCCTGCAGAAAGAGACATATCTGGCCCTCAAAAGAGCCAGATATGGCTCGAGAGCCATACGTTGCCAACCCCTGCTCTAGACTCTAACATAATAAAAGGGAAAAGGGCTAAGCAAAACTAGCTGACACATAGACCTAGTCTGACAGCATATGTACTATTCTATATCCATAGTCCTCCATCTCTCTAACAAAAGGAGGGAGGTAGATTTCTTCATCTTTTCTCTGGTTGCTAGAATCTTCAGAAATTATTAACAATGTTTCTGCAATCAAATCTATCAGTTCTTTCATTTCTCTGGGATGGAATTCATGTCAGTCTATGACATCAATTCATGAAGAGAAGCTAGATGATCCTATACTATCTTCCTATTTATCTTGGATTTCAACTTATGGATCAGTCAGTTCTATTGTATTTTTCCTAATCTAAAATCATTCTCCTTGGCAAAGAAAATGGAAATTAACTAGTTCACCATTTTCTCTGTCATATAATTGGCCCAGTAATTATCATCATCACATCTGTCTGGATTCTTTTCCTCAAAGTAGCTAGAAAAAAGGCCCCCCAACTGAATCCTTGTCATTCCTTAGCAGTCTTATCTCAATCTGAATTTCAGTGTTTCTAATACTATTCTTACCAATAGATGCCATGTTTTCTATTCATGGCACATCCACTGCCCTTTTTTTCATGTTCTATTTTTGTCTTTTAAAAATATAAATTAGTTCATGAGCTGTGTCCCTCAAGATTCTGTCATTTATCCTCTTCTCTTTTCCCTCTATAGTGTCACTTGATGATCTTACCAGCAACTATGGGTTCAGTTATAATCTCCATGCAGATGGTTTCCAGATTTATTTATCCAGCCCTAATCTCTCCAGAACTATTACTTCATTTCATCAAACTTCCTTTTGGGTGTTTAAAACTATATGCACTATAGGCATCCCAGATTCAACATGTTCAAGATATAATTCATCAGCTTTACTTCAAAGCCCTCTCCCAGCCCAGCAGTATCAGATCTTAAACTGTACTATAAAATGGTGATCATCAAAACAATATGGTACTGGCTAAGAGATAGAAGGGTGGATCAGTGAATAAACTTGGGGTAAATGACCTAAGCAAAATAGCGTTTTATAAACTCAAAGATCCCAGCTTTTGGAACAAGAATCCACTATTTGAAAAAGAACTGCCAAGAAAATTGGAAAACAGTATGGGAGAAATTAGGTTTGGATCAACATCTCACACCCTATATACCAAGATAAATTCAAAATGGATAAATGACTTAAATATAAAGAGGGAAATTATAAGTAAATTAGGTGAACATAGAATAGTATACCTGTCATATCTATGGGAAAGGAAAGAATTAAAAACCAAGGAAGAGATAGGGAACATTACAAAATGTAAAATTAATCATTTTGATTACATTAAATTAAAAAGGTTTTGTACAAATGAAAATAATGCAACCAAAATTATTAAAAGGGAAGCAACAAACTGGGGGGAAATTTTGTAACAAAACCTCTGACAAAGGTCAAATTTCTCAAATTCATAAGGAACTAAGTCACATGTACAAGAAATCAAGTCATTCCCCAATTGGCAGATGGTAAAGGGATATGAATAGGCAGTTTTCAGATGAAGAAATCAAAACTATCAATAATCATATGAAAAAGTGTTCTAAATCCCTTCTGATTAGAGAAATGAAAATCAAAGCAATGCTGTGGTACTACCTCACACCCAGCAGATTGGCCAACATGACAATACGGAAAATGATAAATGTTGGATGGGATGTGGCACAATTAGGACACATACACTGTAGGTGGAGCTGTGAATTGATCCAACCATTCTGGAAGGCAATTTGAAACTATGCACAAAGGGCTTTAAAATATTGCCTGCCCATTTTCCGGGTTAAGATGGTGGCAGAGTAAAAAGCAGCTCTTAACCTCTCCTGACCGAAACACACAAGACTCCTCAAGGGGACATAAAAAAAAGTCCAGATGAACAGAGGAACCCCACAACAAGGCACAGCGTGGAACGTACGTGGAATCGAGGCATTTCCATGCTATAAAGGGGTGAAACAGCTCTCACTAAATCACAGGCTAAGCAGCCACCCCACCCCCAACCCCTCCACACACACCACCTATAACGCCGAAGCCAGCTAAAAAGAAATACAGCAAGCTTGGGGCACCCATCAAGTCATTGGCAGCTCCAGGGCCTGTTTCTGAGAGCAGCAAGATTTGGGACCCCAAAAAGCTGGGGAACCCACACGAACTCTAAGCACGGGCACAGGGCACAGAACGCGGGCTAAGAGCTCAGGCGCAGGCGGAGGCATGGGTGGAGGCAGACACAGCCACGAGCTAAAGCTCTGAAACCCTGAGTGGGGAACCAGTGCAGACAGGTATACGACTGTGGAAGCAGTGCCCTGAGACTTGTAAAGGAACCTCTGGCAGAGGATCGAGCAAGGGGGTCCACCAGGGGGCTTGACCTTGGAAAAAGCCAGACCTCAGACCTCAGGAGCCAAAAGACCGTGGACAGACCCTGAGCGTGAGGATAAAGCTGAGAAGCTACTGGGCTAATGATGGCTACCCAGACTCAGGAAGTTCAGAAGAGAAAGATTAACAACAAGGAAAAAAAGTCTTTAACAGTCAACAACTTTTACACAGAGAAAAGCCAGACAACCGAGTAAACAGAGGAGGAGAACAAACAAGCATCCAGACCCACCTCAAATAAGGAAAACGGGTCACAAGCTATGGAAGAGTTCAAAACTGAGATTTTGAGGAAAATGGAAGAGATCTGGCAAGAAAATAACAGTTTAAAAGGTAGAATCTTGCAATTGGAAAGTGAGGCTCAGAAATCAAATGAACTGATAAGCAAATTGAACACCAGAAATGACCAGATTGAAAAGGAAAACCAGAAGATTATAGCCGAAAACCAAAAGATCATAGCCAAAAACCAAAAGATTATAGCCGAAAACCAAAAGATCATAGCCAAAAACCGAAAGATTATAGCCGAAAACCAATCCCTAAAGGCTAGAATTGAGCAATTAGAACCTAATGATCTCTCAAGACAACAAGAACAAATAAAACAAAGTCAAAAGACTGAAAAAATAGAAGGAAACATGAAATATCCCAATGAGAGAGTGACAGACCAAGAAAACCGGTCTAGAAGAGACAATTTGAGAATAATTGGTCTTCCAGAAAAACCAGAAATTAATAGAAATCTGGACTCTATACTAAAAGAAATTATCCAGCAAAATTGCCCTGAAGTCCTACAACAAGAGGGCAATATAGACGTTGAAAGGATCCATAGAACACCCACAACATTCGATCCAGATAAGAAAACGCCCAGGAATATAATTGCCAAATTCAAGAGCTTTCAAGCAAAAGAAAAAATCTTACAAGAAGCCAGAAAGAGACAATTCAAATATCAAGGAACACCAATCAGGATCACACAGGATCTGGCAGCCTCCACGCTAAAAGACCGTAAGACTTGGAATACGATATTCAGAAAAGCAAGAGAGCTGGGCCTGCAACCACGGATCAACTACCCATCAAAATTGACTATATATTTCTAGGGGAAAGTATGGGCATTCAACAAAATTGAAGAATTCCAGGTATTTGCACAGAAAAGACCAGGGCTAAATGGAAAGTTTGATATTCAACCACAAAAATCGAGAGAAACATGAAAAGGTAAATAAGAAACAGAGGGGAAAGAAAGAAAACTTATGATTTTTAAATTTGCCTTTTTAAGGGCCTCAGTAAGATCTAATTATCTGTATTCCTATGTAGAGAAATGTTATGTACAATTCTCTGTAGTAAATTCTATTCACTATTATAGTATTCACTATTATATTAATCAGAAGAATAATTCACAGGGTGAGGGTGGAACACTAAATAATCTAAGATGACATGGGGGATGGGAAAGAGAGGGTGAATAGCAGGGGACACCAAGAGAAACTTGAGTGAATAAGAAAAATAGGATATTCTATTACACACAAAGAGGGAATGGGAGGGAGAGGGGACAAATACTATTATAAGAAGGAGAGGAAGAGAGCATTAAGAGGTAATAATCAAACCTTACTCTCAGTGTAATCAACCCAGAGAGGGAAGAGTAGCTATACTATCCATTGGGACATAAAACTCTTATCTAACCCTTCTGAGAAAGTCAGAAGGGATAAACCAAGGGGAGCAGGGGAGTGGGGACATCAAAAAAAGCGAGGGGAGAAGAGGGAGGGAATTCATAAGGCCTTTAAAAACAAAAAGAGGGGGGAAAAATAAGGGAGGGAGTAGAAAGGGAAGTTAATCAAGGGAGGGGATAAGGGATAGCGGCTCAATAACAAACCACTGGTTTAAAAGGAAATAGTATAAGGAAAAAGGGGGTAGGAAGAGGGGAGAATACGAAAATGTCAGCAAATGCACAACTGATGATTATAACTCTGAATGTGAATGGGATGAACTCACTCATAAAACAGAAGCAAATAGCAGAGTAGATTAGAAACCAAAATCCCAACGTATGTTGTCTACAAGAAACACATATGAGGCGGGTGGACATACACAAGTTTAAAGTTCAGGGTTTGAGCAAAATCTTTTGGGTGTCAAATGAGAAAAATAAGGCAGGAGTGGCTATTATGATTTCTGACAAAGCCAAAGTAAAAATAGATATGATTAAAAAAGACAGGGAAGGTTATTACATCCTGATTAAAGCCAGTATAAACAATGAGAAAATAACACTGCTCAATATGTATGCACCAAGTGGCAAATTCATGAAGGAGAAACTGGCAGAGCTCAAGAAGGAAATAGATAGTAAAACCATACTAGTGGGAGATCTAAATATTCCTCTGTCAGATCTAGATAAATCAAACCAAAAAATAAATAAGAAAGAGGTAAGAGAGGTGAATGAAGTCCTAGAAAAATTAGATCTAATTGATATGTGGAGGAAAATAAATAGGGACAAAAAGGAATACACCTTCTTTTCAGCTGCACATGGCACATTCACAAAGATTGACCATTTTATAGGACATAGAATCATTGCAAACAAATGCAAAAGAGCAGAAATAATAAATGTAAACTTCTCAGATCATAATGCAATAAAAATAATAATTAGTAAGGGTACCTGGACAGAAAAAACAAAAACTGATTGGAAATTAAATAATATGATTCTTCAAAACCAATTTGTCAAAGAAGGAATCATAGAAACAATCAATAATTTCATTGAAGAAAATGACAATGATGAGACATCCTACCAAACTCTGTGGGATGCGGCCAAGGCAATACTCAGGGGGAAATTTATATCCTTGAGTGCATATATTAACAAATTAGGGAGGGCAGAGATTAATGAATTGGGCATGCAACTCAAAAAATTAGAAA
>NC_058131.1:162636718-162721296 GCF_016433145.1 Gracilinanus agilis | reverse complement strand
GAAATATGCATCAGCCATGGGTGGGGGGAGTGTGGGGGGTGAAGGGGAAAGTAGGAGCATGAATCATGTAACCATGTTAAAAATGAATATTAATAAATGTTTAAATTTAATTAAAAAAAAAGAAAAAAATATTGCCTGCCCTTTGATCCAGGCATACCATTACTAACTTTGTACCTTAAACAGATAATAATGAAAAATATTTGTACAAAAATATTCATAGCTGTGCTCTTTATGGTGGCAAAAAATTGGAAAATGAGATGGTGTCCCTCAATTGGGGAATGGCTGAACAAATTGTGGTATACGATGATGATGGAATACTATTGTGCTATAAGGAATGATGATCTGGAGAATTTCTATATGAATTGGAAGAACCTCCAGGAACTGATACAGAAAATGAGCAGAACCAAGAGAATATTGTACAGAAAGTGAAACATTTTTGAACAATCCAATGTAATGGACTTTGCTACTACAAAACCATCCCAAGGGACTAATGAGAAAGAATGCTACCCACATCAAGAGAAAGAACTGTGGGAGTAGAAACAGAAGAAAAACATTTGACTTATTATTTTTATATGGTTATATGATTTGGGGTTTTCCTTTTGAAAGATTGCTTTATTGTAAAAATGAATAATTTGGAAATAAGTATAAATGATAACATTTGTATAACCCAGTGGAATGGTTTATTGGCTCCAGGAGGGGGGAGGTTAGAGAGGAGGGAAAGAAAATGAATCATGTAAACATGGAAAAATATAAAAAATAAAATAAAATAAAGCCTCCTCCCCTTTTAAATTTCTCTATTATCTTCAAGGACACAACCATATTCCCAGACACTCTGGTTGAAAACTATAGTCTCATCCTTGATTATTCAGGTATGGTAATATCATATATCCAATCCATTGCCAATTATTGTATTTCTCCCTCAATATCTTTCTTTAGCCCAGGCTCTCATTACCTCTTACCTGGACCATGTAATAACCTTCTGGTTTATCTCCTACCTTAAGTCTCTCCCAATTCCAATCCATCCTTTATATTGCTGCCAAAATAAGTTTTTTTTTAAGTCTATGTCTAACCTTGCTACACTTTACTCAGTGATTTCCTGTTACTGCCAGGGGAAGAGGAGGGTGTCAAATATGACCTTTTCTCTTTGGCATTAAAAAGATCTTCATAAATTGACCTTTTCCTCCTTTTCCAAATTTCAGACACTTTGCTCCTCTTAACACCCTCTACCACCCATATACACAGACCTAGTTGGTTATTCCTTGAGAAGGACTCTCTATCCATCTCCCATGACTGGTTCTTTGTACAAACCTTGTCTCCTATGTTTAGAAAGCTCTCCCTCTTGGCCTCTGCTGTTAAAGTCCTCAGTGATCATTTTCCATTAGATAGATAGATAGATAGATAGATAGATAGATAGATAGATAGATAGATAGAGGTGAGGTATNAGATAGATAGATAGATAGATAGATAGATAGATAGATAGATAGATAGAGGTGAGGTATAGATAAGATAGATAGATAGCTAGACAGACTAGATAGATAGATATACTAGATAGATTAAGACTAGAGATATAGATAAGATAGGTAGATTATATAGATAGACAGACAGACAGACAGACTAGATAGAGAGATAGACAGGTTAGATTAAAAGACAGACTAGATAGATAGATATACTAAATAGATAGACAGATAGAGGGATGGATAGATGGATAGAAAGATAGATAAATAGATAGACAGACAGACAGACATGTCAGGCATGTAATAAGTGCTTAATTCTCCTTGACTGACTACAATTGACTGCCTCATTATAATGACTAGAGTGCTGGCCTAACAGGCAGAAATGCCTGGGTTCCAATCCTTCCTCTGACATAAACTGGTTCTATGACTGAGTAAATTATTTAATCTTTCAGAGCTTTTATTTCCTATTAAAAGAGGATAATAATAATAATATCTATTTCAAAAGATTGCTGTGGGGATTAATGAAAATAATTTATATAATGTACTTTGCAAAATGTACAAAATGTAAAATATGAGTAGAAGGCTGTTTGTGTGATTTCACCGATATAAGGAACTTCTAAATAAGGAAATCTTCCTAATAATGCAGGTCTGCAACTTATCATCTTAGCAAGTTAACTAAAGAAGCTCAATGCCTTCTCCAAGATCATATAGTCAGTTACATGTCAGAGATCAGTTTAAAAAAAAAACTACTTCTGTGTTATAATCAAATTTAAGACAGAAGAGCTGCAAAGGGGCTAGGCAATTAGGGGTAAGTGACTCGTCCAAGATCGCATAGCCAGAAAGTGTCTGAGGTCATATTTGAACCCAAGTCTTCCCGACTCCTGGCCTGGCATTTTATCCACTCTACTATCTAACTGCCCTTAAATACTCAAAGGAATATTCTTGTATCCTAAACCAGCTTTTTACTGACTTTATCATTCTGCCTCTTTAAAGGACTATATAAATGTAAGCTATTATAATTATTAATGAGTCCCCTGTGTGTATACATCAGAGTCTTCAGACAACTCCATCTTTTCCTCTTTATTAGAATGATTTATCTTTGTGTCTTTAGAATTGTATGAGCCTAGAGGGACTTCTGGTTTAAGAAGTGGTGACCATGAGAGATGAGTGAGGATAGTCACAGGATCATAGATTTAGAGATAATTAAAAGTGACTTAGAATACATCTAGTCCAATACCATCAACATAATAGATGAGGGAACTGGTGTCAGAAAAATTACATGGCTTGCCTAAAGGTCACACAAGTAAATAAGTAATTGTATTAGTTTGCATTTATGAATATTTCTTTCCTTGAACCTAAGAGGGTAGTAGTCCAAGAAACCTTGGGTCACAAAATGAGAGATTTTATACTAAAGTAATAAGACATTATGATATAACGTTCTAACTACCTTCCTATGTATTACTGCAAAAACTCAAAACATCATTGAGGGAAAAGGAGAAATAGCTATTTCTGCCTTATTCTGACACATAGAACAGTCTACCCCTCCTGTCTCTGGAAATGAATATGTTTATTTTATTATCTAACCAATCTATTCTATTTAACTAATCTAAACTATCTAACTTATCTAATGCAGGCATTAACCATCTAATCAATATTTGGAAATAAGATGAACTTTAGTTCTTTTTCTACATCAGCTCAAAGAGGTACCTTGAGTCACTGCCCTAATATCTGGTTCTAAATCAGGACAGAACTCCCAAGTTTAGGGAATATGAATGGCTCATAGGATCTATCTGAAGAAAACCCATGAATCAGAAATCCCAGCTTTATGGAAGAGATCCCCAGCATCTTGATTACCCTTGATAGCAATAAATGTTGATGGCTTACCTGGTCAGTTGGAGTCAGAATGATCTGGGTTCAAATCATCATCTGATAATCATTCACTGAATGAATGGAATGTATGAGGTTTTCAGGAAGGACTAGCATTCTTGGTGTAACATCTTGCTGTATCTTTTTCAGGTCTGCTCATTCACCTTTGGTTTTCATCTGTTCCCCAACTTTCATCTATGCCTCCAAGAATCTGTAGCATGGGCACTGGCCATTTTTGAGGACTAACCCAGATTGAGAGTAACAGACAAGCCTTGAATCCATTAATGAGTTAGGGGACTGTTGACCCCAAGCACATGAAGATTCCTTCCAGCAGAATGAGTGGACAAAAACAATTTGTTCCAATGACCACGAAGGCAGCTGAAGCAGGCACTATAGAGTGCTTAGAACTTGGTTAGACATCAGAGAAGCCAAGATCATCCTCTGCATCCTGGGCCATCACCAGTCATCCTACCTTGTGTCTTGCCACTGGGCTTTAATGATTCTGGAAGAAAGAGTGAGGCGGATGACTTCGTGCAACTCTGCCTCACTTAAATCCAATCCAGGCAAGTCAAAATATGACTCTGTAATGTCATTGGTCCTCTTCTGAATGAAGGTCAAACAACAACTGGGTAAATATGCAAAAATTGCTTAATTTCTCTGTACTTCATTTTTCTCATCTACCAAACAGGACTAAGACTATCTGGAGGATCTCCTTGGCACATTTTCTATGAAACTGTCAATGCAGCAAAAGCATCTCTCCTTTAACTGTGAGATAGATAGGATAGATAGCCTCATCATAGGAAGTTGGGAGAGCTTGCCTTGTCAAAATCATCAAGAGAAAAATTGCCAAAACAAGCAGGAAGGTTTTCCAGGTCAGTCCAATAGAGGGGCAACATTGCTGGGCAATAGCAGCTATATGGATGCCTAAGAATTTATATGTCATAAAGTATAAAACATGGTTATTTCAGGCATATCTATGCTTGCAGTGCTTGCTAAGTCAATGATGGTGACTTTCTTTGAGGGATGATTAGCCTAGAAAAGACACTAATGAGGATCATGATGATGTTCCTCCCTATTCAACCACATGTCAAAGCCACTCAACAGTGTTTTAGAAAAACCACCATTTTTTGGAAAGAGAAGTGAGTAAAGTTCATTACTAGGCAGGATGGGAGATAAAAGAAAGCAGGAGGGGCAGCTGGGTGGCTCAGTGGATTGAGAGCCAAGCCTAGAGACAGGAGGTCCTAGGTTCAAATCTAGCCTCAGACACTTCCTACCTGTGACCCTGAGCTGTGACCCTAGGCAAATCGCTTGACCCCCATTGCCCACCCTTACCACTCTTCTGCCTTGGAGTCAATACACAGTATTGACTCCAAGATGGAAGGTAAGGGTTTTAATTTTTAAAAAAAGAAGAAGAAGAAAAAAGAAAGTGGGAGCTCTAGGCCTTAATGGAAGAGAATAACCCAGAAAAAACACACTTACATATCATAGAGCAGGGGTCAGCAACCTTTTTGGCCGTGAGAGCCATAAACGCCACATTTTTTAAAATGTAATTTTGTAGGAGCCGTATAGTGCTCACAGTACGCACTCCTGTAACAGCGCCTGAAAAAAAATTGATTTTATGGCTCCTGCAGAAAGAGCCATATCTGGCCCTCGAAAGAGCCAGATATGGCTGGAGAACCGTACATTGCCAACTCCTGCCATAGCGTATCAGAGTTGAAAGGGAACTCAGTAGCCATCTGAACATCCCCACATATAGGCAAGAATTACCTCTAAAAAATTCTGACAGGGAAATCTAGATGGTTCAATGGATAGAACACCAGAACTAGAGATGGGAGATCCTGCATTCAAGACTGGCTTCGGACACTTCCTAGCTGTGTGACCCTGGGCAAGTCATTTACTCCTCATTGCCTAGCCCTTACTACTCTTCTGCCTCACAGTGTTTAATTTCATGACAACTCTCTTGTAGTCTTATACCTATCTGATAGCTCCTTCTCAATAATCATTGATGGATCTGCATCTAAGTCATGTCTGCTAACTCCAAGTGCCTCAAAGGACTCTGTACTGGGCTTCTCTTCTCTTTTCCCTCTATACTTAAGCTGAAGATCTTATTCAATGATCATCAATATGTTGTAGATTTTCAAATCTAACCTTTCCTGATCTCTAGTCCTGAATCTGCAACTGCCAATTGAATATCTCACAGCCCATTACATTGGAAACATCTTAAATTCAACATATCAAAATCTGGATTCATTATTTTTCCCTCAAATCCTCCCTTGTTCATAACCTCCCTAGTACTGTCCTACTTTCATTATTATTTACTACTATTATCAACATTCTCCCAGACACCTAGGCTAATAATTTAGGTGTAATCTTTGACCCTCTTCACTCTCTCTCACCCCCTTTATTCAATCTGTTGCCATGACCTGTTGATTTTGCCTTCATAATATTTCTCATATATGGCCCTTTCTCTCTTCTGACACCGTCACCACCCTATCCAGGCAATGGATATCATAACCTAATGTGGAGACTGTTGCAATAGCCTACTGGTTGGTCTGTCTTTCACAAGTCTCTCCCTACTCTATATCTACCATGTAGCTACCAAAATCCCCTTCATAAAGTGCAGATCTGATCAAGTCACTCCCTCCCCCATCACACTCAATACAATTCATTAGGCCCCGGTTACTTTCAGGATCAAGAAGAAAATCCCTTCATAACAGGTGTCATTTTTACATCTTATAACCCACCTCCTCTACTTACTATGTGTGAGCCTATAATAAGGTGACACTGATCTACTTGCTGTGCTTCAAAGAAAACATTCCATCTCCTGATTTTGGCATTTTTCCTGATTGTCTCCCATATCTAGAATGTTCTCCATCCTCATCTTTGTCTCCCAGCCTTTCTGGCTTCCTTTAAGTCTCATCTAAAAATTCTACCTTCTACAGGAAGTCTTTCCCATTCCCCTTAAATTCTAGTGTCTCATCTCCAATTCTGCCTTTGTCCTGTTTGCATAGTATTTCCTCCATTAGATTGAGTTCCTTAAGATTGAGGATATTGTAAGCCCCAGTTTTTAAAGAATAGCCAGCCATTATAACTGTATTTTGGCTTTCTCTGATTCCCAAGAGCTTAGCCCAATGCCTGGCACATAACAGGCTTTTTAATAAATATTTATTGACTGACTGATTGTTGAAATGCAAATATCATGTATCCAGAAGAAATCATGTTTAATTTAACTGGAAAGTGTTGGTCGATCTAAAGGCAAGAAAAATGGGTTTGAATCCTGCGTCTTATTCTTGTCAATTATATGGCATAGACAAGCCACTTTGTGTCTGTAAGCTTCAGTTTAATCAACTATAAAATGAGTATATTAATACTAACCCTCAAGATAATTAAGACACTATCCACACTGACCAACTTCTCATTAATTGGTATTGGAGAAAATTGCCCTTAAATCTCCCAGAATCTCTGAGTCCAGTTGTGTACTTTATTAGAATGCTTGGTGGAGGGGAGAGCAAGGAGAGTAAGCCTGGAGTGAGGACTATGAGTGGGCCTAGGGAGACCACCTTAGGAAGAAGTCTGATGTGGAACCTTAGGTGGACTACGTGTGGAAGGAATGCATGAGGGCACTGAGTAGCAGAAGATAGAGGGAAGGAGCCTACAGTTTGCTGAAGATTTGCCCTCCCTATGACAGCCTTACAAATACTAAAACTGAGCCCTCTGGGAAGCTCTCGAATTAATCTGATCAGGCTATATTACAATTGTGAGCTAAGAGTTCCCTCTGAAGGAAAACTATTGAAATGCATGAAGAAGCCACTTTCTTTCTTACTCCGACCACTAACAGAACAACTAGTACTCTGATTATTTATTGAACATTCATTTACTTAGCCTGGCAGCTCTGCCAGTACAGTACCAGGTTCCTTGTGGGGTCTACAATAGGAGAATAAAAATGAGATCTCTGATTTTAATCAGCTCATAGTTTATCTGGGTGGACAAATTAATCTAAGCAGGACACATTTATAGCTTTTTTTCCCCTCTGATTTTTCTCTGCCTCCATTCTCCCATCTCCTCTGCTGCAAATTCTGTTATTATGCTCATTTTTGTTTTGAATTATTGGCAGATATGCAAAATTAAAACAGGGCTATGGGCCAGGAGAGAGGAGAGCAATAACTTTACCTTCTCTTCTGACATTTTAGCTTTCCTTCTTGCTCAATATTATTTGCATCTCACTCAAAGAAGTTTGTAGAGCAAAATGTGATGTTAACATCTTGTTGCAATAATTAGCTTATTTTAAGCATAAAGAGTAATAACATGGCCCCTAAGGTCCACTCAGTTTCCTTTTCTTTAGCTGTAGGGTATTTGTTTTAGATTTTTTAAAAAAAGTTTAAATTCAGTCAAAATTGCTCTAGCTCCCCAGTTGGGAAAATTCCTAACATGGAGCCAGAGGTTGGGCTTTCTGCCTAGCCTTACATTTATATCTGTCTCTAGTAACCCCTGGCCTTCCTGTGGTTGAGGCAAAATTCCATTTACTGGAACTACTTGGGTAATGAAATAACATGTTTTATTATAGTGTCTGTGGATAGATAGGCATCAGAAGGAGAATCAGGAAAGAGCTGGATTTTTCTTGTGACTTCCCTCTGCCTGGGTCTTTGTTATCTCCTATCTCTGCCACAGCTTACTCCTCCCTTTGTTACCATGCTTATTCCACCTCTGGAATCCAGATGTTCAGAATCTCTTTTCCCCCAAAGTCTGAGATAGTCTACTTTTTGTATAATTTGCTTAGGATATTGACACATTCTTTCATAAAACAACTTTGATTGGTCTAAGAAGAATATACAAGCCCTGTTCCAATTCACTTAGTTTAGTTAAACCAAAAATGTTTGCACCTGATTGAGGCACATGAGTTAAAGAGTATAGTTTTACTGGAGGGCAATTTGGAATTATGACCAAAGGACAATACGTAACCTTTGATCCAGTAACACCACTACTAGGTCTGTATCCCAAGAAGTTTTTAAAAAATGGGAAAGGATCTAGTCGTACAAAAATATTTACAGTTGCTCTTTTTGTGGTGGCAAAAAATTGGAAATTAAAGGGATGTCCATCGATTGGGGAATGACTGAACAAATTGTGGTATATGATAGTGATGGAAAACTATTGTACTATAAGAAATGATAAACAGGATGATTTCAGAAAGAGCTGGAAAGACCTAAATGAACAGATACAAAGTGAAATAAGCAGAATCAGAAAATATTATACACAGTAACAGCAATATTGTGTAGTGATAAACTGTGAAAGACTTAGCTACTAGCATTAATACAATGATCTGGGACAATTCTGAGGTACATATGACAAAGAACGCCCTCCACCTCTAGAGAAAGTACTGTTGGAGTCAGAATGCAGATGAAAGTGTGTGATTTTTCACTTGCTTATTTACATTTATGTTTAAAAGTTATATAGTTCTGAGGTAAAGGGATTGAATAGGTTTGAAATAAATGATGCTGGTGTGAAAGGGAATTCTTTATTCCCCTTGTCTATGTTGAGTTAATCAATGAAGAATTTAAAGTACCCCTACTTAACACTAAGTAAGAGAGTTCACTAGTCACTTACTAGAAAAAGTTCACACCTCCAAAGTTCACACACTAGGAAAAGTTCGCACTTGGTAGAACTCCAGAGGTGCTAGGCAAATTGGGAAGCTATGATTGGTTCCCTCAAAGTATGGGAGAAACAGGATGTAATGTGGAAAAGGGTTATGAAAGGCTAGACCAAATAGAAGATATATTCATTCCTTGACTTAGGCAAAGAGACTCTCCTAGAGGAGGATTCATTCCTGGGCTTTTTGGAGAGACTTTTTTCCTGGACACTTGCTGGGCTGGAGATTTCTGAACTGGAGAGGCTTGCTGGGTGAGTGATTGGAGCTGAAGGAAGAGTCTTGTGTTGGTGGAACCCTTGCTGAAAATACCACCAGGACTTCTGGTTGAAGAGACTATCATGATTCCACATGGAGATCAGAACTTGAGGGAGCCCTTACTGAGTGGTGAGCTGAACTTCTTCAGACAGCAATTGTTGAGTATCTAGCTAGGCAATATTTTCTACTTCTTTCCTACATTTCTCTCTTTTACTATATTTATATTAAACTAAATTGTTAAAAGCTACTAAGGGTTAATTATTTTATAAATGGTGACTACAATCTTATGCTTTTTAACTCATATTTATTCAAACCAATTTTAATTTTTACACTGGTTTGAACTGCATTGAACCAGTCTCAATATGTTTGAACTGGTTCAATCCAACTTAAACCAGTTCAGTTCAATCTGGTTTAATCCAGTTTAGACTAGTTCAGTCCCAGTTCAAACCCACTTAAACTGGTTTAATTCATTCAAATCAGTTCCAAGGGCTTACACCAGTTTTTATTACTTCAATCACGTTCAGATTGGCTTAAAAATAGCTTAAACCAATTCCAAATCTTTCAACTATTTTAAACTAGTTCAGGACAGGGACTGTTTTCTGCTTTTCTTTGTGTCCCTAGCACTTAGCATTGCTCCATGCATTTAGCATATATCTCTGGCACCTTGGAAATGCTTCCTAAATATTTATTAAAAAGCTGAACCTTTGCATGTGGGAGATAAGACTCTAGAAAAACCTGAATGGCTGTAGGCCAAAAGTAGCAGAAAGACATTTATCATCTATGAGATCCTTGAAGATGTCTGGAAAAATGAACAAAACCAGAAGAAATGACTCACCTAGCAGAGATACAGACATGAAGTGACTGACAGAATTGTGGATATGTTGGGACAGATATAAAGCCAGTCAGAAAGCAGGAGAAAGCAACATGTTGACATCACAAATCAGCAGTCTAACAATATGCAAAGACGTGAGTTTCCCTGACCATACATATTTCCTGGCATGTAACTTCATACATGCTCCTTGGTCACTTGTGTTCTCTGTGTATGATCTCCCCTCACTTGTGGAGTAATATCCTGTTGAACATTATACTACATGTGTATGTATGTAAAGGGATCTTTTCTTGTCATTTTATTTTTCTATACTATTTGCTTAAATTTTTTTTTTGTTTGAACTAATATGTCTTCTGGTTGACTAATAAAAGTAAATACTTGGTAGGAGCTTGTGAGCTAAGGCTTTGAATAGTTGTTGAGTAAGAGTGTCTTGGAACTGGTAGTCTTCTTTCTAGATGTCCATGAGTTAAAGAGGTTGACCTACATGGTTTGTTTGGATATTCACCCAGAATCTCTATCTTCAAATGCCCTCATATTGTAAGGTTCCATTCAAGATGTTTTGTTGTTGTTGGTTTTTTTTATAGAGAAAGAGATTTATACATACACGCACACATACATATACACAGATGTCTACATCTGTGTATATGTATGTGCATATATGGATATGATTAGTCTGTGTCGTAAAGGGGGAAAAAGGGGTTTATGGGTTCAATATATTAAAAGATGGTCACCAGAGGAATGACCTATTATCAAACCTCAATTAAGAATAATCTCAAGTCAAAATTGACTTTTATGGAAGTTTATTTACAATTAAGAAGAGAAAGAGGAAATAAAGAAATAAGACTCTAACCCAGTAGGTAATTTGCTACGATCCTCTAATTAATCCAGGTAGATCTTAACCCTCAGCCAAGAGTCAGAGGGCCAGAGGCCCAGGGGTGAATGGAGCAAAGTTCATTCACAGAGTCTACTAAAAGAAATTTCTTAAGAGAAGTTCAGAAAGATTCAGTCAGTCTTTAAACTCACCACGTGGAATTCAAAGAAGATATTTAAAGCAGTCTCACCAGGGTCTCAGCATTCCAACACTCCTCCATGAACCAGAAGAGGTCCGTCACCAGACTCCCTCTTCAACCAAAGACCTCTCACTCACTCCACTCCCTCTTTTTAAAAGGGTCATGTCTGTGTCACTTCCTGTGCCTTCCCCTAGCCTGTGTGTCCAATCACAATAGATGCTTTTTCATAGAAAGCGTAGGGGGCGGTCAGTCAATTCTGATTCATCACCCACTCTAGCACACGTGGGTTAGTACCTCCCAGAATTGGAGGTGCTCTCACTTTTGGTGATTAAATCTAAAGATGGGCAGTGTAGAGTTAATCTAATTATTACAAGGTGTATTGCTCATAAATCTTGTATTTTATAATCTGTTTTCATATGTGAAAGGTGGTATAATCAATGTCTTGCCAATTTATCTAGTCGATAGTTTGTTTGTTTATATTTGTTTGCATGTTGTCTCTCCCTATTAGCCTGTGAGCTTCTTGAGAGCAAGGACTGTCTTTTGTCTTACTTTGTATCCTCAATACTTAGCACACAACACAGGACACATAGTAGGTGTTTAATAAATATTTATTGCCTGCCTAAATGGTTCAGTGGCTAGAGCCCAGCCCTTGGAATGAGGAAGACCTGAGTTTCAATTGTCTCAAACACACACATACCTTATAAATATTGGCAATTCACAATTGCTCTGTATTTCAGTTTCCTTGTCTATAAAATGAGGATAATAACAGCATGTAACTTACAGGTCTATTTTAAGGATCAAAAATAAGGATTAAAATCAAATTTATATAAAATAATTTGTAAAACTTAAAGCACTATATAAATGCTAACTATGGTAGGATCTCATTTTATGTAAATTTAACACAGTGAATTCAGGTATAAATTATTGTCAATAAAAAAAAGGCAAAACAATACATAAAAGAAAACGTTTTAATTACACACTAAGTATGCACCACTTTCTCAAGTGGTACAAAGTCTTATAGCAGTTCACCCAATCACATTCTCACTCAGAGATACGTTCATGTGAGTCATTACATTTTTTTGCACCAAATATGTAGCAGTTCTCCCATCAGTCTTTGTCCAGAGTTCTTGCTTGTAACAAGTTGTATCTGTGTCAGAGTAGGACATCTCTTTGTTTCATTAATGCTATTTAATTATTAATAATGGCCCCAAAATACAAGAGTAGTGATGCTGGTAGCTCTGATGAACCTAAGAAAAGTCATAAAGCACCTAGGTACATTCATTTAAGAAGCATTTATTAAATAATGGGGTTTGCTATTATGAACGATTTTTAATTTATGCAAAGGGTCTTGTAATGGATAGGTCATGTAAAAACGAGGTCTTGCTGTATTATAGATACATATGTGTATGTGTAGGTATACGGCATCTAGGTGGTACAGTGGATAGCTTGTCAGGCCCAGAGACAGGAAGATTCATCTTCTTGAGTTCAAATCTGGCCTCAAACACTTTGTAGCTATGTGACCCTGGGCAAGTCATTAACTCTGCCTCAATTTCTTCATCTATAAAATGAGCTAGAGAAGGAAATGGGAGACTATTCTAGAATCTTTGTCAAGAAAATCCCAAATGGCATCACAAAGATTCAGACACAACTTAAAAATAACTAAAACAACCATAAATTTGTGCTAAAGTGATTCAAATGGGCTCCAACATATCTCTTTAAGTACATACAAAACATTGTAGTCAAATGAGAAGACATCCTTTGGCTGCCCAACGCAGAAATATGCCAAGAATAAGAATGATGGACAGAAACATTTTTTCATGGGAAACCATGGGACCAAGCTCCATGATACCAAAACTCATTCAGAGTAAGGTACCTCTGGAAAAGCAGAGCTGCATGTTCTGTTGTAACTCTAGATATGTGATTATAATGAATATATTTGAGAAATTATTGTAGCCTTGATTTGGAAGAAGCTGATGATCTCTGGACCAGTCACAGAAAATAGTGGTGGAATCAAGGATAGGATGTGCTACAGTCAACTCACAATT
Organism: Gracilinanus agilis; assembly: GCF_016433145.1. Classification (NCBI taxonomy): domain Eukaryota; kingdom Metazoa; phylum Chordata; class Mammalia; order Didelphimorphia; family Didelphidae; genus Gracilinanus; species Gracilinanus agilis. Next base: position 162,708,193 of record NC_058131.1, on the reverse strand, counting down.
CTTTCCTAAAAATGTGAACATTAGAATCTCTAAAATTCTATAAATCAGTGCTTTATTGATTAGACTTAAGAAAGTAATGAAGAAAATGATGAGAATGTAAGTTAGACTTAAAGGTTTTCATTTTTCTAGAGACCCAGCTGTTAAACATTTTGTAGCACATCTCTAGATAGGGATCATTCCAGAATCCAAAGAACCTAAGCCAATTTAAGCCAGCCTGTGACCATACTTGGATCCTTTTGACTTTGACTCAAATGACCTAGTACACAAGAGACAGTGATGTATTAAGTAACAATTATTCTAATGATTGCATGGAAGACACTTAGGATATCACCTCTACTGGCAATATAGTAACCAAAACTTCCTAAGCTGGGTGAGTATTATTCAGACTTGGACTACAATAATGTGAGCTTAAAACTCCCTAAAGAAATTATGGGCATCTTGAAACTGGTTATAGGAGTTCAGGCACAGGCATATATCTATCTCTAGTGTGTTAGCTCTGACCAACATCATGTCTGGGCTCTTCAAAGTATTAGAAGAATAATATAGACCAGTGATGGTGAACCTTTTAAAGACTGAGTGCCCAAACAGCAACCCTCATGCTGCATGCAAGCTGTCATCTTACCCCAAACAGGGGAGGGAGGAAGCACTCCCTTTGGGCTGCTGAGCAAAGGGGAGAGTGATGGGAAAAATATCCTCAGGTGCAGTGAAGAAGGGGAGGAGAGCAGCCCCTTCTGGCATATATGCCATAGGTTCACCAATACAGGTATAGACAGTGAGCTGGGGCTCAGTGCTGGGATAGATATCTTGATGGTCCATACCTCCTAAACAGCCAGATTTAACAGAACACATTAAAGGAACACTGCCTTCTCTCCTTAGAAGATATTTATCTCCTTCCCTTATTTTATCTGCTTCTTCTCTACTGTGTGGGAAATTGAGGTGTAAGCAATTGTGTACTAATAAATGCTTAAAAACCAGTTTTCCAAGAAAACAAATGTGCACAATAATTTATTGTCTTAAAATTGTATTAGGAAGGGGCAACTAGGTGGCTCAATGGATGGAATCAGGAGGACCTCTGTTCAAATCTGACCTCAAACACTTCCTAGCTATGACTTTAACTCCAATTGCTTTTTCGCCATGGAATTGATACTTAGTGTCAATTCTAAGACAGAAGGTAAGGAAAAGGAGAGGAGAGGAAAGAAGAAAAAAAGAAGAGAGAAAGAGAGAGAGGAAGGAAGGAAGGGAGGAGGGGGAGGGAGGGAAGAAGGAAAGAATGGAGAGAGGGAGAAAGGAAGGAACGAAGGAAGGAAGGAACGAAGGAAGGAAGGAGAAAAATCAAGAAAGAAAGAAAAAGAAGAAGAGAAAAGAAAGAAAAGGAATAAAAGAAAAGATCAGTATAAGTGTAACAGAGCTTTGGGGCATTTCCAGATCATTCGACATGGAAGCATCTTTTGAGAAAACATTACATCCTGCAATTCTCTGCCATGTAGCTAGGCTTATCCTCCTTCAATTGGCTCTATTGATAGAATGGCCTTTATATTTAAAACTGCCAGCATGGGACAGTCTTGCTCTCTTTCCTTCTTGTTCATTCCTTCTAGGCATACAGAGATGAAAAAAAACTTCGCCCACAGCCCAGGTGCTATGAACTGAATGAGTGGAAGAAAGATTTCCACTCCCCACACCCCCTTTTCTTTTTCACTCTTGGGCTTGGAGGTATTGAGACATTTCATTTGTTTCATTTGTTCTAGATGCAGGGTATGGAAATCCCACTGATGCCCTAATCAAACCTTGGTGACTGCAGACCCTGCCCTCTATCTGTTGCACCACCTCTCTGCCCTAGTGGTGACTGTGAAAATAGACCCAGGTCTCTCATGAGTCCAGCTGGTGAAAGAATCCTAGCTGGCAAGCTCCTTGAGGGTAGGGAGCTAGTTCATCGTTCTCTGCATATCACCAGTGCCTCTTCCAAAGATTGGTATATAGAAGTTACTTAAACGCTTCATAATTTAATGATTGATTGATTGACAAACAAAATCTGACTATTTTGTACACTGTACCCATTTTGTAATGATGTTAGAAAAGTGATTTCTTCAAGGTAGCACAAGGCCCCACATAGCCTTCCTTCCAGCCTAATGTGGTGCCTGCAATTCCCAGAGCTATCAATCCTCTTGTTAAGAGACTATCTATCCTTTAGGCCATTGTCATCTGGAAGGGGAGGTTAGATTAGCTATTTTCTTGAAGAGCAAGGAACAGGTCCCTGAAGGGCCCCAAATGAGGCAAGATTGGGGGATGGGGAGAAGTAGCAAAGGAAAATTCAAGAACATAGATTGCTGCCACCAAAACATAAACCTAGAAAATGTGTGCAGGTGTTATTGTGGAGTTTGAATCTGTACTCTCCTCTGGAGACTCCCAGAAGAAAGGAAGAAAGGGGAAAAGGTCAGATTCCTCACAGACCAGCCTCTCATCACCTACTGAGGCAGGCTCAGTGAGGGGTTTTCCTTCTTAGCCTCCATCCACCCTTCTCTTTCTTCCTTTCCCTTCTCCTGCATCAAGGATGCAGGAATCGCCTCAAGGACTGTTACTGCTCCTAGGGAGATACACATACAGTTACGATGAGGAAATTATTTTTTTCCAAGAGCATGTGGAATTTTCTGTGTGTTCTTTGGGAGATTAAAGGGTTTTAAAACTTGTAATAAAGTTGGCTTGGCCCCAGGCAGTACCTTTGACTGACAAGCCAGTACAGAAGAAACCCAACCACAGATTCTATGAAAAATCAAACTCCTCAGTGCTGCCACCTTGCCCTCTCAGACTTAAAAACAACCTCAATTCGAGACAATGAAGTACAAATATTTTATCAAGAGATTCATCAGGCTTACAAAATATCATTTCAACAGTAAAAGATCAGTGTAAATAATGACAGAATAAATCTCTGTAGGGATAAGGGAGAGAGACAAGGGAAGGGATGCTCTTCAAATACTTAACAGTTGATGGGGAAGGGGGAGAGGAAGGCAAAGAAATCTGTTTAAACACTCAGCCTTCAATCCTATCTGCTTCTGCCCTTTTGCCTGGCCCTCCCTGCTGCTGCAGGGTCTCTTTCTTCTCAAATATCTGACAGCCTGGTGTCCCCAAACCTTGCAGGCCTGCAAGAACTCATCCTGCCCCATCCCAAGAACTGTGAACTACTGCTCTGAAGAGAACTATGCAGTCAATGCCTGGATGCTTGTAGAAGGGGATACAATAGGATTATGGGATTTTTAGACTTCAAAGGACTTTAGGAATCATTCAATCTAATCCTTTAATTTCTGAGATGAGGAATCTGGGTTCAGTGAGGTAGAAATAATTTATTCAGGATAACACATAGCTGAGATAAGATTGAAAGCCAGTAGGGGTTGGGGAGCAGGTAGGGAACTAAGTGGCTCAGTATTTTGAGAACCAGGCCTAGAGACGAGGTCCTGGGTTCAAATTTTATGTTAGACACTTCCTAGCTGTGTGGAGGAAGAAAGGAAGTTAGGAAGGAAATTAGGAAGGAAGGAAGGAAATTAGGAAGGAAGGAAGGAAGGAAGGAAGGAAGGAAGGAAGGAAGGAAGGAAGGAAGGAAGGAAGGAAGGAAAGAAAGAAAATATGTAATTGGGAAATAGTTAACAAAATAAATAAGAGACAATTAAAATAGATATTACATTTTTAAACTGTCAGTATATAACCGCAGGGATCCTTAGGTAGGTTTGATTTTTAAAATTCTGTTTTTATTTTAATCTGATACCCTTGTCTACACCATGCTACTTTTCAACTCTTATCTATATTTTTCCATAAATCTTCCACATGCCATGGTATGTCAAGAAAATCAGATGAGGGAATTCAAGTCGTTTAGCCTGAAAAATAATTTGAAGTGTGATGAGGTTAAGGGCATGTGTGCAAAATGGAGAAGGTTTGAGAAAAGGATAACTATCTTCAAGTATTTGAAGCCTGCTAAGTATAGAAGAAGGAGAAGGAAAATTAGGATTGTTCTGAGGGACTAAAATAGGTTGAATTGGGGGGAAAATAAACAAAAAAAGAAAAAATCTGAGGCAGCACTTCATTTTCAATATGTCCAAAATGGATTCCATATTCTTTTCTATCCTGACTTTCATGTTTCTGTTAAAGGCTACCCTTCTACTGCCTGCCCTTTGATCCAGCCATACCACTGCTGGGTTTATACCCCAGAGAGTTAATAAAGAAAAAGACTAGTACAAAAATATTCATAGCTGAACTCTTTGTGGTGGCAAAAAATTGGAAAATGAGGGAATGCCCTTCAGTTGGGGAAAGGCTGAGCAAATTGTGGTATCTGCTAGTGATGGAATACTATTGTGCTCAAAGGAATAATGAACTGGAGGAATTCCATGTGAACTGGAGCTACCTCCAGGAATTGATGCAGAGTGAAAGGAGCAGAACCAGGAGAACATTATACACAGAGACATACACTGTGGCACAATCAAATGTAGTGAACTTCTCTACTAACAGCAATGCAATGATCCAAGACAATTCTGAGGGACTTATGAGAAAGAACACTATCCACATCCAGAGAAAGAACTGTGGGAGCAGAAACACAGAAGAAAAACAACTACTTGATCACATGGGTTGATGGGGATATGATTAGGAATGTAGACTCTAAGCAATCACTCTAGTACAAATACTAATAATATTGAAATAGGTCTTGATCAATGACACATGTGAAACCCAGTGGAATTGTGTGTTGGCTATGGGAGGAAGGTAGGAGGAGGGGAGGGAAAGAACATGAATCATGTAACCATGGGAAAATTTTCTTAATAAATAAATTAATTAATTAACTAATTAAGGCTAGCCTTCTAATTACTCACATCTAGAAATTTGAGTTATTTCCCCCCTCTTCTTTGACTTCATATTCAATATTTGCTTTCAGATCCTTTGTTTTCCCACTCTTTCACTGCAATTTCTTTCTAGTTGACCTGTTCAGTTTCTCCCAACAACCACCAATCCATCCTATATACCAGTGATTCCCAAAGTGGGCACTACTGCCCATGGTGGGTGCTGCAGCGATCCAGGGAGGCGATGATGGCCACAGGTGCATTTATCTTTCCTATTAATTACTATTAAAATTTATTTAAATTAATTTCCAGGGGGCTTAAGTAATATTTTTTTCTGGAAAGGGGGCGGTAGGCCAAAAAAGTTTGGGAACCACTACTCTATACTATTGTCAAAATAAGTTTTATTATTCCTGGCTTTTCTTTTTATTTTATCCCTTATTCAAAAACCTTCAAATGGGCCTCAAACCTAAATTCCTTAACATGACATTCAATACTTTCTATGATCTAACCATAAATTACCTTCTGTACTATTTCCTCCTTTCTTTCTTTCTTCCTTCCTTCTTTTCTTTCTTTCTTTCTTTCTCTCTTTCTTTCTTCCTCCTTCCTTCCTTCCTTCCTTCCTTTCTTCCTTCCTTTCTTTCTTTCTTTCTTTCTATCTCCCTTTTTTTCTTTCCCTCTCTCTTTCTCCCTTTCTTTCCCCTCATCTTCAGTCTTAGTATTAAGTCTAGGAACAAAAGAGTGGTAAGGGCTAGGCTCATAAGTGACTTCCTCAGGTCACACAGCTAGGAAGTGTCTGAGCCCTTATTTGAACCTAGATCCTCCTAACTCCAGGACTAACTCTCTATCCACTGAGCCACCTAGTTGTCCCTCTTTTATACTATTTTCACTGTAGGAACATTACCTTCACTTAACATATTGTGTCTATATTTATACATATCTTATCTCTCCTAATAAACTATGTGTTATTTGTGGGCAGGAACTATTTCTTCTTTCTATCTTCTAAAGTGCTTAATCTAGAGTCTTACACATAATAGGACCTCAATAAAATTTCATTGAATTGAAATATATGAGAAGAAAGCTCAATGAAGTAAATAGGATTTAAAACAATATATAGCATTTTAATGTTTGCAAAATAATTTATAAAGATTTCATTTGATATTCACACAGTCCTATCTGTGAGGGTAGATGCTATTTTTATTTCTATTTTGCAGATGAAGAAACTGAGGCAGACAACAGTTAAGTGGCCTGCCTAGAGTCATACACCTAGTTAAATATCTAAGGCCAAATTTGAACTCAAGTCTTCCTGACTCCAGTTTCAGTCCTCTGTCCAATACCTCCACCATATAGAAACTTCCTGAAAAAACAAAACATAGCTACTTTGCCCGAGAGCATCATCATCTTCTGAGAAAGAAGATGTCTGCGTTCCTTTATCATCACAATGGATTATTTTCATCATGAGCATTGCAAGCCCAGATGACAAGTGTCCCATGGAATGATGTTTTATGTTGCCTTGAGACAAAGATGAGCCCAACTCCTCCAACTCCATTATTTGCCTCTCAGAATCTTTGAGTCAGCTATCCATTTAGCTTCCCCTTCTTTACATCTTCTGGTTTCATTTACCGTGTGAATATTAATGCCAGTCCAGCTCTTATCATGCAGTAGAATATCAGCCAGCTCCTCACTAAATAAAGGTCTCCCTCTCGACACTCTGATAGCCTTTCAGAATTCTCTTCATCCCTCACTTCATTCACTACTTATGATCTAAGCAATAAAGAATGGAAATCAAACCACTGTAATGGAACACAATTATGTGAAGAAAATTAACTAAATGTAAGAGAACATTCATTACACATTAGATTAACAAGAAATAATTGTATCACTTATGACCCTTTTATACCCTCTCATAAAAGGGTGTTTTATGAGATCTTGCTGAGGTTTTTTTTCTCCTTAAAGCTTGGACATCTCTCCTCTTCTCTAACTGGTAATAATAGGTGGAGTTAGAGACTCACTTTAGTTTTCATAGCATCAGGGATTGATAGTTGGAAGGAACCTGTCCTCATTTTACAGATGAGGAAACTGAGGTTCACAGACACTAAGTGTGACCCAAGATCACACTGTAGGAAGTGGCAAGAATGAGATTAAAATCTAGGTCTTCTGGCTCTTTATTTCCAGGCTTTCTACCATACCAAACTGCCTCCCGGTAGCATCTTTAAAGATTCCAATTATACTGAGGAGGAAGCTGAGGCCACAACAGGGCATTAAGCACAATAGTGGACACACTCTTTTTATTCCAAATGATATTAGTTCCAACAATATCTCTCCAACAAGGGTGTGCTGATCCACCTTGGGGAGAGCCCAATTGTTAAATTTTCAATGTGTATATTGCCACATCAGAAATCAATACAATATAAATCATGACTTGGTTTATTATTTTGTTGATTATCTAGATTTAAGAAAATGATTGAGAAAATGTTAATGGTGCCAGTTAAAATTCATTATGTTGCATGCATATTTTTTTTTCATCTGGAGAGTTGATTGTTAAACCTTTATCAACCCTCCCCTCCAATTTCCCAAAAAGTCGCTTTATATTTCAATTAGTAAGGGCAAGCTTAATGGACAAGACAGAAAAAAAATCAATCCTGGAATTAAAACTGGGCCCTGTGCTGGAAGTTCATACTCATGGAGTTCCAGAAATGCTTAATAGAAATAATAAAATGTCAAGGACAGAGGCAGAATTGCCTAATGGAAAGAGAACTGGAGAGAGATCTGAAAGCCTTGGGTTTGAGAGTCTCTCCTAACACATACCAGCTGTGTGACCCCTGGCCAGTCACCTAACCTCTAAGTGTCCCAGACTGCTTCCTTTTTTGTTTTAACCCTTATCCTCTGCCTTAGAATCTATACTACACATTTGTTCCAAAGCAGAAGAGTGGTAATGGGATAGGCAATTGGTATTAAATGACTTGGCCAGGGTCACACAGCTTTGAAGTGCCTTAGGTCAGATTTGAACCCAGAAACTCCTGTCTCCAGGTATGGCTCTTTATCCACTGAGCCTCCTAGCTGTCCTCTACGTCCCAGACTGCTTTCTAAGCCTAGAAATTGAAAAATAGGTATGGGTCTTCACTGGCAAATGGTTAGGACATTAGTAGCTCCTGATACCAGCATAATCACAAGTGCAGTCCAAAAACAAAAATACAGAAGCCAGGAAGAGAGGCATCTTTCCCTCTAGCCAAGCATCTCTCTGTTAATGAGGTGATAGCCCCACATGCCTTGAGAGTGCTCACAGCACTGTCTGAAAACCAGAGAGGGAGGAGAAGGGAATAAAGATTTAAACAACAACTACTATGTACCAGACATTGTGCTAAGCAATGAATAAATAAATATTACCTCATTTGATCTCACAACAATCTTGAGAAGCAGGTGTTGTTATTATCCCCATTTTGCAGTTAAGGAAACTGAGGCAGGCGAAGTTTAATTACTTGCCTGGATTGACATGCTAAGGTCACATTTGAACTCTGGTCTTTCTGACTTTGTGCCCAGCTTCACCAACTACCTCCAAGAATTTTACTGGTCCCCTCCAGTTCAATTTCTAAGGACCTTCAATGAGCAAGACTTCTACATCCTTCAGTTTCTTGATCTGGTACCATTTTTCTCCTGACAATCTCTACTCCAGGGTAACATCTTTCTACTACTTCCTCTGCTCCTGTCCCTCCTTTGGGGGTAGAACACAGCAAGAGGATATTTTAAAAACATCTTAACTACATATATATGTGTGTATGTGTATTTATGTGTACATGTGTGTATATTTTATATACTATATTAAATTATATATTTACATACGAAACATTTTATGTGTTTACATTCTTTTTCAGATATATTTGCATGTATATTAAGCATTTTCATATATTTTTATGATTTTTCCATAGATTTCTGTGTATATAATTTTTCTCTCCAACCTTAACAGGACCCTCATTGCCACACCAAAATCCTTTTCTTCATTTCATGCCCTTGCTTGTAGTTTCATATATCATCTAGTCCTGTGGAACCTAGAAAGAGGCAGAATTAAAAATCCAGACCCCTGTATAACATTATAGTGAAACAGGCTTGGCCATAGGAATTTCAAACCTACAGACCTTTGGTCTCCAGATCCTCACCCTTGCATGATAAAACAGCCTTATCTACAGGAATTCCCACCTTGCAGACATCCCCCTATCTACAGGAATTTCAACCTTGCAGACATCCTGTCCCCCAAGATCCTGCTCCCCTCCCCGCTGCCTGATCATCCTTAAATATTCGGCTCCTGCACAGTTCAGGGTCCTTGTTGACTTGTTGGCATAAATCCCTAGACTTAAGCTAGACAATAAAGTCCCTTTGCATTTTGCATTGTAGCTCTCAAACTCTTTATTGGGATCGACTCCCAGCACTTCAGTCCCATTTCCCATTTCTCAAAGCCATTTTATGATCTCCTTGCTGCCTCTAATTTGCTCCTTCCCACCTGGATCAGTCACCTTCACATGGGCCCTGAGATCAGAGCCTTCCCATAAGGGTTTCCCAGAATCCAAGTCTCAATTATGCCTGTCCTCACGTCCAATTCAGTTGACTACTGGTTGGTTGTAAACATCATACCTTGCTTAAACTTCACATGCCTTTTGGTCCTAAGACCTACTCCTTAACAAAATATCCTTTCCTAATAATTACCCCCCTTTTGTGTGTTGTCTTCTATAAGAATGTTGCTTATTAAGGGTGGAAACTATCTTTTTTTTCTCCAATAATTGTATCCTCGGTGCTTAGCACATTGTAAGGGCTTAATAAATACTTTTTCATCCATTTATTTCTTATCGACTATCACATTACCCACATTTTCTGTTCTCAATTTGTTCTTCAAACTCAATAGACTTGTATAAAAAACCTACAGTTCAAGGACTTCCTGTCCTCAAAGACCCAACTCTATCCTTGCTGTCTCATTCTTATCACACAGTCTTCCTCCTGCCATTACTGAGAAGAATGAATTTATCTGATTCTGTGAAATTCAGAATGAAGTTTGGTTTCTTCTTTCTACTGGAGCTCTCTGGGTCTATACCTCTCCTCTCCTTCTTTTCCTTCATCTCAGAAAAGGAAGTGGCCTTCTTTCTTGACAAAGCTAACCTTTTCTCTACTTGGTCATCCTATCCCATTTCCCCTGGAATCTAGAATTGACTCATGTTCAGGATTCCATTATCCTGAAAACAAAACATAGGGTCAACTAGGTAGCAAGGGGATAGAGCATCAGATCTAGAATCTGGAGGACCTGGGTTCCAGTCTGGCCTCAGATTACTTCCCAGCTTTATGACCCTGTACAAATCACCTAACTTCAGTTGCTTAGCCCTTACTTCTCCTCTGTCTTAGAATTAGTACTAAGACAGAAGGTAAGGATTTAAAACAAAACAAAAAACCCTCTTTTGACTCTTCTATTCCTTGAAATGATCATCTCCTATATCTCTCTCTTAGCCTGCAGTGTAAAACTTCTAGAAAGAGCAACTACACTGATTTGCCTTCCCTTCTCTAGCCAGTGGCACAATTCAACCCCTTTTAGTATGACCTCTATCTTTGTTGTTCTATGGAGATTTGTTTCTCTAAAATCAATAATAACTATATTTTCTTCACTAGACTCAGTGCCTTTTTTTTGCCCTTCATCCTTTGGGAAAAGAATGAACATTTATAAAACATATATCTACTATGTCAGGTACTATGCTAAGTGCTTTTTTTACAATATTATCTCATTTGATCTTCACAACAACCCTGTATGGTAGTGTTGGTATTATTCCCACTTTATAATTGAGAAAACTGAGACTGATAGTGATTAAGCAACTTGTCCAGGGTCACACAGCCAATAAGTATCTGAGGTTAGATTTGAACTCCAAACCCACTGCTCTGTGACACCAACTGCCTTTATACTATTTGATTCTGTCACCCACTTTTTCTTTCTTTTCTTTTCTTCTCTTCCTTCCTTCCTTTCTTGTCTTTCTTTCTCTTCCTCTCTGACTCTTTCTCTAAGTATCATTGCTAAGACACAAAAGGACCAAGGGCTAGTCAATTGGGGTTAAGAGACTTACCCAGGGTTACACAACTAGGAAGTGTATGAGGTCAGATTTGAACCCAGATCCTCCAGACTCCACACCTAGCTCCATACCCACTGTGCTATCTCACTAGCCCACCCTGCCCCCCCTTCTTTTTCAACACTCTTCCCTTGGCTTCTGTAACAATATTCTCAAGCTGCTCTGCTGCCTCCCTGATCATTCCTCCTTTGTCTCCTTTTCTGGCTTCTCATTTTCTGTTTGCTCTTTAAATGTTTGTAGTCCCCACTGTTCTATCATTGAAAAAGGAAGACATTCTTCCTTTTTCCTACTCTCTCTCCCTTTGTAATCTCATCCAGTCATATCTATGCAAATCTCTATTTCTAGCTCTACATTTGGGTCTATATTTCTAAACAAATCTCTATTTTTCAAGCTCTGCAGAACTCTAGTTTCATATTTTTCTCCAATTTACCTAATCCCTCCAGCTGTTAGTAGACTACCCTTATTTTTCCTCAAGAATACTCTTATTTTTATTTTGGAATAGGATAGAGACTAGGTCTCTGATTTTACTGGAATGAGAAACCCCTCAAGTAAAAACCATTTCTCTAATAATTCAGGTCTCCACCTTCTGTGAAATTTATAGTCTTAATGATTTACCTGTAGGTTTAGTCTTAAGAAACTTGTCAATAAGTGTCAGAAGTAGGACTAGAATCCATGTCTTTCTGATTCAGACCAGTTCTACCCACTATACCCTATTGTATCTCCATTTTAATACACTCATATATTTAGATTTTTCCTCCCTAGGAAGAACATAATCTCCTTGAGGGAGATTTCATTTGGGCTTTGTATTGTACTGTCTAGCATAGCATCTGACATCTAGTAAACAATTAATAAGTGCTTATTAATTGATGATTGCTGAAGTGTCTACTTTTCAGGAAGATCAAAGCCCTCCTTTTCCACTGAGGATAACAAATAACCATAGCCACACAGTCCATCTCTCCTTTCAATCAGTCACCAAATCAGGGGGTAGCCTGGGTTATTTATAATAGGGGCTTAAGAAAGTTTCTGATGTAGGTATCTTCAGGAAAGACATCGAGCTGCTTGTGTGTGCCCAGAGAAGGATAACCAGAATGAGGACAGGACTGGAAATCACATCTTAAGAATTTTTTTAGAAGGACCTCAAGATTTTTAACCTACAGAAGATGAGACTCGGGGAGACCCCAAATCCTGCCCCTTGGCAAAAGGATTTGATATGTCATGTTTTACCCAAAAAAAGAGGAATTAGGTGCAATGGGCAGAAATTATGGAGGACTTGATTTTACTTGACAGCAGTAAAATCTTCCTCAATATTAACTGTCCAAAGTCAAGAGAGTAATTTCAAGAGGTAATGAGTTTCCTGTCCTCTGAGGTATTCAAGTACAGAATGGATGATTACTTGGAACACTATGGAAGAGTTTCCTATGCAAGAATTGGCTGGATTAGAAGATTTCTGAGCTCTCTCATTTCCCAGAGATTCTGCGATTTCATTATTCAAAGGTTAATTCTGATAGGTGGGAATCGAGGCATAAAGACGATTGATTATTCTGTATCCTGATGAAGGGCCTATAAAGAAAGGAACTAAAGAAAAACTTCAACCATTTTACAATTTTGCCAAAGGCTTTCCAGAAAGCAAGACTGTGGATTGTACCATCTGCTATAACTTGTGTTCTCCTGCCCTCTGCTGGAAGCAATAAGCTACTACATAGCCCATGTAGGTAATACACCAGTTTTCCTCCAATCCTGGAATTTTATGTAAAGGTTCCATTTCTATTCCTTTCAGTTGAACAAGCATTTTCTAATCATCTGCCATGGAAGGATAGCAAGATACTGTGCTAAGTGAAGAGGATGCAAGGAAGTCCTACTCTCAGGGAGTTTACAGTCTAACAAGACAGAAATGACTTGTGTATAAATAATGTGACATGGTAGAAAGAAGATCTCTGGCTCTAATTTCAGAGAACCCAAGTTCCAATCCCATCTTTATCCTTCTTATCTATGTAGGCCGGGACAAGTCACTTAAATCCTTCGAGCCTCAGTTCGTCCATCTGTAAAATAAGGGGCTGGACAACAGGGGTATGTGAACTTTAAAATCTAATATAACATAGAGCAAAACACTCCAGTATTTCTGCCAAGAGAACCCCAAACGGGATCACAGAGTCAGACATGAATGAGACAACCAAACAACAACAAAAAATAATAAAGCATAGTATAATATAATACCATATAGTATAATGTTATATAATATACTGAAATATAGTTATCAAAATATAGAAATATATAATTATTGGTTACAGTTATCTATATGTATATTTTGCATATGCACACAAATATATAGATAACTGTATGCCAAAATAATTAATTTCCTTTGTAATTCTGTTACAGTATTTTATGCATTTAAAAACAGTATTCTGGGGGGTATCTGGGTAACTCAGTGGATTGAGAGTCAGACCTAGAGACAGGAGGTCCTAGGTTCAAATCTGACCTCAGACACTTCCCAGCTGTGTGACCCTGGGCAAGTCACTTGACCCCCATTGCCCACCCTTACCACTCTTCCACCAAGGAACCAATACACAGAAGTTAAGGGTTTAAAAATAAATAAATAAACAAACAAATAAGCAGATAGATAGATAGATAGATAGATAGATAGATAGATAGATAGATAGATAGATAGAATAAATAGAATAAATAGAATAAATAAGTAAATACATAAATAAAATAAAAACAGTATTCTGAGAAGGGAATGCAAAGGCTTCACAAGACTGCCAAAGGGGTCCAGAACACCAAAAGCTTAAGAACCTTGGATTAGGTGATCTCTAACGCCTCTTCCAACTCTAAGCCTATCCAATTTGATACAAGGCAGAGTACGAGTTTCAAGAAAGTATGAAAAATTTCAGGAGAGATTACCTTTAGCTGGAGAGTCGTGGTGTTTTAAGGAAGAGATGACACTTGGAGGAAAGAAATGACTTACCAGCAGGAGAGAGAGAGACAGAGAGACAGACAGAGACAGAGAGAGACAGAGAAAGACAGACAGAGAGAGAGAAAGAGACAGAGAGAGAGAGAGAGAGAGAGAGTGTGTGTGTGTGTGTGTGTGTGTGTGTTGAGGTCAAGGAGTGGGAGTCCATTCTCTGCATACATGGATAATGTTGTTCAGTTGTTTCAGTCACATTCAACTCTTTGTGATCCCATTTGGGCTTGGCAAAGGTACTAGAGTAGTTTGCCATTTCCTTCTACAGCTCATTTTATAGATGAGGAAACTAAAGCAAACAGGGTTAAATGATTTTCCCAGGGTCATGCAGCTAGCAAGTGTTTGAGACTAGATTTGAACTCAGGAAGATGAGTCTTCCTGACTCTGGGCCTGGACAAAAAGGATGGGCAAGGTTCCATACTGGATGTTTTTGGAGAATAATATAAACAAAGGCAAAGAGATGGAAGAGGGTAGAATAAGAATCAGTAATGCAGAATAAGGAATCCCCTTCTGACATAGGGGACTAGAGCTCTGGTGAGCTTGAAAAATATAGATTTATTTAGAAATATCAAATACATTTCTTCTGATGAACCTGCCCAGAAAAGAGCTAAAATTACAAAGAGGCCAAAAGAGAAGGGCTAAAAATACCCATCTTAGAGCACCACAGAAGCAAAAGTTTTGTTATGGTCTATGTTAGCTCCATGTCATGGGCAGCTAGGAGGCTGAGTGGCTAAAGCACTAAGCTCAGAGTCAAGAAGGCCTGAGTTCAAATCCAGTCTCAGACACTTACTAGCTATGTGACTCTGAGCAAGTCGTTTAACCCTGTTTGCCTTGGTTTTTTTAATCTTAAAAAGAGCTGGACAATGAAATAGCAAACCACTTCAAGATCTTTGCCAAGCAAACCCAAAATGAGAACACAAAGAGTTCAACATAACTGAAATGTCTGAACAACATTACCCATGCATGCAGGAAATGGACCCTGGCTCTCCCACACCTCAAAACACACACACACACACACACACTCACACACACTTCACTTTCTTCATCTGTAAAATAAGCTGGAGAAGGAAATGGCAAGCCACTTAATATCTTTGCCAAGAAAATTCCAAATGGGGTCATCACACATGACTAAAACAAGCAAACAACAATTTCTCTGCCATATTAGATGCTTTGGGCTTTTCAGTGATTCGATGGTATCCTTGTTCCATTAGTATAGCTTTCTGAGCCCCTAATAACTGTGGACTAACTCATGCACCTTCCCTGAACCACCAACCTACCCAGAGAGCTGAGATATACTCCTAAGGAACCCAACTTTGCCCCAACCTTGAATGGTTGCTGAAAGGATTAGGAAGAAGGACATTTCTCTCTCATAGTTTTCCTCCCTGGCACTCCTCTGAAGTTATCTCTATGGGCAGGGTATAAAAATAATTAGGAAGATTGGGTCATTTTGTAGGAAGACTGAATGACCCAAGATAGCATTGAATTTTGGTTTTGACACTGTGTCCCTGCTTATCTTCCATGTATAACTCCACCAGACTCCATCATTATTGAACATAAAGGACAATTTACACCAGGAAACCTTTACAAACTATCTTGTCTTTACTAACACTTTGTCCTTTAGTTTTGAGAAGATGGAGTGGGGAAGGAGTCAATAATTATATTTCTAAACACTTGCTAAGAAATAGGGAAAATATACTAACAAAATTTTCCAGCTAATGAAAGGAGAAAGAAAAAAGGGAATAAAGATTTATATAAATCTTTTATTTATCTTAATTTATCTTAATATAATTTATTATTATTATAATATATAAATAACATATAATATATGTTATATAATGTCCATTATAATGTCCATTATATAACATATANAAGATTGGGTCATTTTGTAGTAAGACTGAATGACCCAAGATAGCATTGAATTTTGGTTTTGACACTGTGTCCCTGCTTATCTTCCATGTATAACTCCACCAGACTCCATCATTATTGAACATAAAGGACAATTTACACCAGGAAACCTTTACAAACTATCTTGTCTTTACTAACACTTTGTCCTTTAGTTTTGAGAAGATGGAGTGGGGAAGGAGTCAATAATTATATTTCTAAACACTTGCTAAGAAATAGGGAAAATATACTAATAAAATTTTCCAGCTAATGAAAGGAGAAAGAAAAAAGGGAATAAAGATTTATATAAATCTTTTATTTATCTTAATTTATCTTAATTAATATAATTTATTATTATTATTATATATAAATAACATATAATATATAATAGATTTATATAAGTATATCAAGCATACTTACTATGTGCCAGACATTGTGTTAAACTCTTTATTTATATTATCATATAATGAGGCCATATGGCCTTCTTCCTAGCACTAAAACAGGCTCTTTTGATGTAAAATTTACCAAAGGAGATATTCTGCTCTTTCCCTCCCTTTCACTTCTCTCCACTGCATCATCAATAATATTTCTGTTCTTTCCTTTGCTTTCTTTGAGTCAGAATTGATTTTTCTTATCTGCCACTTTTTCCTTCTCCTATTTATCCTTTTTATTATATAATGAAACATTATTTCTAAGGGGCCCACTATCTCACCAATGTAAAATGGCACAGGTCCAAGGACAGATTCCAGAGGCTATCTTCCATCACCGACATTCATCAATGACTATTCTAATAGAGCCTCGTCATTAAACCAGTTTTGAATTCACCTGGGTCATTCAGTTGTGTTTATCAGTTAGTAATCATTTAATACATGCCTACTAAGTCCCAAGCGCTGTGCTAAATGATGATACAAAGAAGGGCCCCCTCTCAAGGGGAAAATAACAGTCAACCAACCATGTACAAACAAGCTATATACAGAATAAATGGAAAATGTTTTTTTTAAAAGAGGATAGGCACTATAATTAAGATGGATTAAGTAAGGACACTAATGGGTTGTTGGTATAGTTGTGAACTGATTCAACTATTTTGGAGGGCAATTTGGAACTATGCCCAAAGGGTGATAAAACTATGCATACCATCTCTGATCCATCTAACAGTAACACCCTACTGTCTCTATATCCTGAAGACATCATTGAAAAAAAGGGGGAAAGGACCTACTTGTACAAAAATAGAGACCAACCAAGCCAAGGGTTCTTAAGCTGGGGCTTTGGGAGGTTGTTTTTTTTCTTTTAGTATATTGCTAATGGTATGTCAATATAATTGTTTTCCTCTTAATCCTAGATATTTTATTCTATTTAAAACCTTCTGGGGGGATTCTGGGAAGATAGCAGCATAGATGGAGCAAAACTTCAGACTTCCAAAATCCTTCCACACTGAGATAAAAAACAGAGTGCTTTGAGGGGAAAGAAAACCAAATTTAACAACAAGAACGAGCTGGGGGATCCCCGTGCTGGACTCAGCTCAAGAGGTATGCCAAAAAGGAGCCTGAATTCTTGAACTGTTTGGTTTAAGGATAAGGAAGAAGGAAGATCCCAAGACCCCTCCCCCATGTGCTGTGCTGTGTCTCTGGCAGTTCCTGGAATCTCTGGGCTGGAAAATGTGCTAGTCCAGAGGAGGGCCTTGCTGGCACAGCTGTGCCAGGCTCAGGGCATTGAACACAGATGGCAGGGAGGTGGCTGGGGGAGAAATTCAGAGAGGTCAGCCTAATTGCAGCAAAAATGCTCCATCTTGCCCCCCTCATTTCTCAAGGTTTTGGTCTCAGAGCACATCAAGCTCTACAGATCAACTCCTCCCTGGCTTAATCCCATCAATAGAGAAGATAAGAAGTCTCCAGAGATCAGGGAAGCTCCAACACCCCTGCTCCATAGACTGCAGAGAAAGTAGCTATAAACTTCTGCTTCCAGCTGGGGAAGATCTTACATCAGAGCTCATTAAAACCATCAGCTTAACCTAATAAATCAGCAGAGCAGAGAAAGAGCCCATTCAGGACAAAATAGCACAAACCCAAAGATCCAGAATATATAATCAGAGGAGCAAGATTACAGCCAATTACAGGGAGGAAAGAAGGAAAAAATATGAATAAACCACAGAAAAAGAAAAAATAAATTACAATCAACAGCTTCTATCCAGGAAGTGAATGAAGAGCAAATGAAACAGAAGAAGACCAAGGAACTCCAAGCAAAAATACAGAAACTCCAGCAAATTGGACACAGGCTATGGAAGAACTCAAAATACAATTCAAAAAAACAATTAAGAGAGTCTGAAGACAATTGGAAAAGGGAAATGCATGGACTAAAACAAGGAAATAGTATCTTGAAAGCCAAAATTGACCAGCTTGAAAACAAAGCAAAGAAGGTAAAAGATGACCTACAAAGAAAATCAGACCAGAAGGAGAAGTATGACCAAAAAGCTAGGGGTCAAGGGGGCAGCTGGGTAGCTCAGTGGAGTGAGAGTCAGGCCTAGAGACAGGAGGTCCTAGGTTCAAACCCGGCCTCAGCCACTTCCCAGCTGGGTGACCCTGGGCAAGTCACTTGACCCCCATTGCCCACCCTTACCACTCTTCCACCTATGAGACAATACACTGAAGTACAAGGGTTTAAAAAATAAAAAAAAAAAAGCCAGGGGTCAAATTCAGTCTTTAACAATTAGAATTCAACAACTAGAAGCAAATGACTTCACAAGGCAGCAAGAATCTATAAAACAAAATCAAAAGAATGAAAAATTTGAGGAAAATATGAAACACCCCGTTGGCATTTCAGCTCTGGAACCTCAGATCTGAAAAGCAGATTGAGGAGAGACAATTTAAGAATCATTGGACTACTGGAACATCATGACAAAAGGAAAAGTCTGGACATCATCCTACAGGAAATTATACAAGAAAACTGCACAAGATCCTCAAACAAGAGGGAAAAGTAGAGATTGAAAGAATCCACAGATCACCTCCTACATTTAATCCACAACTGACAACTCCCAGGAATATTATAGCCAAATTCAAAAACTACCAGACCAAGGAAAAAACATTGCAAGCTACTAAGAAGAAGTCATTCAGACACCAGGGAACCACAGTTAGGATAATACAGAATCTGGCTGCATCTACACCAAAGGACCAGAAGGCATGGAACATAATATTCCAGAAATCAAGGGAACAGGATGTAATACATGTTTTAGCATTGCCATGTCTACAACCAGGAATCAACTATCCAGCAAAACTGACTATATTCTTGCAGGGGAAAGCATATATAATTAGACGGGGGGAAGGGAGATAATATTAAGAGAAGTGGGAAAAGAGACAAAATGGAGTAAAATTTTATTCCATAAAGAAGTGCATGGGGGAAGCAGGGGAGAAGACCAATACAATGGAAGGGTAAAGACATTAGAGATACGGAATACTTAATTCTTAAGTTCATTGAAATTAACTCAAAGAGGGAAGAACAATCAGATCCATTGGGGCAGAGAATTGATTTGTACCCTATAGAGAAGTAGAAGGGTAACAAATGGACTAGTGGGGAGGGAAGCAATACAAGGTAGGGAGAGTGTGGGAGGTAGCTTAAAAAGACCCTAAAGAAAAATAAAAGGGGAATAAGAAGCAAGGGGGGAGAAAGGGAAGTAAAATAAAGGAGGAGATTAAGAGTACTGATTAAAAACAAAATACTGGTATAGAAGGAAATAGTGAAAGAAGAAAGGGCAGGACAAAGAGAGGGAATTAAAATGTTGAGGAATCCACAGTTGATAATCATAACTCTGAATATGAATGGAATGAACTTGCCCATAAAACAGAAGCAATAGCAGAGGGGATTAGAAGCCAAAATCCAACCATATGTTGTCTACAAGAAACATACATGAGGCAGGTAGACAAACATAGGGTAAAAATAAAAGGCTGGAGGAAAATCTATTGGGCTTCAACTGAGAAAAAGAAGGTGGGAGTTGCAATCATGATATCTGACAAAGCCAAAGTAAAAATAGATCTGGTTAAAAGAGATAGGGAAGGTAAATAAATCCTGATAAAAGACAATATAGACAATGAGGAAATACCAGTACTCAACATGTATGCAGCAAATAGTATAGCATCCAAATTTCTAAAGGAGAAACTGGCAGAGCTCAAGGAGGAAATAGATAATAAAACTATACTAGTGGGAGTTCTGAACCTTCCCCTATCAGATCTAGATAAATCAAACTAAAAAATAAATAAAAAAGAGGTAAGAGAGGTGAATGAAATCCTAGAAAAATTAGAGTTAATAGATATATGGAGAAAAATAAACAGGGACAAAAAGGAATACACCTTCTTTTTAGCTACACATGGTACATTCACAAAGACTGACCATATACTAGGGCATAGAAATATGGCAAACAAATGCAAAAGAACAAAAATAATAAATGCAACCTTTTCAGATCATAATGCAATAAAAATAATAATTAGTAAGGGTACATGGATAGGCAAATGAAAAAAATTGGAAATTAAACGATTCTCCAAAATCAGTTGGTTAAAGAACAAATCATAGAAACAATTAATAATTTCATAGAAGAGAATGACAATGATGAGACATCCTATCAAAATCTGTGGGATGCAGCAAAAGCAGTACTCAAGGGGAAATTTATATCCTTGAATGCATATATTAACAAATTAGGGAGGGCAAAGGTCAATGAATTGGACATACAAATCAAAAAACTAGAAAGCAAACAAATTAAAAATCCCCAAATGAAAACTAAATTAGAGATCATAAAAATTAAAGGAGAAATTAATAAAATCAAAAATAAAAGAACTATTGAATTAATAAATAAGACTAGAAGCTGGTACTTTGAAAAAAAAATAAAATTGACAAAGTACTGGTAAATCTAATAAAAAAAAGGAAAGAAGAAAACCAAATTAACAGTATCAAAGATGAAAAGGGAGACCTCACCTCTAATGAAAAGGAAATTAAGGCAATCATTAAAAACCATTTTGCCTAATTATATGGAAATAAATATAGCAGTCTAGGTGATATGGATGAATATTTACAAAAATATAAATTGCCTAGATTAACAGCAGAAGAAATAGAATACCTAAATAATCCCATATCAGAAAAAGATATTGAACAAGCCATCAAAGGACTCCTTAAGAAAAAATCCCCAGGACCAAATGGATTCACAAGTGAATTATATCAAACATTCAAAGAACAACTAATCCCGATATTATACAAAATATTTGACATAATAAGCAAAGAAGTTCTCCCAAATTCCTTTTATGATCCCAAAGCCAGGTAGATCAAAAACAGAGAAAGAAAACTACAGACCAATCTCTTTAATGAACATAGAGGCAAAAATCTTAAATAGAATACTAGTGAAAAGACTCCAGCAAGTGATCACAAGGGTTATTCATTAAGATCAGGTAGGATTTATACCAGGAATGCAAGGATAGTTCAATATTAGGAAAACCATTCACATAATTGACCATAACAACAAGCAAATAAACAAAAATCACATGATTATCTCAATAGATGCTGAAAAAGCTTTTGACAAATTACAACACCCATTCCTATTGAAAACACTAGAAATTATAGGAATAGAAGGGCCTTTACTAAAAATAATAAACAGTATATATCTAAAACCATCAACAAGCATCATATGCAATGGGGATGAATTAGAAGCCTTCCCAATAAGATCAGGAGTAAAACAAGGGTGCCCATAATCACCTCTATTATTCAATATTGTACTAGAAACACTAGCAGTAGCAATTAGAGGGAAAAAAAGAAATTGAAAGTATTAAAATAGGCAATGAGGAGACCAAACTATCATTCTTTGCAGATGATATGATGGTCTACTTAAAAAATCCTAGAGAATCTACTAAAATGCTAGTGGAAATAATCAACAACTTTAGCAAAGTTGCAGGATACAAAATGAACGCACATAAATCATCAGCATTTCTATATATTTCCAACACATCCCAGCAGCAAGAGTTAGAAAGAGAAATGACATTTAAAATTACCCTAGACCAGTGATGGGCAAACTATGGACCGCAGGCCAGATGAGACTCCCTGAAATGTTCTATCTGGCCACACAATGTTATTCCTAATCTGATGAATACAACGAATAGGATACAATACAATGACACTTCAAAAGAGTTGCCTTAGAAATAGACAGACAGATGAGCATTTCCTTTCCTTTGGCCCCCTCTTTAAAAAGTTTGCCCATCACTGCCCTAGACAATATGAAATACTTAGGAATCTATCTACCAAAACAAACACAGGAATTATATGAACACAACTACAAAACATTTTCCACACAATTAAAACTAAATCTAAACAATTGGAAAAACATTGATTACTCATGGGTAAGATGAGCTAACATAATAAAAATGGCCACTCTACCCAAATTAATTTACTTATTTAGTGCCATACCTATCAAAATACCAAGAAACTTTTTTACTGAATTAGAAAAAAACTATAACAAAGTTCATTTGGAAGAACAAAAGATCAAGAATATCAAGGGAAATAATGAAAAAATTGTGAAGGAAGGGGGCCTAGCAGTACCAGATCTTAAACTATACTATAAAAGAGTGGCCATCAAAACAATATGGTATTGGCTAAGAGACAGAAGGGAGGATCAGTGGAATAGACTTGGAGTAAGTGACCTCAGCAGGATAGTCTATGATAAACCCAAAGAACCCAGGTTTTGGGACAAAACTATTTGACAAAATAGGGACAAGACTATTTGACAAAAACTGCTGGGAAAATTGGAAAACAGTATGGGAGAGATTGGGTCTAAATTAATATCTCACACCCTATACCAAAATAAATTCAGAATGAGTGAATGATATGAATATAAAGAAGGAAACTATAAGTAAATTAGGCAAACACAGAATAGTATACTTGTCAAATCTCTGGGAATGGAAAAATTTTAAAACCAAGTGTAAGTTAGAAAAAATTACAAAATGTAAAATGAATAATTTTGATTACATTAAATTAAAAAGTTTTTGTACAAACAAAACCAATGCAACCAAAATTAGAAGGGAATCAATAAATTGGAAAAAAATCTTTATAACAAAAGACTCAGACAAAGATCTAATTACTCAAATATACAAGGAGCTAAATCAATTGTACAAAAAATCAAGCCATTCCCCAATTGATAAATGGGCAAGAGACATGAATAGGCAGTTTTTAGATAAAGAAATCAAAACTATTAGTAAGCACATGAAAAAGTGTTCGAGATCTCTTATAATTAGAGAAATGCAAATCAAAACAACTCTGAGGTTCTACCTCACATCTTGCAGATTAGCTAACATGAAAGCAAAGGAAAGTAATAAATGTTGGAGGGGATATGGCAAAAATGGGACATTAATGCATTGCTGGTAGAGTTGTGAATTGATCCAACCATTTGGAACTATGCCCAAAGGGCTCTAAAAGACTGACCCTTGATTCAGCTATAGCACTGCTTGGTTTATACTCCAAAGAGATCATAGGGAAAAAGACTTGTACAAAAATATTTATAGCCACACTCTTTGTAGTGGCAAAAAACTGTAAAATGAGTGTATGCCCTTCAATTAGGGAATAAATGAACAAATTGGAGTATCTCTTGGTGATGGAATACTATTGTGCTCAAAGGAATAATGAACTGGAGGAATTCCATGTAAACTGAAAAGACCTCCAGGAATTGATGCAGAGTCAAAGGAGCAGAACCAGGAGAACCTTGTACACAGAGACTGATACACTGTGGTACAATCAGATGTAATGGATTTCTGTACTAGCAGCAATGCAATGACCCAGAATAATTCTGAGGAACTTATGAGAAAGAATGCTATCCACATCCAGAGAAAGAACTGTGACAGTAGAAACATAGAAGAAAAACGACTGCTTGAACACATGGGTTAATGGGGATATGATTTGGGATATAGACTCTAAACAACCACCCTGGTATGACTATCAATAATATGGAAATAGATATTGATCAATGACACATGTAAAACCCAGTAACCCAGTGGAAATGTGTGTCGGCTGGGGGGTGGGGGAGAGGTGGGAGAGAAAGAACATGAATTACGTAACCAAGGAAATTTTTTCTAAAAAGAAAAGTAGTCATACATTTAAAAAAAAAAAACATTTTGAGATGAGGTCCATACATTTCACTAGTGTGCCAGAGAGATATCTGTTGTTCAATCAATTTCAGTCATGTTCTATTTTCTGTGACTCCGTTTGAGATTTTCTTGGCAACAGCATTGGAGTGGTTTGCCATTTCCTTCTCCAACTCATTAATCGAGGAGGAAAGTTAGGCAAACAGGGCGAAATGATTTGCCCAGGGTCACACAGTTACTGTGCATCTCCAACTCAAGAAGATGAGTATCAAGCCTGGTGCTCTATCCACAGTGTCATTTAGCTTTCTGAGATAATGACATGTTTTTTTTTTTAATGGTTAACCCTTGGACTGTTCAAATCTGGTCTCAGACACTTCCTAGCTGTGTTACCCTGGGAAAGTCACTTAGTCCTTACCATTCTTCTGCCTTGGAACCAATGCCAGTATTGATTCTAAGAGGGAAGGGAAGGGCTTAAAAAAACAAACAAAAAAAAATCTTGAATGAGTTCAACCTTTTTCTGACATACTTATTTTTTTTGACATACTTATTAAATGGCTGCTAGGTGGTGCAGTGGATAAAACATGGAATCTAGAGTCAGAAAGACCTAAGTTCAAATCCAATCTCTAACAAATTCTAGCTGTGTGATACTATCATTATTTGTAAAATGGGGATAATAGTCCTTACTTTTCAGGGTTGTTGTGAGGATAAAGTAAAATAATATATTTATAAAGCATTTACAAACTTTAAAGCACTATAATTGCTGTTATGATTACTAATATTATTATATAGTTATCTTGGCTTGAAGAACTCCAGTGAGGCTAAGGCACTAATCTTCAGGGGCAACCCATTTCACCTTTTTAATGGATCTAATCATTAAGATTTTCTTTGTACCAAGCCTAGATCAGCCTCCCTGAAACTCCCTCCCTTTTCTCCTAGTTGAGATAAGAAAGGGGTACATATAATGTCTTTGGCTATTTGCTAGGCTATCATGTGAAGCAGGCAATAAACTTGTTCTTTTTGGCCCAGAAGGTGGAAGTAGGACCATTTAGATTTGAATTGAGGAAGACTTCTTAGAATTAGAGACAAATTCCTAAAGTACAATGGACTGACCCAGAGGGTAGTAAATTCCCTCTCTCACTGGAAGTGACAAAAAAGCCTGGAAGGAGTTTAAAATGAGGATTCTTGTAGGGATAAAAGTTGGACAAGAAGGCTTCTGAGCTCCCTTCTAATTCTGGAATTCTGTGAATATAATCCCTCTTCCACGTGGTTGTCCTTCAAATTCTTGAAAATGGTTCAGACACGTCATGACTAAGAATTTTCTCTTCCAGATAAATCATTTATATTTCTTTCTTTCTTTTTAAATGCTTACTTTGTTTTAAAATTGATACTGCATATTGGTTCCGAGGCAGAAAAGCAGTAAGGGATTGGCAAAGATTAAGTGACTTGCTTAGGGTCACTCAGCTAGGAAGTATCTGAGGCCACATTTGAACCTAGGACCTCCCATCTCTAGGCCTGGCTCTCAATCCACTGAGTCACCTAACTGCCCTCTACTGGTATTTCTTTCAACTGATCTTCATAGGTCATGATCTCAAAGCCCTTCACCATCTTAGACACCCCTTCTCCACATTCTTTCCAGCTTTAGTCATGTGATCATTGAGGAACAGAGGCAGATATCCAATGGATAACCTGTGTGCTGCATCCTTATCTAGCAACATCAAGAGAGGGACAGAAAGGCCTGCCAGAATTTTGGGGTGAATGCACTGAGCAGATTTACAAGCAGAAAGGACCAGAGTTGGGTTAGCATGAATAGATTTATAATCACACTGTGGTGGGTGGAGTACCCACATTGATGAGATCATAGATCTGTGAAATAAGCAAGTCATGCAGGTACATTACTGGTGAGACTCAGACCCCCATGGGCGTAATTTATGGGGCTTAAGACTTAAGAGAGCAGCTTTCAGCCTTTTTAATTTCTAGATCTCTTTACATTTTTAAAAATTATTAAGCATTCCAACTTCCTCACCCCCAAGAGCTGCATCTCTTGACATTTACCATATCCAAAATTAAAACAGCTTTGTATTATTACAAAGATAATTTTGGTCTCAGATTCCATGAAAGGTCTCAGGGATCTCCAGAGGTCCCCAGAACACATTGTGAGGATGACTGATATAAGAAAATCACATAATGTCAGTCCTATGGTATATGGACCAGTAGCTTGTCTCTAACTCTGCACTGAGACTTGGTCCTCAATCATATATCAGTAGAGAGATTCAGAACTTTCTGCAAATAATCCTAGAGACTGGTTCCAACACAGGGTTGTGGAATGCCACAAATGTCCTTTTGACACCAGCCTCAAGGATGACCTGAATTTATACCTTCTGGCTTCCCTTAATTGTCAAGTAGTTCATCCTTAAGAAGGGACTGACCAGGCATGTCTCTGGCACCAACCATGGTGAGTGAGTTTCAGAGACTGAGGCTGCTTCTGGAAGATTTGGCTGCCCAAGTTGGCGAACCACATTCTTACTCAGGGAGTCTCCCCACCTCCAGGTTACAGGCCAGTGAGCTATGATTTAAGTGACTCAGCCCTTTTTAGTCCAACCTTCTCCCTGGGATTTGAGTATAGCAAATAGAAAGGAAGTCGGGGGAATTTCTACTTCTCTCCTGCCAGAAGGGAAAAATGATGGCTCGAGAGAGAATCACATAAAAAGTAGCATCTGCTTGTCTGATTGAACTGAGATTCCTGGAATTCAGATTCCTGGTCAGTTTCTGCCTTTCTGTTTTCTTTTTTTGAGGTGTTAGAGTTGGGGACACCTGAATTTGAATTCTGCCTCTGATATCACAATATGTAAGATACCATTTGCTATTTAACCTCTCTTTTTTTTTTTTTAAAACCCTTACCTTCTGCTTTAGAATCCATATTGTGTATTGATTGTAAGCTTAAAAATTAATATACAATATCTCCAAGTATTATATTTAATAAGATTTATTAATAATAACTCAAAGTAAAAGAAAATAAAAAGCTAGAGTAAAGAGGGAGCTAATCCAGCCACTATCGCAAGAGAAGAGCCAAAAGACGGGCTTACGGCCAACTTATATACTATACATGAGAATGCAATGTGGAGGAGAGAGGAAAAGAAATTATGGAATGAGAAAAAGAAATTCTGGGAGATGAAGTCCAGGGGTTCAAGATTTCTAATTACACAGGTTCCAAGGCAGAAGAGTGAGAGGCTAAGTGACTTGTCCAGGGTCACACAGCTAGGAAGTATCTGAGGTCAGATTTGAACCCAGGACCTCTCATCTACTAAGCCTGGTTCTCAATCCACTGAGCTACCCAGCTGCCCCATTTGATGTCTCTGAATCTCATTTTCCCCATCTATACACTAGAAATACTAATAAATAGTACTAATTTCAATTGATCAATGAACATTTATTATTTTTATTGTTGTTTGGTTGTACTTCAGTCACGTTTGACTCATTGTGATCCCATTTTAGGGGTTTTCTTGGCAAAAATACTAGAGTGGTTTGCCATTTCCTTCTCCAGTTCATTTTGCAGATGAGGCAATTGAGGCAAATAAGGTAAAGTGACTTGCCCAGGGTCACACAGTTGGGAAGTGTCTGAGGCCACATTTGAACTCAAGGAGATGAATTTTCCTGATTCCAGACCCAACACTCTTTCCACTTTGTCACTTAGCTGCCACAATTAAGTGTTTACTATGTGGCAGATACCGTATTATATGCTGGGGAGGCAAAGAAAAAGACAGGCAATCCCTTCTCTCAAGGAGCTAAGGTGGGAAGATAATGGGCACAAAATAGGTTCATAATAAGAGACATCCAGAATATTTGGAAAGTAACCTTAGTGTGAGAGGCATTAGTAGATGGAGCCCCATCATAGCTTCCTATAGAAGGGCACATTTGCGCTAAATCTTCAAGGAAGCCAAAGATTCTACTGAAGATCAAAAGGAGGAATATTTTAAGCAAAGGTGGATAGTGACAGCAAAGGTATAGAAATGGGAGATTTTTCTCTTCATAAGGGAGGAATAGCAAATAGGCCAGTATGGATGGATGACAGCATATGTAGGAGTAAGAACCTGTCCATTTTGTATTAGTGTTCCCAGATTAAATAGCACCTGAACAAAACATGTACTTAAAAAATGTTTATTCATTCAATCATCTCCATGTGTGGAAGGGAATAAAGTGTAAAAAGAGTGAAAAGCTAGAAAAAAGGTTAAATTAAGAACTTAAATGTTAAAGAAAGGAGTTTCTATTTGTTTTTTCTATATTCTATTTTTCCATAGTTTTGTATCCTGAAAGTAATACAAGGTATCAGCATGGAATCTAGAAACTCCCTAAACTTGGGAGGTTTCTAGATTCCATGTTAACAGAGGCCACAGAGATAACTAAGAAAGGGGACACAGTCACTGACTACAAGAAACCTTTCATGATAACCCATAACTCTGGAGTCAAAGGTTCTGGCTTCAAATCCTACCCCTGTGGTTTACTTCCTTTAACTTTCTTTAAGTCGTTAATTTTCATAGGCCACAGTTTTCTCATCTGTAAAATGAGAGGGGTTAGCTAGATGGCCTCTGAGGTCCCTGTCAGCTTCAGAGCTATGATTCTATGTACTTTACAAACCATAAAAGCCTAGACAAATAAAGATATTGTGTCTTCTAACATTGTAGGATTTGATGACTAATCCTTAGTCTTTGTCTTCCAAAGTGGACCAATCTTTTTAATGGTCTCAGGAGGCAACTTCTCCCTCCTCTTTACCAGGGACTAATTCTTTTGGTCATTTTATTGATCTTTCTCTGAAACTTCTGCAGCTCAATAGCCAATGCTTTGTTAAAGTAATCTAGGCATAGTGGCCACACCATGGTTTTATAGAATATATTTGCTTTTGTTTAGTTTTGAATATTCTTCCTGGCCCATATTCGACATTTCATTGCCCAACTGGAGCATAGTAGCTATGAAGCCAAGGTCTTCAACTCCAATCAGTTTAATTAGCCATAGCTCAGACCTCTTATTCCTTACTTAACATTTGTGGAAATAAAAACTAAGCCAATTTTTTTTCTTGGAGATTAGACCAGCTGGCTCAGCATGAACCTGAGCATCACCACTCTGTAGTTCTCTGGGCCTCCTAGAGATCTCTTCTGGTGAGAGGAAGTCATACCACATTGGTGATCTCCAGTCCTCTGGCATAGGCACCTTGGCCAAGTCCCAAATTTGACCCTTGAATTTCTTCTAAAGTCTGGAGCAAATAACATCCATCCTGCTAGTTTGTTTCAATTTAGTTTGTTGATTAGGCCAAGTTAATAATAAACAGACATTTTAGCACCTGAAAACACAACCACAAAGGAGGACTAGGGCTATAGGGTTTAATGGGCAGCTAAGTGGCACAGTGGATAGAGTGCCTAGTCTGGAATCAGGAAGACTCATCTTTCTGAGTTCAAATCTGGCCTCAGATACTATCCAGCTTATATGACCCTGAGCAAGGCATTTAACTCTTTTCACCTCAGATTCTTCATCTGGAAAATGAACTGGAGAAGTAAATGACAAGCCACTCTGGTATCTTTGCCAAGAAAACCCCAAATGGGATCATGGAGAGTCTTAAACGATGGAAAAACAACAACATAGGGTATAGTGGATTCATTACACACATTTTTTCCTAGTTTCCTTTCTGATCCCAGACCAGTTATCAGAAATCCAACACTGGATTTCTCACCTCAGAATCTAGAAGACTTGGGTTTCTGTCCTACCTTTGACTCAGACTGACTTGATTGCCGAGAAAGTTTCAATAATCAAGGAAACCCTTTATAACTATAAACTATATTCAGTTATCAATATACATTGGTGGAGGGAGTTTTTCCATTAGAATTTTCCCCTATTAATGAAACCACAGACTAAGTCAAAAAGGGGAGGAAGGGCAGGGAGAGGGAATTATATTGTCCCACTGCTAAGAATTTAGTCAAGAATGAGAGCTAGACAACAATTGGGTGAGGCTTTGATTTGGTGTACAATCTGTAAAAGATTTCTGAGACTTAAGCAAAGATTAGAGAAGAGGCTGAGGAAGAATTTGTGTGATGTGAAGGCTATTGATCAGAATTGCAAGAATCATCCAACATCTATCTATGGGGATAAGTGATGGATTAAGAATTGGAGGGTTTGGGTTCAATGCCCAGCATCAGTACCTGTGTGACCATAAGCAAGACATTTAACTTTTTCTAGGTCTTCTTATCTATAAAATGACTTCTAATATCTACTAAGCTATTAAACAAGACAAATGGAATAGAAGATTTCTTTTTAAATAGATTTTTATTAATATCTTTTGTTTTACATTGCCTTGATCCCCACCCTCTGAATCCTTCTCTCCCCCCTCTCTGAGAGTCATCATTATCACAAATAATTTTAAAAGAAAAAGAGAACTAGGGAAAAATGTCAAAAAACTAAATGATACAATAATAAGAACAAAACAGTACAAAATGATTTTATATTCAGTGTTCTACACCCATGGATACTCATATTTCTGGAAAGGTCCATGTAAAGGTGACTTCTTATATTTCTTTTTAGGGGCCAAACATTCTATATAATTTCACAATTTTCATTTATCAATTGTTTTGTTGGTGGTGTTGCTTCTTTCCACTTCCATGGTTATAGTCATTGTGTATATTGTTTTATGACACTGCTTATCTCACTCTGCAACAGTTCATTTAGATCTTTCCATGTTTTCTCTATACTCATCATGTTCATCTTTTCTTATAGCATAGTAATATTCCATTATTTTCACTTGTCATAATTTTCTTAGCCATTCCCCAATTTATGAGCACCTACTTTGTTCTGAGTTCTCCTGGTATATAATTTGTCAAAGCATATGACATTTTAGTCATTCTATTTGAAAAAATTCCTAATGGTTGTTACTAATTTATAGGTCCACCAACTATGCATTAGTATACCTGTCATTCCACAGGCCTCCTCCAACACTGATAATATCCATCTTTTGACATGTTTCCTAATTTTCTGAGTATGAGGTAAAATTTCAAGACTTTTAATTTGTGTTTTTTATTATTGAAAGAATATTTTTTCATATGATTGTTAACGGACTAGATTATTTCTAAGAAACATTCTAACTCTAATTCTATCATTTTGAAAATCCTCAGTGGCACTCTACTACTCACAAAGTAAAATCCAAACTTGAGTCTAGCATTCAAATCCCTCTCTAATCTAGTCCTTATTTAACCTCTCCCATCTTATTTCCCACTACTTCCCTACATAAACCCTGTGCTCCAACAAAATTTGTCTCCTAAATGTTTACTAGATATACCATTTATATTCCTACCTCCCTCATTCTTTTAAAAACAAAAACAAAAACCTTGCATCAGTTTTAGAACCAAGCAGACAAGAGGTAAGAGCTAAGCATCTGGGGCTAAGTGACTTGTCCAGCTAGGAAGTTTCTGAGGTCAGATTTGAACCCAGGTCCTCCCAACTACAGGTCCTCCTGACTATCCACTGAGTCACTTAGCTGCCTCATTTATACCCATTCTTGCCTGAAATGTCCTCCTCATTCTCATGCATTTCATCCTATCCTCTCTTCAAACCCAGTTCAACTCCTCTTGCCTCAATGAAGCTTTCTTTGGTTGCTCCAACCCATAGTAATCACTCCTTCATATAATCATAGTATTTATCCTCTGAACCCCTTTTGTTTTATTTATTGGTGCATACTATCTATTTGTCAATAATAGTATAATTAAGGGTAATTGAGTACTTGTGAGAAGAAGCCTGGCAGAGCCAAGAAAAGGATAGACTTGGGGTCAGAAAGACCAGGGTAGAATATTGCCTCAGACACTAGCTGTGTGACTCCTAGGCAAGTCACTTACTCTCCCTCGGTTCACTTATCTGTAAAAAGGAGGTAATAATACACCTTCCTTATAGTTATTGTGAGAATCAAATAGGAGAATACATGTAATTCCTTTACAACTTTAGAGCATTCTATAAATGTTGGCTAGTATTAGTATCATCACTTAAAATATGCTATTTGGTATTTTAAAAATGTATTCCTGGCCTGCATTTTCAACTAGATTGTCTGCTGTTTGGGAGCAGGAGTCATGTCTTATGCCTTGTAACCTTAAATATGGCAAGTGTTCAATAAATGCTATAGAAGTTGATGGAATAAAGTCTTAATAATAATTATTTTCACACACACGCACAGTTTTTCTCTATGTAGAGCTTAAAGAGTTGTCTGTGGTAAGTAGGTTCATTAACAAGCATGAGAAATTTCTCATCATATACTCTGTTGCACCAATGTAGATTTCCAGGTATATATTTTTTTAACTTTTCAAGATAACTATAGCCAATGCCTTTAGTGTATGGAATTCAGGGGAAAAGCAAGAACAAGAAGCAAACATTGTCTAGTGGAAAGAACACTGTATCTGAAGCCAAAAGACTTAGATTCTCATGCCAGCATCTACTTACTACTTAGGTGACCTTGGGCAAGTCACTTCAAACTTCTTCTTGGTAAAAATGAGGAGCAAGGTGACTGCTATGATTCTGCCCAACTTTAAATCCTCTGTTCTCTATGAAAATAGGGAAAGTCTGAAGGACTTGCACTGTGAAGCCTCCAGAATAACAATGTTATTTGCATGGCAATAAAACTTATTTTACAACTACAAGCTCAGAAGCAGAAGAAAAAAAAAGCAAATTCATGATTAGGATGTAATATTTATAAAGTGCTTAGCACTGTGCCTGGCACATGGTAGGCACTATATAAATACTAGCTAATTATTATTATGAGATATGCAGTAAGACCTATGAACAGCAACCTAACTAGAAAAAAACCTAGAAGGGAGCATATTCAATGAGAAAACCAGCTGCTTCCAAATCCTAGAAGGGAAGGCTTCCCATTGGGAATGCCTCTGGACTACATGACAATAAACGCAACCAGCAATCCCTGTCTCCTCCTTGTGTCCCTGGACAGGGTATGAATTCTCTTTGTGAACTGTTGGAGAACAAAGTCTTTGTTCTGGCATTAACTCAATTTCTCAATTTTCAAGCTGCTTAGACTCTAAGAATTATCTCTGGGATGATAAGATAAGATTTAGCCTACCCTTGGGATCCTCACATTTTAGATTTGGAGATGTAAAAACTTCAGGGGTCATCTAATCCATACCCTTCATTTTACAGAGGCCCAGAGAGTGGACTAACTTGCCAACAATGAGAGAGATAGTAAGTAGACAAATGAAGAGCTCTACTATGAGCCTATTATATGTTTTTTTATATTGAGCTAAATAAAATCTGTCCTATATTCAATGTCTTGCTATCCTGAATGCTTATTGGGAAATTGAGGACCTTTTGGAGTAAAATAGCTAGATACCAATGTTCCCAGGATTTTTTGAGATAGAGATTTTATAGCATATTTCCCCATTCCCTTAAAAATAAATAAATAGGGGTAGTTGGGTGGCTCAGTGGATTGAGAACCAGGCCTAGAGACAGAAGGTCTAAGGTTCAAATCTGGTCTCAGATACTTCCTAGCTGTGGGACTCTGGGCAAGGCATTTAACCCCTCTTGCCTAGCCCTTACTACTTTCCCCCCTTGGAACCAATGCATAGTACTGATTCTAAGGTGGAAGTTAAGTGT
The DNA here is from genome assembly GCF_016433145.1 of Gracilinanus agilis. NCBI lineage: Eukaryota > Metazoa > Chordata > Mammalia > Didelphimorphia > Didelphidae > Gracilinanus > Gracilinanus agilis. The sequence continues at coordinate 162,674,724 of NC_058131.1, read as the reverse complement.
TTGGTTTGGGTTTTTTTTTAAGTATCTGGGACTATCATGTCAACACCTTGAGTGTAACTGGAATATACTACAAATGAAAAAGCAAAGTCACATACACTCTAGACTGGGAACTCAACTAGAACACAGGCAGTACACTGTGCTTTCTGGGTTCCTCCTTATAATTAATATTCTCCCTGCACCCTCCTCCATCAACCTTTAGCAAAGGATTACACTGCTTATACTAATCGGCTTTATAATAGCCTACATTGTAAGGTAGAAATCACCTCCCTAACTCCCAACAGGAAAAATGAGTCAAGCAAAGTATCTTAATAGAACCCACAAGCCTAAGTTCTTTTCCTTTCCACGTGGTGATAGAAAGGGAAGAAAAGTCCCAGGACAGAGTATTAGAAGGCATTTAATTCTGTATCCTTTAATATTTGATTTCTCAAGGAAAGGGAAGGGGGAGGCATCTATATGGAGCAAAGCAGGAGTCTCCTTTACTCCCACTACTCCTCACTCTCCATTTCCTCTTCACTGCCCTCACTCAGGGGAAATGCCCTTTGGGACTTCTGGATTCCATGGATCTTAGTCTCCATAGGACATTCCTGGTTCAAAATGGCCTGTGGTAAGAGAAAGAAGGAGAGATCCTATCACTTTTTATACAGACCTTACCTTCTACCCACCCTCCAACTTACCCCAAAGTCTTTGCAAAGTGAATTTTCACATCAGAACTTGAAAGGGCCCAAGATCCTCATTTTTGGGCTTCTTAACACCCACTCGGTGAAGCTAGGGGGCACAGTGGATACAGCACATGTTTCTGAGGTCAAACCCAGCCTCACACACTCATTAGCTGTGTGACCTGTGAGTGTGAAGCTCCTGACCCCTTTTATGATTATAATAGGATTTGCCTTTATGATTATTTTCATAATACAGTTATTAGTTTTGAGTTAATAGACAAATAATATAGTTTACTGCTTATGAATTCGCTAAGAAAGTTATAGCTCAGGATGGTATCAAATCTTGTTTACATACTTTGACCTTAAGTTTATAACCAAAATCAAGCCCACCACACCCTACTGGGTACAAGCTCAAGACCGGCAAGAAGGAGGGGGAAGCCTGCCTTGGGTAAAGAAGTGGAGGCCTGCTTTGGGTGCAAGCTCAAGATGAGTCACACAGGAGGTGAAGGGCCATTCTTGTTTTTACATAACTGTTCAAAGGCCTTTGAAAGGACAGCAATAATTATAGACTTAAAAAGTGACCTTCTTTTGCATTTACTAGCTTAATTTGCTCTTGCATCACTAATTAAGAACCACCTATGTAAAATATATGAGTATTTTTTTCTTTTTTTGTATCACTGTCACTATGTCATAAGATTTCTCTATAAAAAAGCTATCTTCTAAGGCTTAAGGTCTGGTTCTGATGAGAATAGGGTCCAGCTTTATTGTGAGGTGGGCCTCCTCTTCATTAACCTATTATCTAGTTTGGAGTTCTGTATTGGTGTGATAAATATTTGCCACAGAATCTAGGCAAGTCACTTAACCCTACTTGCCTCAGTTCTTCATCTGCAAAGGAAAAAGAAATGGCAAATCACTCCAGTATCTCTGCTAAGGAAAATAGCAAATGGGATCAAAAAGACTCAGAAACAACTGAAATGACTGAACAATAAAAGCATCCACTCAAACTCCACGAAATTCATGATTATCAATCATTCTTCCGGTGTCTCTGAGTTATACTTCTATGCTCTGGGCACCCACAGGGAGAATAGAGAAAGGGAAAGAGGAAATAAGAAGAACCTTGAAAAGAAAGGCAGAAACCTTCAGCAAAAAGGTGAATCATTATTGTCATAATAATTATTGTGGACCTGTGGTTTCATCAGTGTAGGTTCCTAGATGTGGAAACTCCATATACCATTACATCTTAGCTACTCCTAGGTAAATTGCTGTCCCAAATCATCTGGAGAACTCAGAAATTAAATGGCTTGTCCAGGATCACATATAGCTAGCAGGTGTCAGAGTCAGAGTTTAATCCCAGAACTTTCTTGATACAAGCCCAACCCTCTACCCACTAACCAATGATACCTTTCCTCACAATTATTATGAAGAGGGAGAAGAGAGGAGAAAGAATAAAACAAAAGGAAGGCAGAAAAACACTAGGAAAATAGAGACAAAAAAGAGAGAAAGGAAGAAAGAAAAAAGATCTATTCTTTAAGCAATAGTTAGAATCAGCCCCTTACAATCTTTTCTTCCTTGGCTGGGGGGCTTCGAAGGTAGTAACAGAGTGGGGCATAGGCAATGTTGATGACTCCAATGATGACCATAAGCCAGGGAAAACCAATCGAATGGACAATGGCACCCCCAGTAGATGGACCTGCAAGAGTTAAATCAAGCATTTATTATATATCCACTAGATAGACTGGAAACAGGCTGGGCACTATTGGGAAGAAGAAAGGACAGAAATGAAGTGGCCATACTTGTCAAAGGTCCTAGGATTGAGAGTCCTGCCATGAGAAAGAGAGAGTGCTTTGGATCTACCTCAATTTAAAACTGACTGACTGGTAGAAGTGGTAATGAGGAATGGGGTTTAGGTGGAACCTTAGGGGAAACCAGATCTAGACTGTTATCAGTACATACCAATAGCAAATCCCATACAGAAAGCCACATCAGCAATGGCATAGACGCTTCCATATACAGATGTGTGGCGAAGGTCCACCAAGTGTCCCATGATGGGCATCATGGAAGAATCCACCATGCCTGTGGCCAAAACAAACAGTGCAGCAAGTCACTATCATTCTTTCTGACCTGCTGGATTCTGCCCTACCCAGAATTCTTCCTTTTGCATTTTGCCTATATGTTCTTCCATTTCCTTCCTTGGGATCTCTCTTTTTAAGTTTGTCTCTATTCCATCTCATTTCTTACTCAGTTCTTTTCTTCCTCCTCTCCTCTACCTCTTTCCCCACAGAAGAAAATTACAAGGTATTTCCTAAACAGCAACTCCCTACTATTGCTTTTACCTCATCTCTTTTTTCTCCCTCATTCACTGCCACCTTGAATCAGAGCAAGGATCAGAGAAGCCACTTGACCTAGAACCTAATGTCAAAGTGAATGTCCAGACCCAAAAAGGCTGCAGTAGAGAAGAGAGGGAAGGGGAATAGAATGAAGGAGGAAATGCATGCTTGCCTTCCTTCTCTGAGAGGAAATTCTTACCAATAGCAAAGCCTAGTCCCCCATTGGGACCAATGAGACCGAGAATATTCTGAGCAAGAGGAACCTTTGGGAAAAAACAAAAGCAGAAAGTATTGAGGGTGTGATGTTCTATGAGCATTATCCAAAGGGCTATATAAAGGGGCTAGGAAGCTGTGTACCATACTTTTCTCACATCCGTGCAAACAACTCCTTATTCTCCATTTTTACCATCAAAACATTTTCATAAAGTGCTTAATTGTGTGTGTGTGTGTGTGTGTGTGTGTGTGTGTGTGTGTGTGTGTGTAAGGAGGAGGNTGTGTGTGTGTGTGTGTGTGTGTGTGTGTGTGTGTGTGTGTGTGTGTGTGTAAGGAGGAGGTCATAAATCTTGAACAAACACTGGACCAATAGAACCACCACAGAACAGGGGCCAATAGCCTAGGGCAACACATGCCAAAGATAGGATAAAAAATTATTTCATGGTACAATCAAAGTGACTCTAGGAAAAATGGTTAGACAGGTGAAACTTGACTTTCATGTACCACCTCTATGATCTACAGCAGAGATTTTTACCCTGGGATCAATGGATTGATTTCAGGACTTGTATGAACCTGAATTAGAAAAAAAATACATCCTATTTCAATATAACTGGCTTCTTTTGTAATCCTATGTGTTTTACTGTATGTGTTTATATTTTATATATTATTAGGAAAAAGAAAAAGAAAAGGTTTCACTGGATTGCCAAAAGTCACCATGACACATAAAAAATTTAGAACCCTTAACCCAAACCACTTACAAAACTGCCCAGTACTAGTTCTCTGTTTTCTCTTTGTCCCATTCTTTTGAGAGTAGACTAATCTCTGATGACATATTAACTCATAAGTAAAATATTAAAGACTGATAACTTGTTATCACTTATGCTTGCATTTTAATGGAGGATTCCTGAAAAAAGAACAATCATTTGCTCATTTCTCTGATCCATGTGGAATGTTGTCCCCAGGGACTTCTTGGAGGCAGAAAGGGCTATTGTCACTGTTCTCCTCTTCTCAGGAGAGCCTGAATAAAGGATGACTTTAGCATGCCTCTTCTTGGATATTTAGAGTTTAATATATATTAGTAGAGGGGCAGCTAGGTGGTGCAGTAGATAGAGCCCTGGGCTTGGAATAAGTGTCTTGCCCAAGGTCACACAGCTAATAAGAGTCTGAGGCTGGTTTTGAACTAGGAAGATGAATCTTCCTAATTTGAGGCCTGACACTCTCTCCACTGTACCACCTCATGTAAGCATGCCTCCTCTGAAAGGTTACCAAAGCCTGAAACATCATTAACACTTTGGCCCCAGGCTATACTAAACTTCTTCCCAGTCATTCTGGCTCTTCCCTCACTCATACGGAATAGTTACAGGAGAATTATAATTTGTGGCCACACAGCCAATTTCAACTTGCGTCATCACCTCTTGCCCAGATCTTGAGACTGAGTAAAGCCTTTGTCTCAGTAAAGGTCTTTCCACCAGAGGGCAAAAGAAGGGCTATAGATAGATAGATAGATAGATAGATAGATAGATAGATAGATAGATAGATAGATAGATAGATAGATAGAAATATAGAACCAATTCTTTTGGAAATATATCTATATATTTCCAGAAGAATTGGAAAACAAAGCAGTATATAGATACTCCTTTGTTTTCCAAAAGAATTGGTTTTGTAGCAGGGCCCCCAGGGTCTGGTCTAACTCAAAGACTCCTAGTTATACTCACACAGAGCAGGCTGATACCTACTACCAACATCCCAATCAGAGAACATAGCCACCTATAAAAAGGAAACAAGAAATTACTTTAGGGAAACATCATTCTCTTCCAGCCCCAACCACAACCTCATCACTCCCAAGGATAGCCAGCAGGATGGCCAGCAAGGACACTATCTGGGTACCATTTCCAAAAACTACTTCCTGTCTAAACAGACAAAGCAATACTTGACTAGATATGGATATTATTTCACATGATGGAAAGACGGGTACTCTTCTCTTTTTCTCTTTCTAGAGGGGATGTGGTAGATATCTGAGCTATGAAAATGGCTCTTGAGCTTTTACTCAGGCCATTTTGTCTATGTGAAATGCCCTCCCTCTCCCTTCATTGATTTAAATCCTAATCACTCTTTAAAGCCCAGTACAAGTCCTCAATAAGTCCTCCCCAGACCAGTTTAACCCATTATGTACTTTCCTTTTTGATATTCTACAAACTGATTATGCTACTCCTCTTTGGCATTTACTGATTATTTCCTAACTTTGTGTCATTTGTTCGTTCAGCCATTTTTGAGTTGCATCTGACTTTCTGTGACCCCATTTGGGTTTTTTGTTGTTTATTTTTTGTTGTTCAGTCACATGCAAGTCTTCATGACCCCATTTGGAAGTTTCTTGACAACGACTTCATTATTTTTGCCAAGAAAACCCCAAACAGGGTCATGAAATGTTGGACATGACTGAAAAACAACTGAACAAAAACCAAAGTTGTTTGGAAGCAACTTTTCTTTACATTGTCCTTTTCAATTTTAACTTTGTGTGACTCCAAAATTTTCTTAAGAGATGTTAGAACCTCTATCTTGCCTTTCCACATCCTCCTCATCTCTCCAGATTACTTACCGACCCATCTTGTTGGCCAACACTCCAAAAAGGTTGGTGCCAATGAGATAGGACACACTGGCAGGCAGGAAGGCTAGACCTATAGGGAGAAAAGCATTTCTTTGGGCTTTCTCATGTTGTCCCTTTAGGAACTTCTCCCCTACAAAGAAGCATGATTCTGCCCTATCCTTTGCTCTCTAAGGCAGCCAGGTAGAACTTTTTCCCTACTACACAAAGCCCTGAGATCTAGGAGTGATAGGGAAGTCATTCTAAACAAAAACTGTCATTGAGCAAATGACATTTCTCTCACCAGTCCAGTTTTCTTACAATCTGGGTTCACCCAAAAGGGCAGCAGTAGCAGCACCCAGAGAAAGACTTAGTCTTGGAATTCAAGAGTGGGAAAAGCAGAAACACAACAACCCATGCTTGGACGTCAACCTTTATGGGGTCCAGTGTGCTCTCTCTCTTCTCTTCTCCTCTCTCTCTCTCTCTATATATATATATCTATATTTTTTCTCTCTCTCCTTCCCTCTCTCCCCGCCTTTCTGCCACACACATCATATATATATATATATATATATTCTCTTTATATATATATAAAGAGAGAGAGAGAGAGAGGTGGAGGGGAGGGATGGAGGAAGGAAAGGAGAAAGAGAAGGAGAAAGAACCCAAATGCAAATTAAGTCCTTTCAGATCAAAGATATCAGAAATAAATAGCTAGGAGAAATCAGAAGCCTGATTCTCTCCTCTGTATCTAAGACCCCATTTCTTACTTCTCTCTGGGCCAAAGGGAAACTATGTTGCCACACTTAAAAAGATAACTAACCACTGAAATTATATTTAGGCCAGAGATAAACATTTCACAAGTTACTGGGTAAGACTTATTTATTTTTAATATATACTTTCAATAGACAGGAAGCAAAATGCTTCTGGCATGGTTTGTCTACATGAGATGACAGCTGTTTTAGCTGATACTGTTGGTCTATAATAATTACCCTTTTTAATAAAGGAAATAGCTCTCCTGTTGTCTGTACTAGGCTTTGGGTGAAGCCACTTCCTGGAAACCTTCTGGTATCTTAGATACATTTCTGACATCTCTATAATTGCTTTATCCTACTTCCTAAACCTGAAGGCTATCCATTAAACAGAGTTCAGTGAAATTTTACAATGTATTATCCATTCCCTTTAGACCAGCATTCAGAGATTAAAGAGGAACCAGAGTGGGAGGATGCACTTAAAGTCACAGCCAGGCTGTATAGCAAACCCTTTGTAACAGTAGGGGATTGCTTTTTAGTGTGCCTCAAATATGCTGTGATTGACTTTATCACATGCATATTTCTCTTGGCTGAATTCAGGGCAAAATATTAATTCTTTTTAGTTATGTTAGAAACTCTTTGTAACCCCATTTGGGATTTTCTTAGCAAAAATATGGTTTATCATTTCCTTCTCCATTTGACAGATGAGAAAACTGAGCCAAACATGGTTAAATGAATTGCCCAGGGTCACACACTAGTTAAATATCTGAGGTTAGAGTTGAACTTGGGTCTTCTTGACTCCAGGTCCAGTATTACATGTTAGAGAAAGGGTTTATAAGAGCTAAATGCTTTCTACTATGGGGATCTACAAATGTACCAATGTCCTTTTCATTCAACAAAATGATTTCAGAGTCCAGAAGCCCCAAAACATTGTGATGTAGTGGGGAAAGGTTTGGACTGATAGTCAGGAGTTCCTAGGTTCTAATTCTGGTTCTGTGACTCTGTCACTATATGACCTTGAACAAGAGACTTTCCCTCTCTATAGCTTAGAGTCTTCCTCTGGAAGATGAAGGGATTATGTAAGAGGATCCCTGAGGTTCCTTCCACTTCTAGAATTCTATGTGGCAGTCTTGAACAAGAGCACTTGGGATCTGGATTGAAATTCTACCTCTGCTTAGATGCTTACTCCCTATGTAACCTAGGGAAAGTCTCCTTAACTCTCTGCTGCTCAGTTTCCTCATCTGTAAAATAAGGGGATTGGATTAAATAGCCTGGATTAAATAATTAAATATCAAATAAATACAGCTATGACTACATGATTGTTTTTAAAAAATGCTTTCTCTGGCCTTTCCATGACTTGTCCCTAAGCAAGGAGGCCACAATTTAGTACTGTTTGCATCTGTCACTCACCTCTACCAGGAGCCAGAAGAGCCAAGGGGGATATAATCTGCACAAATGGTACCTTCTGAATAGGGCCTAACTTGATTAACAGTTATGGCCAGAGCTAGCTTCTGGTGAGGGAAATTTAATTGAGGGGTAAGTGGCAGGTATAAATGGGAGCCTAGCCTCACATTGTCCCTCCAGGAAATTGAATTTAGAACTTTATATTGGACACTAAGCAAACATCCTATCTTTATCAGCTTTTCCCCTGCTCATTGCCACCACCCTCCACTCTCAGCAGCAATGACTAATTGGCACGTAGTCTTCCCTGTTCCTCTGCCTTGGACTTCCTGGAAAAGGTTGGAGCCCCACTTCTGACCCAAACTAGGTTCCAGAGGTTGCTTCTTGAAAGGCACTCAAAGGACCAGAGGCTTGGAGAAATTGGAGCTACTACACCTAAATCCAGAGTCTCACCTAAGGAAGAATAGAGTTCCATACTAAGCTAAATCACCCTCCTCTCCAGCTCCCATCCCTTTTCCCTTGGCATTCTCACATAGCCAAGACGAACTTAACAAAAAAATTCAAATCAAAAAAGTTACAGTAGTCACCTGAAGATCTAAGCCTAAGAAATTCTAATGTCTTTTATTTTTATTTTTCAAACCCTTACCTTCCATCTTAGAATCAATATTGTGTATTGGTTCTAAGACAGAAGAAGGATAGGGGGTTTAATGACTGGGCTTAAATGACTTGCCAAGGGTCACACAGCTAGGAAGTATCTGAGACCAGATTTGAATCCGAGATCTCCTGTCTCCAGGTCTGGTTCGCTATCCACTGAGCCACCTAGATGCCCACAAACAGTTAGCATATTTAATATAACATTTTTTTAAGTACCTTACACATATTACTTCATTTGATCTTCACAACAATCCTATAAAGAAGGTACTATTATTTATCCCCATCTTATATAAAGCAAACTGAGGCACTATAAGAATTAAGTGACATATTGAGGGTCACATAACTAAAAAGTATCTGCGGCAGGATTTGATCTCATGTCTTCCTAACACTAAGTCCAGTGATCCATGTAGGTGCCATTACATAAAATAGGAGTGATTAAAGTACTTAGTGATTAGAGTAGAGGTAAAGAAAAAGAAATAATAGGCTGATTGTATATACATATACATACATATATGTGTACATACACACACAGAGAAATTGACTGAGGCTTGTCCTCATTTGGGGACAAATTCTTATTCTTTCCAACAACTAGGAACCATTTCATTTTGGGTCGCTTTTCCAAAAATCCAAAATGGAGGCCCAGATGTGTCCTACTTTTCTTTCCATCCTTCCTTACCTCCATGCATACTCACTCTGCTCATTTATATCAGTCAGTCATAGGAGGGAATTCTGTGCAAAGGAATACAGTTCTACCATCCCATCAAAGGAGATCATGCATCTCTAGAAAGAAGTCCAGCTAGTGAGACTGATCTCTGGAACATTTAGGAAATGTCAAGCCAAGAAAAGAATTTATCTTCCTCACCACTCCTTCAGCACTACTACTGAGATGGCTTGAGGGCCTGGTACTTACCCAATTGCCACTTGGGGGAACACATGGTCTGTAGCATCCATATGGGCAGTGTGGGCTCCAGTATGGCCACTCCCATGTTGGCAAAGCAGAGGGAACCTGCAGAGACAGTCCCGATGAGCTATCCAGCTGCCCCAGTCAAAGCCCCTAATCCCCTTTATATATTACAACTAGGAAGGTTACCTGCAGCCACAAGGATGTAAGGATCTCTCAGAAGAGTTAACATTGGGGTGCCTTTGGAGCTCTGGGGGGGACAAAGGAAATAAAAGTTCCTTCCAATTACATAGCATCTTTTTTTTTTCAAAACATTTAATCATCTATTATCTTCTTTGTATGAAGAATATAAAAAAGGCTGTATTATTCCTGTCTTGACCAGTGAACAAACTGAAGCTTAGAGTGGGTAAAGCGTCATTCATCCATCTTTTTATTCATTTAGTCAACAAATGGTTAGTAGATTCCTATTACAAACAAGACACCAGGCTTCCTACTCACTTTGAGGTATTTCAAGATTTTAAAGTCCCAGCCCTGAAACATTTTTAAATCTCAAAACATTTATCATCTAATAGGTCACATAGCTAGTTAGTGATAGCCAGGAAAAGAGCCCAAATCTCCTGAATATCTAGTACCAAATTCTTGGGGAAATGGTAGCTGCCTACAAGTAACAAGGTGGTACAATGGACAGAGCCCTAGAGCAGGAGTAGGGGAGATCTGAGTTCAAATCCAATCTCAGAAACTAGCTGCAAGTGACAAGTCTGTCTCAGTTTCCTCATCTGTAAAATGAGCAATAGCATTTTCCCTCCCAAGGTGGTTGTGAGCATAAAATGAGATAACATTTGTAAATTGCTTTTCAACCTTAAAGCATTATGTAAATATTAGTGTTGTTATTACATAGACCAAGGTACAAATCCTGCCTTGGATATTGTTGTTTGTCCTTTTTCAAAGAAAGACAATGATATCACTAGTAATGTCTTGACTTGCACTTGAATAGCAATTAAGTGAGGCAGAGTTGCACAAAGACCTCAGTCTCACTCTCTCTTCCAGAATCATCCACTTCTAGTGGCAAAACAAGTCAGGATGACTATCCATGTCCCAGGATGCTTAGGCACCTTTGCTACTCTAGGCTCTAGGTCCCCACAGAGCCTGCTTCAGCTGCCTTCATGGCCATTAGAACAAATTGTTCTTCACCCATTCCACAGTGGGAAATCTTCATATGCTAGGGCTAAGCATCCCCTTAACTCATCCACCTCTCATGGGTCACCCTCAGCCTGGTCTAGCCTATCTATCAAGATGTTTTTCTAGGGAGTGGCTGCTATCCATTCTACAGCTTTTTAGAGCCACAGGTGAGAGTTGGGTGAAAGACAGATACCAAAAATAGATAAGCAGCCCTGAAAAGGGCTTGGCAAACTCTCACACCAGAGGTACTAGTCCTCCCAGAATATCTGGTACACCTTCTTTGATACCTACTAGTTTAATAGTTGTATCACCACTGAGAGGTTCTGATTGGTGAGTGCCTTACAATGGCCCATGTTAGGTAGTTGTAGACCTGGTTTTTCTAACCAGTTCTTCCCCACCCTACCACCAGCTGTCTTCTATCTTAGCTCATCTACACTACTCCTCCCACATGCTTTCCTTTTCTGTAGCCAAAATCAAATCAAATCAATACTGTCATTGTTCCTAGATAGGGTGTGTCCATCCACTCCTATATCTTTACTTGTTACCCTCTAGCTTAACTAACTTTCCAAACAAAACTCTTCTCCCCATCATCCAGATCTTATTTGTGTTTTCACTTTCAATTAAAATGTAAGATCTTGGGGGACAGCTAGGTAGCTCAGTGGATTGAGAGTCAGGCCTAGAGAAGGGAGGTCCTAGGTTCAAAACTGGCCTCAGACACTTCCCAGCTGTGTGACCCTGGACAAGTCACTTGACCCCCATTGCCCACCCTTACCACTCTTCCACCCAGGACCCAATACACAGAAGTTAAGGGTTTAAAAAAAATAAAAATAAAAAATAAAATGTAAGATCTTGAGGGCAGCTGGATGGCTCAGGGGATGGAGAGCCAGGCCTAGAGATGAGGTTCAAATCTGACCTCGGACACTTCCTAGCTGTGTGACCCTGGGCAAGTCATTTAACCCCCCACTGCCTAGGCCTCACAACTCTGCTGCTTTGGAATCAACACATAGTATTGATTCTAAGACGGAAAGTAAGGGTTTTTTAAAAAAAGAATGTAAGATCTTTGAGGGCAAAGATTGCCTTTGTTTCATATTTGCATCCCCAATGTTCATGAGCATATTGGTTGGCACATAGAAAGTGCTTAAATGGTTGGGGGGTTTTTTCATCTTTTTAAGCCTTTCTTACCTACAATAAAGGAATAATAAAACCCATAATGCCTGCCTCAGCAGGTTGTTATAGGGTTAAAATAAATTAATATAGGAAAAGGGTACCATAACTATATATATATGTCAATTACTGCTATCCCAGAGGTCAGTGTGAAGGACACTAGAGGATTCAGCTACTCAAATTCTTTGACCTCTTGACAATGAAATCTCTTCATTTACACTGAGCTAGGATCTAAATTTCTGACTTTTTTGAGATTGCAAGTTTCCCATGAGGGTAGATAGTCCATAGATACCTGAACTGAACAATTCTTTCCTTCTTAGAATCCTGTGAGGGAACTAGTTTGGATTTTAATCATACTATTGTGCCCTAGGGACATTCCAACTTGCCACTCATGAATCATAGAATGTTTGAGCAGGAAGGGAATTTAAAGATCAACTAACCCAACTCTCATTTAAAGTGAGGGTTAGAAAAAAGTGACTTCTCCAAAGTCACATGGCTAATAAGTGACAGAGCTCAAATGGGAAGCCAGGCTTTTTGACTCCCAGACCAGTGTTTTTTCCAAGATATCCTACTTTGCTTTGCAGGTGTCCTCTGGCCACATGGAAGAACTGATACCCATCAAACCATTAGTCATGCAAAGGCCAGTCCCTACCAGACACAGCTTGATTAATAGCTTTGAAACACTTTTATGTGCTGGGCACAACTCGGGCAAAAACTGGAGAACAGTTTTACCCTGGATCCAGTTCCAAAGTGAGGGGCAGAGTATGTAAATTAACTTGCCAAATGAACCTATTCCAATTCTGAGAGCCTTTGCAGGTGGTGAGTTACACTTTTTTTTTTAACCCTTAACTTTCTGTCTTAGAATCAATACTATCATTTCCAAGATAGAAGAATGGTAAGGTCTAGGCAATTGGGGTTAAGTGACTTGCTCGGGGTCCCATAACTAGCTGCCCCTCAGTTTACTCTTTTGTTATGGGACATGGATTTTGGATACTTGTCCCATCTCCATTCCCTAGTACACTGGTATTATCCTACCTAAACACTTTGTTTTCTGTACTATTTGCTATAAACCCTGGAATCCTAAAAACAAGCAAACAAAAACAAAACTGTTTCCTTGAAGTTGGCATCTTCTCAAGAGATCAAGAGGTTCCTAGACACAATGGACAAAACTTTGGAGAGCTGTCTAGTTTAAGTGAAGAATAAGGATAGAGGTTAGAGATGAGAGCCTAGGCCCCACTACATTTTTTCCCCTGAGAACCAATCTCTGTCTGTCTCTCTGTGTCTGTCTCTCTGTTTCTGTCTCTGTCTCTGTCTCTCTGTCTCTCTCTAGTTTCCCTAACTCCAATAACAATAGCATTGATAACAGATGTCACGGAGTTATGACACAGGCTCATATGCTATTGTAACACCTGTGTGTGCTGGTCTAGAGTTCTCAGCAAAGTCAAGCCATTCTCTTTCAATCGTGTCTCTTATCCAGCAATGTGTCTGGCCTTCTGTAACCCACAGATTGACACAACCTTCATCTGAGACTGGTCCACATGTAAACAAAACAAAACAAAAGAGCCATCTGTCGGTCCATATCACTTTCCTTATCTACCAAGGATAGATGTTCTCTATCTCCTTTCATCCTGTTCACTTGAGATTTCATATAAGAACTGCAGCGATTGAGTTAGTATGATCCTCGCAGCATATCGGCTACCAACGTATCTCCTACAATGAATAATGAAGAGTTGGTAGCAAAAAAAAGTCACCTATTGGTGATAGCACTGGATACATAGTCAGATCTGGATTCTAAGTATTTTATTAGCCTTCTCACTATAAGCCTCAGTTTCATTATGGAGAAGCAAGATGATAATGTGGGCAGAGATTGTTTTGTTTTCATCCTTGTGTCCCTAGAAGTGAGCACAGTGCCTGACACGTGGTTATTGCTATTGTAGTCGTTCAGTCATTTCAGTTGTGTCCAACTCTTTGTGAGCCCATTTGGGGATTCTTGGCAAAGATATTAAAGTAGTTTGCCATTTTCTTCTTGAGCTCATTTTGTAGATGAGAACATTGAGGCAAAGGGGAGTAAATGACCTGTTCAGGGTCACACAACTAGTGCATGTCTGAAGTCAGTTTTGAATTCAGAAATATTAAAATAGTTTTATATAAAATAAAAAATATTTTCTTGATTCCCAGCCCAGCATTCTATCTACTGTGCCATTTAGCTGCCTATTGGCACATAGTAGGCACTTAATAAATGCTAATTGATTGATTAATATAATTATATTACCAACTTGAAGAGGGTGTTGTAGGGAAAGCACTTTATAAACTACAGAGTATATATAAATATGAAGTTACTATTACTATGGGGAAATGTTTTACATGATTGCACATGTTAAATCTACATGAGATTGCTTACCACCTGGGGGGGAGGGGTAAGGAAGTGAGGGAAGTGAGGGAGTTAGTGGGGAAGGGAAGGAAAAAAAAGAATTTGAGACTCAATACTCTCCAAAAAAATGTTAGAAACTGTTGTTACATGTAATTGGGGGAAAATAAAATATAATTAAACCCTTATCTTCAATCTTAGAATCAATAATGTGTATCACTTCCAAGGCAGATAAATAAGAGCTAGGCAATGGGGGTTAAGTGACTTGCCCAGGATCACACAGCTGGGAAGTGTCTGAGGCCATATTTGAACCCAAGACCTTCTGTCTCTAGGCCTAGCTCTCCATCCACTGAGCCACCCAGCTGCCCCCACTATTTCTAATAGTAACAATAATGCCATCCTGTCTGCTACAAGAATTGTCACAAAGATGCTGTGTCGACTTGGAGTCTAGAAACCCCCAAACCTGTAGCCTAGAAAGATTTTACGAACCCCAGTTTACTTAGCTTAAAGGTAAAAGCCCCAGATTTGACCTTGTCACTTGAGAGTTCCTCCCTGAGGGAGAGTCTAACTTCACTGGTCTCAGACTAACAAAAGACCTTCTTTTGAGCCTGAGTGGGGATGATCATTCCCATCAGGGCCATGCCCAAGCCCAATGACTCTTCTTGCCTCCAGAAGCCTCTCCCAGTATATCATACCCTCTTTTGGAAGATCTAACTCGGGACCTTCAGCATAGGAGACTGAGGTGCTGCCCACTATGCTAAAGAATCACTGGGCTTGGGAATGATCATCCCCACTCAAGTTCAAAAGAAGGTCTTTTGTTAGTCTGAGACTAGTGAAGTTAGATTCTCCCTCAGGGAGGAACTCTCATGTGACAAGGTCAAATCTGGGGCTTTTACCTTTAAGCTAAGTAAACTGGGGTTCGTTAAATCTTTCTAGGCTACAGGTTTGGGGGCTTCTAGATTTCACATAGACAGCTATTAGTGAACCTAAAGAAGATATGCTTACTACATGCCCATCTAGTTCAATTCCCTTCATTTTAAAGATGGATAAGGTAAGGGCCAAAGAGTTTAGGTGCCTTGTCTGATTTCATGCAGGTATTGACAGAGGCAGGATTTGAACCCAAGTCCTTTGACTCTAGATCCAGATTTCTTTCAACCACACCATGCAATACTAATTATTTTATTCATTTACCAAAAAAAAAAAATAAAATCCGTTTTCTTATGCACCTGTGAAATTGTTCACAGAATGTTAAATGTAAAATAATAATAGAGCACTCACTTATCTCAGGATGATTCTATCTGAGCTCCATACATATAGATGAGAATGAGATGAAGACTAGCAACAATAATACAAGTACCACTCACCTCCGGGCAGATCTTGGAGGGCTGTAGAATGCAGAGCTGTAGAGCTAAAAAGGAGAGAGAAAATCCAGTACGTGCATTTTTCATTTTCCTTGAGACTGTCAGCAGACACTCATGTCAATAGCAGTTTCTATGACCTACTTTCTTCTTTCCTAGATGAGTTTAGTCATGCACTTTGCCAAAATGTATCAGTAGTGACTCCTTACAGCTCACGACTGGCACCACGACATAAAATGTTTCTAACCGGTCACCTTTAAGGATGGATCACTACTCACCTCCATCCATCAGGGCCAGCAAAGCCAAAATAAGGAAGGGAGCAGGTTTGCCAACAAACTCATACATCAGGCTTCCAAAGGGAGCCCCCACTGAAAGGAAAAGGGACAACAATCAGGGACAACAAAGACTGGAGGGCAAAGTACTTACAGATGTCTCCCTATTATACTTTAGGCTTCCTGGAGACAGAGACTGTGTCTTATATTTCTTCTTGCTTAACACAGTGTTAGTCACATAGCAGATCTTCAAATAAAGCTTATTTTCTACACTGTAGACTACCAGTGCTATAAAGCAGAGATGTTAAAGAAAAAGTTCATATGGAGGCTAAAATACTGCAGAGTCCCCTCAAGACAGATTAAAATGTAATTAGGAAATATTTACTAAACAAACTAAAAATATAATGAAGCACACATAATACTATATATTTAAAAACTAAGTCAATATGCAACCAGCAGGGATTTTTATGTACAGATTAGGTAGTCTTCATTTTTATTTGACTTTGATATCACTACTCTAAAATTACCTTAGAGCTCATCTCCCAAATTCTTCATTTTACAGATGAGATAATCAAGGCTCAGAAGGGCTAGGTTATTTTCTCAAGGTCATACAGCTAATAAAGAACAGAGTCATCACTTAAACCTAGGTCTCCTAATTTAGATTCCTTTATCTTGCCACAAGAGAAAATTATTTAAGGAATTAGCTAGAAGAAATTTTGGGTAAAAAAAAAAGGGGGGGGGGGAATAATAAGCAAAAAGGGAAGGTCCAACCTGGGTAAATATAGGACCAGAAGATTATAGGTTTAGATCTGGAAAGGACCTTGACAAGCATCAAATCTAACTTCCTCACTTTACAAATGAAGAAACTGAGCTTCAGAGAGGGGGAAAATACTTAGCCAAGGTCAGTCAGGTAACTAAGTAGCCTTCTTATTTGGTGAGACATTTTCTTGTTTAGAAGGAAGAAATTTGAAAAGAGATCCTGGGTTACAGGGTCAGGAATCAATAAATTTATGGACTATTTGTTCTTTTTTTTTAAAAAAAAAATTCTATGGTAATGTACAAAATTAGAAGAATCACCAATAATCATTCCAGAAATAATAGTACAACAGGAAGAATGCCCCATTTTTTCAGCATTTTAAGTCATTTCTGGTTTCTTCTGCTTGATTAAAAAAGTACACACCACTTGTCTACAATGACATGCTATATACTTATTAAGTCAGTAATTAGTGATTTAAAAAAAAAAGAAGGATAAGGATAAGGAAGTTGGGAAAGATGCAGTGGAACTGTTTAAAGTGGAATAGAAAATATTTCTCATAAGAAGGGCTAATGCTTTTATTCTCAACATTTTGACTGGATTGGATTGTCTACAGTGAAATTAATGAAGTGGGAACATATAGAATTATTATAGTTATTTAGGCAATTCAGGAAAAATTCTAGTACTTAAAATTTTTCCAGGTTCTATATTTAGAATCCAGAAGACAATATTTTGACCACATCTGATAGTTCATAAAATATTACACTTTTGAAAAAAATTTTAATAAATCCATTTGTTTGTTCTCATGTTAAAAAAATAATTCTATTCTGCTTTTTTATAACTGGGAAGACTAATTCAAATATTATTGGGTAAGGGGAAGACTACTGCTTCTACCTTACCTACCCATCCCAAGCCTGACAAGCCCTCACCTGGAGTAAGTATGAAAATAACTCAATCAATGTATCCCCAGGTCCCAACTAGGCATAAACTTTCTGATCAACATTTGGAAATAAAGAGGTATTTACCCAACACTCCCAAAGCCAGACCACCCAAGGCAATGCCCATAGCACTCCCTCTCTCATAATCATCTGTGTATACACTGGCCAGCATTCCAAGTCCTGAAGATAAAGAAACAAAAAGGATAAGAGAGCAGGTTCCTAGCACCTGGGAAGTTGTGGGGCAAGGGAAGTTATAGGGAGAGAACCACAGAGGAAGGGGATATTGAAAGTTGAAATGCTAAAGTGGATGGGTTGGAGAAGGACAAGAGAAGATTAGGTCTGATGAAAGTGAATTTCATGATCTTGCCTCAAGTTAATCCTGAATCAATTAAAAGGATAAAAAAAAAATGGAATTCTAGTATCCCATTCCTGATACCTTCCCCTCAGGTAATACTTTTTTCAGAATCAAGACTTCTTTTGGATTATAGGATTTACAGCTGGCAAGGATCTCAGAAGTCATCTAGCTTCACCACCTCATTTTACAGATGAGGAAGCTCAGGCCCTGGCAGGTCCTGACTCCCCTAGATCACACAGCTAATATATAGCAGAGCCAAAATTAATTCAAAGCTAGGTCTTTTTCCATCTTCAGTCTCTTTTTTATATGAGATTACCAGGAAATATGTGGAGATCCAGGGCTCTCATTTCTATCCTACTGCTGATCTATAGGGATCTGAATTCCATAGTTGGGAAAGGGATGTGAGGGGGAAAAGAGAAGGAGATTATAGGATAAGAAAAAAAGAGAGAGGAAAAGAATACTCAGGGTTAGCATTTACCTGCAACAGATGAAAAAGAGGATCCAATGCCTTGAAGGGTTCGAGCTAAAAAGAGTAGTGTGTAGGTGCCTGAAAAAGCAAACACTGAGCAAAAAAGAAAGATCACCAAGAATGATCAAATCAGCAAATGGATCCAAGTCCTTGAGCCATTAGAAGAACAATCACTACATCACACGGCCTTCATTCCCATCCTTGGTCTATAATGGAAGAGCTTTTATCAAGGTTAGACCAAAGGAGATTTTTTTTTTTTTATGTGAGCAGCCCTGTGCCATAAACTGTAAGTAATACAGGACAGATCAGGAACATGGGAAGTTTCCATCCTAACGTAGGGGAGAATTATTCACGTGAAAAAATTCTAGAACAAAGTAGGATGATGGGTTATCTTATGTGTTACATATAATAAGACACCATGACCATGACCTGTCTAGCCTATGTTTAATTCTTCCTGTCAAAGAGGAACCAATTAAAAGAGCACTGATTGTGAAATCAGAAGATCTGAATTAAAATTCCAGCTTTATCATTTAATAATTATGTAACTTTTCTGGCTCAGTTTCTTTTTCACTAAAAAATAAAATAAAATAAAATAACTCTTACTTTCAATCTCAGCATCAATGCTAAGACAGAAGAGTGGCTAGGCCATTGGGGTTAAATGACTTGCTCAGGGTCACACAGGTAGGAAGTGTCTGAGGTCAGATTTGAGCCCAAATACTCCTTATTCCAGGCGTGGCACTTAATCTACTATGCTACCTCACTGGTCCAAGCTTTGGTTTCTTCATCTATAAAATGGAAATAACTTCTTATTTTTTTTACCTCCACAAAGTTATGAAGATGAAATGAACTCAAAATCTCTTGGTAACTAAAATGGCTACAGAAATAAGGATCATATAAAAGAATACTCTAAACCACTGACGCAAAGAAAAGTGAATAAAATTATTTATTAAAATAAAATTTCCTAAAATTTTAATATATAAATTTTATTAAAATAAATTTCTAAAAATTAAAATTAAAAACCTGTGATTTTACTTCATACTCAGCAAATTAACAAAGAAAAGAAGAGATAGGAATAGCCCCTGATTGAGGGCTTGTGACTTATGAGAACTGAGGTATTATTAGCACACCTGTGTAAAAGCCTGCCTTCTTGGGGAGATGGGGGAAGGGGGAATTTTTTTTTTTTTTAGTTTATTAATTTCTTTGTTGAATAAAGAAGTAGGACTGATGATAATCCTATCAAAAGGAAAGAAAACAACATTGATAAATCATTTAAACTTCAAATAAGAAGATAAAAGAAAATGCTAAATGGGACCCAGATAAGCAAAGTAGTGTTGGAACTATCATGTTAAATTTGAAATATATACATTTGAAAAGCTGCATGTAATGGAGATTCATAATTTCACCTGTGGTCCTTTTTTCTGTTTTTTTTTTTTAATGTGGAAATATTTGTTTTTGTTAATGCTTATCAAGTTCATAGTAATAAAGGAGAAATTTTTAAAAAACTATTCTGGAAATTTGGAATTATGAAAATAAAATAAATCATGTGATTATAACCCTTGACCCAGAGATTTTACTGTTATGTATATATCTAAAAGGTAGCTGACAAAAAAGAAAATCCACATATACACCAAAAAATTTAAAACAGTACTTTTTATGGTAGTAAAGAAATCGAATTAAAAATAATAGTTATTAATTGGAAAATGGCTAAACAAATTATAGAACATGATTCCAAAGGACTAAAAAATGAAATGGACCGATCACCTTCTGATAGAGGGGTGAACTCAGAGTGCAAAATGAGTCGATTTTCTTGTTTTGAACATGATCAATGAGGAAATCTCTTTTATTTGCCTATAGATGTTTGTAATGTATTTTGTTTTCAATTAGGAGCACAGCTGGGGGGAGTGTAGGTTTTTGCTAATGAAAAAAATGAAATACAATTTTAAAAACAATTGTGATATATCAGTGTAATGGGATAATAAACATAATGAAAATAGAGAATTATGGAAAGACATGTAAAATGAAATAAGCAGATTTAGGAAAACAATGTACACAACTACAACAATGTAAATAGAAAGAACAACCACCATAAAACAATTGAAACTGAAAGTTGTGACTTTATAAAGAATAAATTTGTTCCCAAAGATGAGATATGAGAAGTAGCCTTTCCCTGATCCTTTTCAGAGGTGGAGGTCCATTGGTATTCTTATTATTAAATTATTAATAATTTGTAATATTTTATACTATATAATAATTTAATTAGTTAATAAATGTCATTATAAAATAGAGAATTTTTTTCTAGTTTTATTTAAATTTGTTTCCTCTTCTTACAAAATAAAACCAACTTAATTATAACAGATAGTTCTGTGGGAGGGTAAGGACAGAGGAAATTTAGAAAATAAAAAATTAAATTATATCAATAAAATATATTGAAATGTGTGTGTTTAAACTATTATTATCTCATTTTCATCTTTTTGATGACTTTCATAGAGAAATGGCCTGAAGACATGTTGCCATTCTGTTATTCTTCTTTTTCTTTTTCTTCTTTTTTTAATCCACACCTTCTGCCTTAGGGTTGATACAAGCATTGGTTTTAAGCAGAAGAGCAAAAAGGGCTTAGCTTAGTCAGTTGGAGTTAAGTGATCTGCCCAGTTACACAACTAGGAAGTCTGAGGCCAAGTTTGAACACCCGGCCTCCTGTGTCCAGGCCTGCACTCTATATACTAAGCCACCTAGCTGCCCCTACTACTATTCTTTTACAACTAAATGCTGTATGCACAGGGGGATCAAATGTAATTGAATGAGATTATTGGGGTGTACATTTTTTTTTGTAAACTCACATAATGCATCTTCTGATAGTCTGACAGGGATGACATATGCCTCATCCTATTCCAATATGGTTTTAATTTCTTTAGCAAGGTCTATATATTCGAGATATTTTCATTCCATGGAGTTTGGAGTACTTAGCATGGTGACAGCTGTTAAAAATGGTCTTAGTTTTTTATGGATTGGTATTATGCCTGAATAGTTACAGACAACAGTTTTATCTATAATAGTGATATGGTTCCTGTACAATTTATTGAATTCCCAAAGATATTTGGAGGTTTGTATTTGTAGTGAGGGCATTTGATGTCTAATAACTTACAGAGGATAGCAAATTTCTGGTGTATAATTCTAGCCATCTGATCCTATTTTTCTAGATATCCGGTAGATACAAAATATTCATGACCTGCTGTGGCCCAGTGCCCATCATTTCATTGTACAATCTTCATCAAGTAACAAGTCTGGGTCCCATGAGGATATCAGTTTTTCGGTTTCTGGTGGCAATGACACAATCTTAAATCACTCTCATAAACCCTTCCATTTCCATAAACAAATCTGCATGGCTAAGCCATTTGACTTAAGCTTCTTTGTCAACAACTTAGTGTTTGAGTTTATGTGGATGTCATCTGTGGAGTAGTTTGTAGTTTTGATCTGGGATCTTAGCTATTTCATACGCATCTAGAGATTAACTGCTTTCAATTTTATTTGAATGTGAGCTCATTTAGAGCAAAGACTGAGGTTTTGCCTTTGCCAACCAAGGAATCAGCCTTGAGTCAATCTCAACCCTCAAATCCAATCTGTTGGCAAGTGCTTCAATTCTACCTTCTCTTATATATTTCTCTTATACTTCTCCTTCTGTGCTCTGGCACTGCCACAACCCTGGGGAAGGCCCTTAATCATGTCCTACTTGGACTATTGTTATTTTCTACCTCAAGCATTTCTTCACTCTAGTCCATCATCTACTCAGCTATCAAAATGATCTTCCCTAAACCATGAGTATGATCATGTTACGCTCCCACCCACCCACCCAGTGCTCTAGTTGCTCCCTATTTATTACCTCAAAGATTGAATACAAGAGCCTTTATTTAGTTTTTAAAGCTCTTCATAATCTCCCTTTCCAGGCTTCTTATACCTTACTTCACTTTACTTACTCTTTGATCTGTTGACACTAGCCTTCTTGCTATTCCTCTAGAAAGGCTTTCCATCTCCTGACTCTGGGCATTTTCATTGGCTGTTCCTGAAAGAATGGAATTCTCTAGCTCATTGTTTCTATCCCCCTTCTTTCCCCAGCTTCCTTCATTTCTCAGCTAAAATCTCACTTTTATCAAGAATCCTTACCCTGTCCTTTTTAATGCTAGTGCCTTCCTTTGAGATCATCTCCAATTTCTTCAGGATAGATTTTGTTTGTACATAATTGCTTACATGCTGCCTTCCCCATTGAACTATGAGATCCTTGAGAACAGGGACTATTTTTTGCCTTTCTTTATATTTCTAGCACTTAGCAGTGCCTGCACATAGTAGGTCAATATTTGATAATTTAATTTCCCAGGTTTTTTGTATCCCAAATGCTTAGTACAGTGCTTGGCATGCAGTAAGTTCTTAAATGTTATTGTCTGATGATTGATATTAAACAAATACTTATTTTTAACCATTATTATTACTTAGTGAAATTAGGTCTACTTGTTCCCTGAGTATTTTTGTACACTTTTAATCTATCTCTTCACTGTGCTTAACTTATTCATTATTACTACTATTATTATTATTATAGAAATTACTTCAAGCCTAAGCATCATCATAGCTTTAGTTCTTTTAGTCACTCACATCCTTGTCCTTCCTTGAATGTCCTGTTCCCCTTCTCTACCCATTTCAAATCTTATTCATCCTTTAAGGCTCAGATTAAGTTGTATCTTCTATGTGAAAATTTCCCTTAACCTTATTCATTTCACTGTTATCACTTAACATCTAGCAAAGTTGTCAGCCCAACTGCCTCCTGGGAAATGAATCTTTTTACAGTCTCCAAGTCTATCTCTTTGCTCAGACTAAACATGTTAATGCATTGAAAAATCAAAGAAAGAAAGAACTTCAGAGATCAATAGTACAAATAAGTAGCCTTTGCTACTCTTCTGTCTTGGAACTGATACTAAGACAGAAGGTAAGAGTTTAAAACACACACATACACACACACACACACACACATGCACACACACACACATACAAACCCACAAAAAAATAAGAGCTCCAAACTCAAAATAAAAACACCATTTGAATCTGAGATTTAATAATACATTTTTTTCTCTATAGTAAGTAGCATGGTTTTGAGAGCACAGTAGATGCTAGATGAAATCAACAAATATTGATTAAACATCTAGTATGCAGAGTAAAAAAGGCCTCCTGGTATAGGAGATGGTGGCCAGTCTTGGTGTTAAGAAGACCTGACTGAGTTTGAGTTCAACTTCTGACACATATTGACTGTTTAGACATGGTTAAATTAGCTTTTCAGTGCCTCAGTTAAAGGTCTAAGACTATAAATTATGGGTGACATCAATTTGTATTAACAAAAGTAATTTCTACATTAGGAGAGCCCATGCCAATGAAATTACAGGTCAAGCAAGAAAGAAAGAAAGAAAGAAAGAAAGAAAGAAAGAAAGAAAGAAAGGAAGGAAGAAAGAAAGAAAGAAAGAAAGAAAAGAAAGAAAGAAAAGAAAGGAGGTAAATAAACATAGGGTTAGGTGGTAGGTATACAAAGATGTAAAAATGGTAAAGTGCTCCTCCACACATAATAGGTGAACAATAAGTGTCTGTGAAAGTTGATTATTGAGAGGGTAAAAAAGGAAAATGGGGAAAAAAACTTTAGGAAACTGAGACAGGAAAAAGAGAAAGGAGAAAGTGGATTAGGTGTAGAGAATTCTTATAAAGGTATTTACATGCATTATTTCCTTTAATCCTTAATATAATCCTGTGTTGTACTCTTATTATTATTAACTCTATTATGCATATCAGAAAACAGACTCACGAAGGCTACAAGACTTGCCCAGGGTTGCTCAACTGGGAAGCATATAAGATAGGATCCAAACCCAGGTTTTTCTGGGCTCCAAACCCAGCTTTCAATTCGCTACACCTTATTTGCTTTTTGAGCTTATAAGCAACCATCATAATTGCCCTTTAATAGCACCTGTTTCACAGTTTGGCTGGTCACAAATTAATCTCCTAGACTGATACACTGTGGTAAAATTGAATGTAATAGACTTCTGTACTGGCAGCAATGCAATGACCCAGGACAATTCTGAGGGATTTATGGAAAAGAACGCTACCCACATTCAGAGGAAGAACTGCAGGAGAGGAAACACAGAAGAAAAACAACTGCTTGAACACATGGGTTGAGGCAGACATGATTGGGGATGTAGACACTAAATGACCACACCAATGCAACTATCAATAATATGGAAATAGTCTTGACTGATCACACAGGTTAAAACCAGTGGAAATGCGCATTGGATATAGGGGGGGAGGAGGGAATAAAGGGGGAAGATGAAGGGGAAAGTAAAAACAGGAATCATGAAACCATGGAAAATTTTTCTAAAAAAATAAAATATTTAAATCTGGAGAAAAAAAAACACAAACAAATTAATCTCCCAGGGAGCAGCTAAATGGCTCAGTAGATGGAAAACCACTCAATGGAAGACTGAGATGGGAAATCCTGGGTTCAAATCTGGCCTCAGACACTTTCTAGCTGTGTGACCCTGGGTAAGTCACCTAACCCCCTTTGCCTAGCCCTTACCTACTCTTATGCCATAGAACTAATATACAGTAGTGATCCTAAGATGGAAGGATAAGTGTTTTTTAAAAAATCAATCACCCAGTCTTTGATCCTTGGTATTATTTTCATTTCATTATTTGTTTTCCTTAAATCTCCCTTTTATTAGAAATACAACATTTGTTTCTAAGAGGTTATTTGTCTCTCTCTTTCACTTTTTATAATACTTCAATTGCCTATGACTTTTTCAATTTTATCCTGGCTGTTGGTTGACTCTCTGGAAATTTACCATTAGCTATAATTGCATTCTCTGTTCATCAACCTTCACTTTAAGTATCAATTTGTAACTTGTCCTTTCCAAAGACATAATATTCTTATGCTATCCCTGCCCGAGGCATTATATAGATAGAGAGATATGAGCACACACAGACAGCTGACTACATATGTTCCACATTTCAAAAGTAATCATGATTTCCCAAGTCAGAGATAATGGAGTTCCAGTTGTCCCTCCCTACTTTCCATCTTTTCATTCCCACTTGCCATCCCCACTGTGTCTCTCCTTTGTTCCGGGGTTGGGCTACTCTTCCCAAATTCCAATAATGCTACATTGCCAAAATGGGTGTACAGAAGTGGCAAACCTTTGCTTTTCTCTTCCTGCCCCTTCCCTGCCTCATCTCCCACCAAGCAAAAAGTTCAGATATATATTCAAGGACCTCAACTTAAAATTCCTGATTCTGTTTTGCAATAATTAGACCCTGCCTTATTATTTGGGGTTCACAAAATAGAACTGAAGGTTGCCAGAGAAGAGATGGCCAGGACTTACTGACTGTAGAGAGAAACATGATGACAAAGCCAGCAAACATAGGAATATGATAGCCAATCCTAAGAGGGAAGCAAAAACAGTAATTTCATGTTGGAGCGAGTTTGCATATGTTATAGGTACATACATGCATGCAAACACATACATCTAAAATCAAAAAGAGTAAGTATGATGACAGTGAGGGAAGTATTTGTACTTGTATGGCAATTTAGCAAAATTTGGTCATGGATCTAGATTCATGTACTAGATAGTCTCCCACACACATACACAAATGGACGTGCTAATCCTTCCTGTAACATGAATGCATGGAATGTATGGAAAAGTGCATAGAGAACATCCTCAGATTTTGTAATTTCTCTCCCCCAGAAAGGAGAGCATGACAAGATGGCACATATATACATACACGCATGTACATGTACAGGTATACACATATCTGTCTGTGTGTATATACATGTATGTGTATTTATAAATGTAGCACTTAATGGAAATCATGACAGTGAAATCCCTTCTATTCCCAACTCCTTGTTGTTTAAAGGTCCCACTTGACATGGTTCAGACCAGATTAAGAGTTTGGAAGGCATAAAGCCACTGGATACTGCAAGCAGATCTTCGTTTCAGGCTTAAAACTTAAATATTTCATTTCATTATTATAATTATTCAAAAGTTCTCTTTGCTCCCTAGGATCAGAAATGCTAAAGTTCCCCAAATTCTCCCTCTAACTTATTTAAAAAAAGTCTCAATAGAAATAAATGATATCTATTTCCTGTCTGAGTTCCCAACCACTTTGGGATGTTGCATTCCCCATTAAAATACCTGTTTGTGAGGATCCCCACAAATGGGTTGACCAGAAGTTGCATTATGGCTTTTGAGGCAAAAAGGAGTCCAACTCGTAGATTCTCCTCCTCCAGGAACTCGGTACCTTGCAGACAATTGTTCCTAGGGGCAACGCTAGGTCTAATGACTTGTGGAGGTAGGGTGCCAAAGGTACCATTTATCCTTTCCTTTCCTTTGTGTGTGCTTTCTTCAATCACCACAGTAGTATTATCAAAGTAGGAAAAGATGGAGGAAAAGTCTGCATTTCGGAGAATCTCTGGAACACTTCTGCCAAAGGGAAAACTTTCTGACACGTTGGTACCTTTGAATTCAGTTGCATAAAGGAAGGTTGGTATGATGGGCACTAGAACACAAGTAAGGACAAATAGTAGGTGACAGGGTAGGTGACAGATGACAGGATAGGTTGTGATTCTGCCACTATCTGACATACATGAAAAGCTGTAAGAGAGGGCTACTTGTGTATATAAAGTAGGCCAACATGATGAGATTTGAAAGGGTGCCTGCAACAAAATCTGCCTACCTGAAAATATTCTGGCTCCCGTTGTGCCTAAAAACATTCACCTTTAGAGTTGCTCCTTCGGACTTAGATAAGATGTTTTGATAAAATGTCCAGGAGACCACTGTCAAAAAGTATGTTACCCAGAAATGACAACATATTAGCATTTCTTATTTCATGGAAGGTAGATTATTTGGTTATAATCTGGAGTGGGGAAACAAAGCTAGTCAAATGAATTTGTTGGAATATCATCTGGGAAAATCCATAGAGTAGGATAGATAATCTCTGATAGAAGCCCATATTTAGAAGTTAGAGGCAGCTGGGGGATGGGGAAAGGAGAGAGTATAAACCTACAGGATACTTTGCGAGAATGATCAAGGAGGAATAAAAGGATGGGAATGGAGTTATTGGTGAACTTCACAATTTTGCCTAGTCCCGGGTTTTTCTTTAACCCTCATCTTTCTGTTCTCTGAAGTTCCCTTGACACCCATCTACCCTTTTGCTGACTGCCTCCACTTGGCATGCTTAAAAAGCACCAGTCTTCATCCTTCCCTCTTAAACCACAGCAACCTCTGGACCAGTATTCCTGTGGTGAGAGAAGTGACCAACATAGATAGATGAGATAACAGAACAACTTCATCCTGCCCACAGATGACCCCAGAACATACCCACCACAGTCAGTAACATGTTGTCCAGAAGGAGTGCCACAAATACCACCACCAAAACCAGTTTTCGAGACTCTCTCCCCTCTCTCAGCCATCGGCAAGAAAAACAGAAGATAGCCTAGAACATGGTAGAAAGTCGAATCTGTTGTTGGCTCCCCTGCCCAACCCTGACACCAGAACCTAATTAATTCTATCACAATTACATGTCTCCCATTTCCTTCGTGAGAATGGGAAGAAGCCTACTTCTGCCAAATTTCTCTATTAGATATCTATCCAAAGTGTAATGGATTTCAAGCCCATTAATTTATTTTTATATATTTAACTTTTTTTTTAAACCCTTATCTTCTGTGTATTGTCTCATAGGTGGAAGATTGGTAAGGGTGGGCAATGGGGGTCAAGTGACTTGCCCAGGGTCACACAGCTGGGAAGTGGCTGAGGCCGGGTTTGAACCTAGGACCTCCTGTCTCTAGGCCTGACTCTCACTCCACTGAGCTACCCAGCTGCCCCTTATATTTAACTTTAAAATATTTAATTCATCTAACTTTGAGTTTGTTTCTACAAATTCTCCTTAATAATTGCCATTTGTTCTTCTTGGATCTCAGAGCCCATCTTGGTAAGCAATGGACTAATCCTCATACTAAGGAGAATGAGAGATCAAAATCAATTACAAATTAGTTCACAAAATTCATCAAAGCTTTGGAGAGGATCTCAGCAGTCATCAAATTTAATACATCCTTCTCCACTTCTGCTCTACCAGTGAGAAAGCTAAGAACAAAAGAAGGGAAATGATTTACCCAAGGTCATATAGCTACTTAATAGCAGAGTTAGAACAAACTCAAGGCTTCTATATCTCAGATCAATTCCCTTTTCACTAGATCCTGGTGCTTTTTTACTTGGTAGAAGGAGAGCTACAAGCAGAGGCTAAGAATCATCAGACCTTTCTGAGATAGAGTCTATTACTTGATGTAACTAAAATACAGAATCTTAAGGTCAGCTTAATTTTTTTTTAAAGATTTCATGTCATTATCCTATCCTGATTCACAATCATACATTAAATAGTTGCTGATTCAATAGTTTCTGGGAGCAAATTTCATATTCCTATGAGTCTTTTTACTTTAATGACTCAGGTAGCCTGCAAGAAACAATTTTAAAATGAAAATAAGATCAGTTAGGTTTTGTCAGGGACAGATAATGATTATTTGTTTGGGCAAAGATCCAAATGAATAAGGCAACCTCAAACCTGCCCTAAGGCAACTAGCTGGTCAGTGGATAGAGTGCCAGACCTGGAGGCAGGAGGACCTGGGTTCAAATTTGATCTGACACTTCCTTGCTATGTGACCCTGGGAAAATCACTTCACCCCAATTGCCTAGCCCTTGCCCTTCTGTCTTGGAGTTGTTACTAAGACAGAAAGTAAGTAGTTAAACAAAAAAAAAAGAATTGCCCTGAGATCCAAACAATAATTTGTTTTCCTCAAATGTAAGTAAATATGGTCTGTTCTAAGAAAATGACAGAAAAGTGAAACATTCCTAAAACTGTAGAATACCCCCTGGATCAATTGGTTTACAATTGATTGAGGCAGGATCATAGATTTAGAGCTAGAGGCAATCTTAGAAGACATCTAGTCCAACCTTTTAATTTAAGAGATGAAGTAACTTAGTCTCAGAATTAGTGACTTATCTGTGGTCATTCAGCTAATAGCCAACAAGGAAAAGATATGAACATGAGGCTTCCTGACTTCAAGTTCAACAGTTTATCTACTATTTGACAATAACAGCCTTAACTTCTATGCTAGAACCAGAATCCTTTCCCCAATAAAAAATAAAGTTAAACGAATAAATAACTTTTTGCAGAGAACTTCATGAATTTAGTTATGATTCTCATTCATATGCAGAGATCAGGATTCAGAAAAGCTGCCCAAGAGATACAAAATAAAACGGAGGCACAAAGAGACAAAGACAGAGATATAGAGACCAAGAAAAGAGAAAAGGGCGAGAGTGAGATGAGAAATACCCAGAAAATAGGGGACAAGGGTAAAGTAGGGAGTAAGTAAAATAACAACATAGATTTTAAGTAAAATTCTTCTCCTCTATTGGATAGGAATCACAAACAAGGATAGCATTATGTACAAAAGAATAAAACTCTTACCTGAAAGCACATTGTAACATGAAGTACTAACTGTTAATTGCAGAAACTCTGTTCTATGAAACTGGCAGTATGGGTGGATTTATTATTGCCTTTTAGTTGACAGTGAGTATCCTTTCCCACAAAGAATTAATTGGAGCCTCCAACAGGTTCCCTTTAGACATTCATCATCCTACGTCAGAGGCAGGAAGGCAGGACCAGGGAAGAGGGGGGAAAAGAAGGAGTGATTATACTAAGCAAAGATACACTGACTCTCAGCTGGCTTTCATCAATGCTTATCTCTCATCAGACTGTATTGCCCAAGTCTCTTTCTATATAGGTTTTTAGAACAGATGATATGTTTTGGAGGCCTAACTGCCCTTACAAAGCAGTTACTGAACCACTTGGTGAAAATGAAGCTTGAGAGTTGTGCAGAAGAATAATTGCTTGCCAACAATTAGCTCTTTAAAAAAAAACCAACGCTATTTATCTATTTGTTTATTACATTAAAGTTCCCAGGTTCTCCTTCCTTCTATCCCCTCCCCCATAAGAGAAAGTTTCATTTGCCCCCCTAAATGTATATAAAAAGCCATATCTTTCTGTTTGTATTTAACAATTTTTTCTCTGGAGGTAGACATACAAAAGTTATTCTTCAAACAATATCTCTGTTGCCACATATGATGTTATCTTGGCTCTATTCATTTCACTCCATAATTTCATGTAGCTCTTTCCATGTTTTCTTTTAAGTTAATCATTTCATATAGCACAGTAGTATTCCATCAAAACCTTGGACCACAATTTTATTTAGCCATTCCCCAATTGATAAGCATCCCCTCAATTTCTAGTTCTTTGCCACCACAAAGAGAGCTGCTATAAATATGTAGATTTAAAATATCTGAGTGGAATATGATTTACAAAATCCCAGAGCTGGAGAAGATCTTGGAAATCATCTAGTCCAAATTGTATTTGCACAGAAATCCCTCTTGCATTGTCTTACAAGTGGTCATCCAACCTCAGTTTGAAGATCTCAAGTGATAGAAAACTCACTCTTCCAAAGGTATTATTGGACTTAAAACACCTCTAATTGCATGGACACATTCCCTTCTGTTGTGCCCAACTCTACCTCTGTAACTTTCATGACTGCACACAGTTCTGCCCTCTGAGGCCAAATGAATAAGTCTATTGCTGTTTCTACACAAGAGCCCTTCAAATATTTAGAGACAGTTATATTTCTTTTGTCTTTTCTTAACAAATATTCCCAGCTCAATCCCTAGTCAACTTCACAGAATTGAAGAAAATAGAACTTTGAAAATAATATACACACACTTCGATAGAGGAAATGGCAACAACACTAAAACTCGGATTAACTGCAATGGACAGTCATGGTTCTGAAGCACAAAGGCTTTAAGACATTCTTGGTAGAGGAATGGAGAACTGAAGGGAAAGAACATTATAGGAACTGTCTGACTTGATCCCTTTCTTGTCCTATCATACCAGTGGTTCCCAAACTTTTTTGGCCTACTGCCCCCTTTCCAAAAAAACTATTACTTAGCTCCCTGGAAATTATTTTTTTTTTAATTTTAATAGCAATTAATAGGAAAGATAAATGCACCTTGTGGCCATCACTGTTCTCCTGGATCACTGCAGCACCCACCAGGGGGCGGTGGCGCCCACTTTGGTAATCACTGTATTATACTAACTTTTCCTTTGTCACAGTAGAAGGTTCAATGTGATATGGAAATGTAAGGTGTATTTTTTTTCAATGTCATGTCTTTTTTTTTTAAGACTTCAAATAAAAAAGGGGATGGGGGAAGGATACAGCTCACAGTAGCATCTGCAAGTATTTCTGTGATTTCAGATATCAATAGTTCCTTCATTCAATGAGTAATAATTAAGCCTGTAGGTGCTTAACAAAGCAACTGAGCAGCTGATAGCATAGAGAACAGGGAGTAGTTGGCATAAAGTCAGAAAGACCTGGGTTCAAATTTAGCATTAGATACTTCCTAGGTGTGATTGTGGACAAACCACTTAATCTGGCTGCCTCAGTATCCTTAACTAAAAAAATAGAAATAATAAAGGCACCTACCTCACAAGGTTGCTGGGAGGATCGAGTGAAATAATATTAAATGAGATCATATTTGTAAAGCACTTAGCACAGTGCCTGGCTCAGTGTAGAAGTCTTAACAAATGCTTATTCCCTCACTCTCCTATGTGCCAAGGTCTCTGTGCTAGGCATCAGGCATAAAAACACAAATGAAATGGCCTCCACTCTCCAACTCTCTAGGAGTTTACATTGTACTGGAGGGGAAAGATGTTGGTAGATGAATGAATAAAACATTTTTTAAGCACTTACTACATGCAAAGTATTGGGATAAGCACTGGAGACACAAATAGAAAAGTCAGCTATTCCCTGCTCTAAAGGAGATCACATTCTAACAGGGAGACAACACAAGGAAGGTTTCAGCTACAAGTTGGACAGAAGAGCCTCATTCTCCTTAAGGTGCAGCAGGCAAAGGAAGGCAACGTTGTTGCTTTGTCCATTGGTCCTGTTTGGGTTTTTTTTGACAAAGATATTAGAATGACTTGCCATTTACTTGCCCAGTTCATTTTATAGAAGAAACTGAAGCAACAGGCTTGTGACTTTCCCAGGGTCACACAGCTAGTAAGTATCTAATGTCTTTTCTTTAATGTTATTTTTTGAATCATGTCCGTTTTAATGCATGCAGATGAACACAAACTAGAAACAATCTGAATAAATAATAACGCTGGGGAAGCGGAGAGTGCTAGCAAAATAGAGGGCTTTTTAAAGGAAGAGACCTGGATGGAGGTTTAAAAAAAGCTTAGGAGATAGAGGTGGAGAGGGAGTGCATTCCACATTTTGAGAATGAATTTCTGAATAGTTCTTACTCTTATTCCGTAGTTCTTACTTTGAGCTCAAAGTTAGCTTCAACACATTTTTTAAATTATATTTTTATTTTAAATATTTTCCCATAATTACATGTTTCATGTTCTTTATCAACACATATTGAAACATTTGCCTGGCTAAGGATGAAGAACAAAGGATTCTAGTCCTGAGAGATGACGTTCAGATGTTCAGTTAAC
This sequence comes from Gracilinanus agilis, assembly GCF_016433145.1. Lineage (NCBI taxonomy): Eukaryota > Metazoa > Chordata > Mammalia > Didelphimorphia > Didelphidae > Gracilinanus > Gracilinanus agilis. The sequence continues at coordinate 162,641,772 of NC_058131.1, read as the reverse complement.
AGTCCTCCACATAGGTGGAGTGTTTGGATGCCTGAGTGGCTGAGGTGATTCATACGGTATTCTGAGATGAGTCTCTTCCTCCCAAGCCTGGCAACATGTCCGAGCCGATCACGCTCACTTCTAGCTATAATTGAGAACTCTCTGCCAAGCCTTGCTCAGTGAATGACTATCTTTTTTAGATCAGGAGTTACTCTGTAGCTTCTTATTACTTCCTGCTGCTGCTAGTCAAATATTTAGCCAGCTGCTCAGATTTCCCTGTAATATCAACAAGCAGATGTCCATGTCCCAGCCTCAATGGATGTGGGGAACAAAAGACAGCTTCCTTCTTTCACCACTGGAAAGAGGATTGGGGTGATGTGACATCGTGTGGCACTGACATCATGGATGCGGATCTATATCAGAAGAGGAAGGGGGATCCAGGAGGTGAAATGAGTACTTCAGAGCAAATTGAATGGAATTTATTAGAGTAATCTGGGATTTTTCTGTCTGGGTAGGACAACTGATAGATTAAAAATATAACAAAATAGCGGCAGCTGGGTGGCTCAGTGGATTGAGAACCAGGTCTAGAGATGAGAGGTCCTGGGTTCCAATTTGGCCTCAGACGCTTTCTAGCTGTGTTACTCTAGTTAAGTCACTTGACCCCCATTGCCTAGCCCTTATCTCTCTTCTGCCTTGGAACCAAAACACAGTGTTGATTTTAAGATGGAAGGTAAGGGTTTTAATACATATACCTATACATAGGTATATGTATGTATATATGTGTGCATATGTATATATAACAAAGCAACTAATTCCAATTTTTATATTATTCAAAATAATAGTTAAAAGAGTCCTTGACAAATTCCTTATATGAAACAAGTGTGGTGCTGATACCAAAACCAGGAAGAACAAAAACAGGAAAAGTTATAGACCAATTTCTTTAATGAATATGGTTGCAAAAATCCTAAATAAAATACTAGTTAGAATATCATAGCAATATATCACAAAGATTATACATTGTGACCAAGCAGAATTTATACCAGGAATGCAGGGAGGATTCAATGTAAGGAAAATTATCATCATTGATAATAACAATAACAAAAGTAACACGAATCATATGATTATATAATGGACACTGAAAAAACTTTTGACAAGATACAACACCCATTCCCATTAAAAATACTAGAAAGCATAGGTAAAAATTTATTGTTTTAAAATGAAAAGTGTCTACCTAAAGCCATCAGCAAGAATTATTTGTAACAGGGACAAATTAGAAGCCTTCACAGTAAGATTAGAATTGAAATAAGAATGCCCATTATCATTAATATTATATTAGAATGCTAGCCATAGCAATAAAAGAAGAAAAAGAAATAGAAGGAATCAGAATGGGCAAAGAGTTAATAAATCTATTTCTTTTTTGCAGATGATATGATGATTATAGTTGGGAAATCCTAAAAATAGGACTAGATAGTTAGTTGAAACTATCAATAATTTTAGTGATGTAGCAGGATACAAAATAAACGCACATAAATCATCAGTATTTCTCCATATCACTGACAAAGACCTGTAAGAAGAGATATAAAGAAACAGGCCATTGAAAATAACCATAGACAGAATAATAACTATAGACCTGCCAAAACAAACCTAGGAACTATATGATCATAATCATAAAACAATTTTTTACACAAATAAAGTCAGGTTTAAATAATTGGAGAAATATTAATTGTTCGTGGGTAGACAGAGCCAACCTAATTAAAATGACAATCTTATCTAAACTAAACTACTTATTCAATGCTATTCCGATTAAGTTGCCAAAAAGATTATTTTACTGAGCTAGGAAAAAATAATAAAATTAATTTGGAAGAACAAAAGGTCAAGAACATCAAAGAATTAATGAAAAATCTAAAGGAAGGAGGTCTAAAAATATCAGATTTTAAACTTTATCACCAAAACTATCTGGTACTAAGAAATAGAAAGGTAAATCAGTGGAACAGAAAAGACATACAACAAACAATTGTAAAAGATTATAACAACCTTGAATTTGAAAAAAGTACAGATTCAACTCTGAGGGATAAGAACCCACCCACTATTTCGTAAAAATTGTTGGAAAAAATGCAAAGCAGTTTGGCAGAAATTAGGTATAGACTAATATCTTACATCACTTACTGAGATAAGATCAAAATGGATACGCAACCTAGACATAAAGGGAACTATAAAAGAAATTAGAACAGGGAACAAATTACTTACCAGATTTAGGGATAGAAGGGGAATTTATGAATAAACAAGAGATAGAGAGCATTTTGAGACGTTAAATGAATAATTTTGATTACATTAAATTGAAAAGTTTTGTACAAATAAAATTAATATAGTCACAATTAGAAGGAAAGCAGAAAAGTAGGTGGAAATTTCACAGGTTTCTTAGATAGAGGTCTCATATCTAAAACATATATAGATCTTTTCAAATGTATAAAAATATGAACAGTTCCCCAATTGAGAAATGGTCAAAAGATATGAATAGAAAGTTTTTGGTTGAAGAAATGAAAGCTATATATGGATATATGAAGAAAATGCTTAAAATCATTAACTGATTAGAAAAATGCAAATCAAAACGATTCTGAGATACCATTTCACCTCTATCATATTGTACCAAAATGATAAAAGGGAAAGATCATAAATATTGAAGGGGATATAGAAAAATGGATACACTAATACATTATAGATGGGACAGTGAACTAATTCAACTATTTTGGAGAGCAATCTGGAATTATGCCTACAGATTTATAAAACTGTATACTCATAAACCCAGTAATACCTCTGTTCGATGTTTCCCAAGGAGATCAGGAAAAATGGGGTAAAGAACTTATATGTTATAATAGCAGCTCTTTTCAAGATAGAAAAAAAATTGAGGGGATGTCCATCAATTAGGGAATGGTTAAACAAGTTGTGACATGATGAGTAGGTTAAAAAAACAAACAAACCATAAAAGACCTACATGAAATTTATGAAAAGCAAAACAAGTAGAACCAATAGAACATTATATACAACCACAGAACTAATGTTTAAAGAATAACTTGTAAAATATGAAAGTAAAGGAAAGTGATAAATGTTGAAAAGGATGTGACCAATCAGGATACTAATGCATTGTTGGTGGAGTTGTGAACTTATCCAACCCTTTCTGGAGAGCAATTTGGAACTATGCCCAAAGGGTTATAAAACTCTGCATATCCTTTAATCTTGTAATACCACTACTAGCTCTGTATCCCAAAGAGATTTTTTAAAAAGCAGAAAGGACCTACTTGTATAAAAATATTTATAGGTTCCGGGTTAAGATGGCGGCAGAGTAAGAAGCAGCTCTTAACCTCTCCTGACCGAAACATACCAAACTCCTCAAGGGGACATAAAAACAAGTCCAGACAAACGGAGGAACCCCACAACAGGGCACAGCGTGGAAGGTACATGGAATCGAGACATTTCCAGGCTATAAAGGGGTGAAACAGCTCTCACTAAATCGCGGGCTGAGCAACCACCCCACCCCCACCCCCTCCACACACATCAATAGCGCCGAAGCCAGCTAAAAAGAAATAGAGCAAGTTTGGGGCACCCATCGAGTCATTGGCAGCTCCGGGGCCTGTTCCTGAGAGCAGCAAGATTTAGGACCCCAATAAGCCAAAAAACGCATGCGAAATCTGAGCGCGGGAGCAGAGAGTAGATGCAGGGTGCAGAGCGCGGGCTGAGAGCTCAGGCACTGCGGAGGCGTGGGTGGAGGCAGACACAGCCAGGAACTAAAGCCTGAGTGGGGAACCAGCGTGGACGGGTATACGACTGTGGAAGCAGCGCCCTGAGACTTGTAAAGGAACCTCTGGCAGAGGATCAAGCAAGGGGGTCCACCGTGGGCTTGGACCTTGGAAAAAACCAGAACTCAGACCTCAGGAGCCAATAGACCGCGGACAGACACTGAGAGCGAGGATAAACCTGAGAAGCTGCTGGGCTAATGATGGCTACCCAGTCTCAGGAAGCTCAGAAGAGAAAGAATAACAACAAGAAAAAGAAGTCTTTAACACTCCACAACTTTTACACAGAGAAAATCCAGACAACCAAGCAAACAGAGGAGGAAAACAAACAAGCATCCGGACCCTCCTCAAATAAGGAAAACTCCTCACAAACTATGGAAGAGTTCAAAACTGAGATTCTGAGGAAGATGGAAGAGATCTGGAAAGAAAATAACAGTTTAAAAGGTAAAATCTTGCAATTGGAAAGCGAGGCTCAGAAATCAAATGAACTGATAAGCAAATTGAACCAGATTGAAAAAGAAAACCAAAAGATCATAGCTGAAAACCAGTCTCTAAAGGCTAGAATTGAGCAGTTAGAAGCTAATGATCTCTCAAGACAACAAGAACAAATAAAACAAAGTCAAAAGACTGAAAAAATAGAAGGAAACATGAAATATCTCAATGAGAGAGTGACAGACCAAGAAAACCGGTCTAGAAGAGACAATTTGAGAATAATTGGTCTTCCAGAAAAACCGGAAATTAATAGAAACCTGGACTCCATACTAACAGAAATAATTCAGCAAAATTGCCCTGAAGTCCTACAACAAGAGGGCAATATAGACATTGAAAGGATTCATAGAACACCTGCGGCATTTGATCAAGAAAGGAAAACACCCAGAAATATCATTGCAAAATTCAAGAGTTTCCAAGCAAAAGAAAAAATCTTAAAGGAAGCCAGAAAGAAACAATTCAAATATCAAGGAGCACCAATCAGGATCACACAGGATCTGGCAGCCTCCACACTAAAAGATCGCAAGGCTTGGAATACGATATTCAGAAAGGCAAGAGAGGTGGGCCTGCAACCACGGATCAACTACCCATCAAAATTGACTATATATTTCCAGGGGAAAGTATGGGCATTCAACAAAATTGAAGAATTCCAGGTATTTGCACAGAAAAGACCAGGGCTAAATGGAAAGTTTGATATCCAACCACAAAAATCAAGAGAAACCTGAAAAGGTAAATAAGATACAGAGGGGAAAGAAAGAAAACTTATAATTTTTAAATTTGCCTTTTTAAGGGCCT